>NC_135003.1:6625400-6934700 GCF_051020985.1 Nomia melanderi
CGAACACTGATAATCCGTAACGCATCTTGGAGTGCATTTTGATATGCTGTTTTTCAGCGGACAGTGGCCACTTTTAGCTATATTAATGTTTTGATCAAATGAGAATGATATTTAACTTTAAAATTGTTTTTATATTAAATATTAAATAGTTGTAATGGCGCTATCTAAAGACAAGATGATGAAGTCTGTATTAGTAAAGTAGCGAACGGTAACATAAGATGTTATCATTTGAGTTTGTGGTTCGTTGCTGGTAGCTTGGACATTTTTATGTAGATGGCGCCACAAAGCTTCCTCAATGAGCTTATCGTTGCGTATAATAAAAATTAAATATTATTTATAGTTGTTACAACCAATAATTAGTAATATAACATATTCATTAAAAAAAATGAAGACACAATTGAACACTGTTAAAATAGACCTTCCATTTTTTTACTTTAATTAATAATCTTTTAATAAAATACGATAAACAAGATGTTAATCATAAGATTAAAATAGTGTCTTTAGGTCCATGCACAACCGGTTTACAAGTGGAGTGAAATTATTGAAACATATTACACATTATAATATTTCAAAGGTTACGGTTGAATTTAATTTCGCTTGTACTGTTTGGAAATCTTCTTTATTAAAGTCAAGGCGAATCTTGTAATTTCGCAGAGACACACGTTTCAGTGGAAATAATTATGTGTTTAAATCGATTGATTAACTTACAGGACAGCTGGGCAATTGTCACAGCGACTAGCAAGCACACCGTTACGGCAAGAATTGTTCCTTTCTCTGTGACAGAAAATGATTCATTAATCACTCAGAAACGACGAGCTCGATTCTTCGAAGCTTGATAGTGAGCAACAGACAGGTAAATGTACCGAGTGTTTCGTACTAAATATCACATACATGTAATACTCGAGACACAAGTATACAATAACAAAGAAATATTTCTTTGACTTTGAAATGACTCTTACAAACATACATTTAAAAATCCTCCCTTTTATTTATTATAATATTATTTCTCTGATACCGAAGCAACTACAAATTCTTGCTCTGAAAAAGAATGGTGTAAAGAAAACTTAATAAATTCTAAATGAAACAAAATTACATGAATGTTTCACAGTACCAATGATAAGTATATAGTATGATCTTAAAAGTAGCAAATAACAAATGAAATGATTAAGTATTTTGCAATTAAAATAATTATTACAATAAATATTTTCTAAATATACAATTTTGGTGAGAGTAGAATAAAGCTTTCCTCGGAAAGCAAACACGTACGGATCATTTTCTAGTTCGTTGCGAGGTCTTCGTCTACTTTGCACCTTGCAGAAAGGCAGGTTTGTCCAGTTGGCAGATGTTTTCACGTCTAATCGGTGCACGATAGGAGTTCAGCTTCTTAAATCTCTGTTCTTTCCTCCCTCCTTGTTTCTCCACGTTTCCACCTCCATTTCGTAGCGAAAGCAAGATCTCTGGGTGAATTACACTGGAAAATCGGGGATTGTTTCCCCGGGTTCCCGGACACTGTTTTGCTTCGTGTACGTTTTAATAACCGTTATCAATTTACTATTTTTGCCGTATGACACAAATACATGTTCCAGGAATAATGTAACCGGGTATTCCAATTGCATGTGTGCATCGAAATTGCATGATTCACGTCGCACTCGGGTTTCAACGTAAGTAGCGCTCAAATGATCTGTGCCGGTTCCTCGTATAACTGTTACGGATCTGCGGCATGTATTATGGCGACATTGAAAACACTGATGCAAATTGCCTTTATGAAATGATAAGAGTGACATTGAGAACACTGCTGGATTGTTCAAATTCGATGTACCAGGTTGAAGGTTTTTTAAATGTGTCTGACAAATTTATGAATATTTATAAAACGGTATGAATAGTTATTAATATTTTTGAATTTTAAAGAACAGTAAATTGTTTTTTGATTTTTTTAATGTTTTCAAAGTGCCATTTTAAAGAAGTATGACAAACAGCATTGAAACAATTTAAACTATTGAATACACACTCAGTTTGAAGCCATCGCTGACTATTTAAACAACATGTTCTGACAGACTGATGCGTACATGTAATTACTGTTATTAATAAAGTGCGCGGTAAGACGGACATTTACATTGGCAATATCAATCTGCGGGATGTAAGAAGTCTCTTCGTTGAAAATAAAAGAATTTTTATTCATCTTGTGAAATATTAGATTCTTTTATGCTGTTTTCTTAATTTAAAATTCGAAGTATATGTAAATCGTTTATATTAAAATGAATCTTAATTTTCTTGTTTCTTTCTCAATGGTGTAACTTCGTCGATTCTGATTTAATTCAAATTTTTATTCAGATTTCAATTTATAATTAATTCTTGTCTTCACCTATATTCGTAAAGATTAAAATTTCTCCACTCTCCAGTCTGTCAACGACCTCTTCCTTTTAATGCATGAACGTGTTACCGTACATATTATCTAATATGCCGTGCAAATGTGGGCCAGTTAGGTTAAAGTCAGGTTAAACCGCAATTTCTTACGTAAAACTACACGTTACTGAATTGACATCTAAAAATTCCGCTGAAGGACACATTTTTAACATCTTTCCTTTTAGATATCATTGTTGACCTTCTGAGATCCACCTTCGATAGATAGTCTTATTCTGTTTCATTAGAGAACTTATCTCATAAACAATAAATATTAACAAATACTATATATTTAAATTATAATCATTCTTGTCAATCATTCTTTCACTCTCAAGAAATTCCAATATCACTAGGCGTTCAACATAATCAATCAAATTATTTTCTAATCAACCGAAAGTGTTGAGGAAAAATGAAGAACGAAGCTGATTTTTAAGATCATTGTTATAAATAATAATTTTTCACAGAGTGATTTATAATGTTTTAAAAAAGTTCATATGTTTTTTTTCAATATGGCACGTGTGAAGAGTATATGGCGTCAAGTTTCACAAAGTCTATAAACTTTTAATTGTTCCTGATCTAGTGTAACTGTGAACGTCCTAATTAATTATTATAGAAGTAATAGGGATACGTATTCGGATTTCTAGGGATCGCGTATGGATCCCTAGGGTTTTCATACGGATTCCTAGGAATGTCGGGCTGTTCATCCGGTAACGGGACAACCGGAAGTTCCACGGATTCGATCACTTCGACGTCCGGTTTCTGGCAGGCCAATGCACCACACCGATTTTTACAGCATTTCAGCGTTCCTCTGCAGTCGCTATCCACGCTGCAAGTTGGCGAACACACCCATCGTCCTTTTGGCACTGCTGGGCAGGATCCTGGTTTCTCTATAATTGAAAAATATTATTTTATAAGAATGAACCAAGAAATCCTATGGTTTCTACTTCAAGATTAAGGTACAAACTTCAATTGTATATTGAATAACTTTTTCTATTAAAAGTACTTGTTTAAATGTCAACCAAGACATAATCAAGTGGAAACTAATTTAAGTAACAGTCATTCTTGTTATTTAACATCTCAATATTTTATACAATGATTTAACAGTTTCTAAAGTTTCCAATCTAAAATATTAATTGCGAAACGTAAGCTACAATTGATTATTTCAATGATCTGTTAATTTTAGTTATAAAATCTTAATCACTTGTTAACGATATAAAAGTATTATTATAAATATCGTAATATTTTTTTGTTATTTTTTAAAATAATAAAAATAGTCTACTGAATAAGTGATCTTTATCGGCGCTAATTAGTGACGTTGAAACATTATATTTTACCTTGTGGATTTGATTGCCGCATTGTCACAGGTTTCGAGCAGACGTATCCTCCGCAATTAGTCGGGCAACATTTGCCGATCCCTAAGCAGTGGGAATCAGAGAAACACGACTGACTGCAGATTTGAACTGGCAGAGCTGGAGGACAGGATCCTGGTTTCTCGGCGAACGGTTCGTATCTGCGAATATTATATTGTTTTAATCAAAATTAACTGTTATAAACATAAGTTAATAAATTATTGTTTCAATCAGATTTAAATCATTTTGATTTTGAGGAATATTAATGTCAATATTATAACATAACGAGGGATATATAATTATTTCTATTATTGTTAATGTTAAGGCATGTTACTGTGGAAAATGTAGTTTACCTGAGTTGACCGTATGTGACGGTCAAAATTAACGTTAATAATAAAGTCACTAGAAGAAATTTCATCCTTTAATTGTCCTTACAACGTCCAAACAAAATGGCGGTTATCTCCGATGAACCTAAAAACAGAAAACTGAATATTTTGAAGCAATTCAATACAATCTTACCCTTTTAACCACTGAAATTTATTTATTACGACAACACTGTTGCTGACACTTTTCTTCAACATGTAAACAATGATAAACTTTATACTACCATTGCAATAATCTCTCGTTTTAAGCACTGTGTAATTATCATTAACTAAACACATTTTTTCAATTCGATAACAATTACTTATACATAAAATCACAAAAAAATCTTCTAAATACTTAAAGGAACTCTCCCCTAAATCTAGTTTTCACAAAGTATAAAATGTGTATAAACAACCACAAAGTTTCCGATGTTTCCGATGTTTCCGATATAACACACATTTTATAAGAACTGTTATGTCAAGATTATTAATACTAGAACAACCGCGCCCGTCAAAGTAACAGACGTCAATTCTCTTATTTGGCAATTATCGAGATTTTAAAAGCATTAAACGTCCGAAATTAATTGGGAAAACAAGTAGTTTCACTTCAATACTATAATCAATATACGATGAAACCGAAGAAAATCTAGTGTTACAATTTTTATAAGGATTACGTATTATTTAAACGCTCGGTTGTCTAGTAAACGATTAGTCGGTAGATGCGAACTGATTACTGGCATACCGGAGAACGATAGACGGTTATCGACAGGTGATCGTGTCCTTCTCACTTTTGCCGAAGGGGAGAGGAATTTCCCTCCTATATAGGATCGATCCCCACTTTGGTGATGAATCGCGCGTGCACGCGGGTCCGTCGTTCGCCGGTCGAGAGATCGCCGGTTCCACCTCGGATGTCGGACCGCAATTAGCCGTCCGAATCCAATTAACGAGAAATCTAAATCGAGCGGAAGGAAGATAGCGGTTTCTTCAAGCCACGAGGAAAGAAATGTAAAAGCAGCTTGCAGTCTAGACGGTTTCCGGGTCGTTTAATTGCGGCCCTTTTATTTTTGTTTTATGGATCGTTTTCCGGCCCTCGCCTCCTTTTTTTGTGATATACATAGCAATACTGCCTGAAAATGTTTAGCTTCTAGACAAACAGTTACGACAATGATAAGTAACATGGAATAATATGCAAATTAACAGTATAAGTATTGGGCAAGTAAAAGTGACTACTTTTAGAATGTTTAGTTTATTAGATTTGCTGTTTTTATACAAATTTTAAATATCTAATTTTTATATAAATTGGAAATAAGTTGTTCTAATTGTTCGGAAGTTTTAGCGTTAAAAAGATTCATAAATTATCATTTGGACTTTTCACTTTTGTCCGTTGGAAAAGAAGATCGATTGATTTAGGATAGAGATAGTATACAATATAAAGTTTTGATGTAAATTCTCTTATTATTAATTTTAAATTACTAATTTATGTATTATATTATATAGAAATTGTGGATTAATATATTTTCATTGAGAGCGCATCGGTGGAGATTTTCAGCTAAAGACAATGTGCTTGTTACGTGACAAGGGTTAACGCTATTTGAATGATCGTTTATTAGGCCGAGGTAGCTTCCAATCGAAAACAATCGTCCTTGTCAGCCGACGAAACTTCGGTATTGTCTTATTAGTCACGAATTGGACATTTTTTTCGTGGACTTGAAAAGTGACTGGTTTTCCCTAGCGGCGTGGCGGACGCTACAGGAGACAGTTCAATGATGGCGATGAATACTCAATCACATGTTTTATTCAGAGGCGCAGTTGCCACTACGCAAACTGTCGTGACATCATACGTCGTTAAGCGTTCCCTCATGTCGTTGTTTGAAAAATATGTTAAATGTGTAATTAATTTGCGCCTGTATCGTCGGACTGTGTTAGAAACAGATTTAATTAGTATCTCTGTTTGTGTGTATATTAGAAATATAACTCCTTTTCTTACGCAATTTAAATAGTTACACTTTTGTTATTGTTGAAACAGTATTTGAGAAATTTCGGATGTGAAGGGTGAAAGTAATTTTTGTAAGATAACATTTATAAGGTAGTATAAACAATGTATTATTTATATTTTTTTATAACAAATGGTATACAAACGAGGTGCAATATAGATGTAAATATGACCTTAGTTAGCTTTATAGGAATTAAATTATTCCTATTTAATTGATTTTTTAAATAATCTCGAATCTCGAAAGATATTGGATTACTGTGTTTGCTTTTACACTAACCGACGCTTTTTCTTCTCATGGTGCTTCAGATCTGCATATTCAGCCGAGTTGGTTGCATAATTCTTCGGAAGCGTTGACTTCCGAGGACGACCGGTTTTTCACGCCAGACTAGACAAAATATTTTCATAAAAAATCTTCGGAAAGTTGATTTAAAAACTCAAATGTCTGACAAGTGTGATGCAATGTAAATATTATTGGAAAAATGTAAGTGTTCTAATTGAAAAATTCAAAATGAAATCACAGGTTGCTAAGGTTTTCGAGCAATGTCAATTGATTTGAAAAAAAAACACACGTCTTGTAATTTCTTCGTTTATTGATACATTAACATAAATAGAAAAGAATGGGCTTCAGCGAATCCGGTAAAAAAATTACAGAAAATAGTTATGGCTTAACATATTACAATTAGAATTAGAATTAGAATTAGAATTACAATTACAATTACAATTACAATTACAATTACAATTACAATTAGATTGTTAAATGCATTCTTGGTACTTGAGACACGTTTGGTGCGACAGCGTTCGCCGAAAACTCGACGCCTGTACAGAGTATTCGATTCGATTCTTATTACATACGATTGTGAGTCGACGCCATTTTTCTTTACAGTCTTCAGACGTCGTATACGTTCCATTGAACATTCACAGCTTAACATTTAAATGAAAACGATAATAGTTATTGTGATTAGAGTAAAGAATAGACGAGACAGAGATAGAAACGTATATATATATACAGATTTTCAATTTTGGCTGCACGCCAAAACGACGAAACTTTGATTTGGTGCTCGCTAGCATTGTATTGCAAGTTGGATCGAGATCCGAATTAACTAATTAATTAATAGATTAATATACAACTTAGTGGTTAATTTGGGGCATCGAATGTCCTTAATCACCGCTTTTTCCCTTAAGTCTAACGAGTACACGTTTCAATTCCCAGCCGCCATTTTGCGACGATCTCGAGGGTGGTTAGCCTCTAAGGATTCAAAAACCCTTCGAACATATTGGATTAACAAATAAGTGCGAATATTCGATGGAAAATTATCTAAATTATTACATCGTACATTAAGTTAGGTCCTGTTAAGTTCAGATTTACAAATCTTTGGAGGAATTTTCTACAAGTAAAGGAAATAACATTCATTTACAAGATTACAGGCTATATATTGAGTGAAACTGAAGATTCTGTGCAACTTTCAAACTTCTGACATCTAAAACGAATACATACAAAGTTTTTCTAATTAATGTAACATTCACAGAAATATTATTTGAACTGCGTAAGTTCGAAGTGATTGGTCTTCGGTATTTTATATTAAACTAGAACGTTTACAAACTAATCTTAACACGAATAAACATATTAACCGTTTGCAAATAATATTTCTCGTAACAGTTATCATTCTAATTAATATCTCGTTCTTTTTCCTATGACGCGTTCCAGGCACTTCGTGGAAACCGTTTCGTGTGAATTATCTAAACGCGTGCCAGAACATTGTTGAACATTAAAATTTCAAAGATTAAATCACGCCTCCTCGAGTGTTCGAACGAGAATGAGGAGAAGATCGCACGAAGAGGAAACAATGTACACAAGAGACTGAAGATTACAGTGCCGAACGATTTACATTTGAATACGCTATTAATACTAACAATTACGAAGAACACTGGCGTCGTACGATCACTTTGATGGAACTATTTAACGGACAGTTCGTGAATGAAGTGAACAATCATCGAAGGCACGTCTCGCGGATGATCTTCTATCGTAGAAGAAGTAAAAGAATGACAATGGCGTCTGTAGTGGCTATATTCTTACTTCTTTGTGGCGCCTGAAACAGAAAATACATTGAACGAATTAATATTCTTCTTTTACTCGATTAATAAAACGATAGAAGTAAATATTGCGAATCAGGAATAGGATTTTGTGATTATGTTATATTTTTGTTATGTCTTATTAACTCTTTGCTCTCGAGAGGTAATGTGAAAGTGAGATGAAATATTGAAATAAAATAGCTTTGTTTCTTAATTTACGTATGTTTGATCATTAATTATTTACAAAGAATGTTGTCAGAACTCAGAATAAAATCGAAAATGTTAAATATTTCTAATGAAAAGCTTTTGAGCGCAAAGAGTTAATTGAGTAAAATATTGTAATGAGAAAATCGGAGAAATTGGGGCAAACACTGCTTAAAGGCAGTAGACGATGATGAAGCTAAGACGAGGAAATTACTAGTACGAAAGAAGCTTGCCTTTTTAAGGCAGCTTGAGAAGGTTTCAAGAAATAATGATGATGAAAGTCCGATTAAGTAACCAGTCCCTGTGAATTCCCCGGGTAAAAGAGAACGATTGAGTGATTAGCTCGAGTGGAATGTCAATTCCCAACCCGGATTTCAATGAACCTTTTGAATCACTCCGAGCTTCTTAAGGACTTAGTTCTTTCAAAGGGTTTCCGAGTATACGCGGAGAACGTTCTCGCAAATACTTGCTTTTTCGTAATCGTTGAAGAAAGAAAACCTTAATTAATATGTGAACAGTCTTGGTCATTAGAAAAATATCAAAAGCGCAACAGTTGGAGATTCTACAAATTTAATACTTTCACAAAAAAAGTAAAGTAAAATACACAAGAAAAAAAGAAATCTCAGATAATAATTAAAGTTTGAATTCCTTTCCGTAAAACACAAACACATCTAAATATTTACATTAAAATTTCTCCAAAGTTTGCTATCAATATACACCAATACCCTATACAACGACAAACCAATAATCGCTATATCAAATAAAATAATTATTAAAAAATAAACTCGTTTTCATAAATTAATTTCCATTTAGCAATTGCTCCAGTCATTTATTAAACAATGAATAAACACAAGCAAACAAAATCTTACCTCTTGGGGGTACAGGTGGAGCAGGCGCCTTCTTGGCAGTGACCTTGAGATCCTGTGAGAGGTCCACGTTCATGTAATCTGGCATTCTGCCGCAGTCCGGGACGTCTACGTCACAAGAACCATTCACCAGGTCTGTTTCCACGTATTCCTCGTTACTCTTGTTCACAGCCACGTCTGCAGCTTGACCTTGACCATCAGCAAGTGTCTTAATATCCTCTGATTTCGGTGTATCAGCCTTAGCCAGGTTCTTTGAGCACTCTGGCGTCTGTGCCAGTTCAGTCGAGTGCCTCTGTTGGCCCTGGACGACTTCCTGGAATGGCGTGACGCGGGCAGGTGTCACGTTCATGTAGTTCGTGGGAATGCACATGCCTGGAGGCGGCGCAGGGGCCGAATTCAAGGGAGCCGGCTCGATGTTCGCGTAACTATTGCTTGGATGCCGCGGCTGTTCCGAGTCTGGAGTGTTCGCAACACCTGGTGATGGGTTCTGGATCATTTCCAGATACTTCGGGTGGTCGCACGGAGAGCTTGGGGTCTTTGGCTCCTTCTGCGAGTGGTCTGGCTTGAACGCTGTTGAACATTTGCGCAGATTTTTGAGAATATATTGTATTTTCTATTGAATTTTTTTAATAGGACTAGAGGTAGATAAATAGATGAACAAATGGATGAATGGACCCTTTGCAACCTGAATCTTTGTGAATTCTGATGAAGCATTTTTGGGAGACAAAGGATTTACATTTTATAGGTACACTGTTGCTAATATTGGTTCAATATTACTGTTGTTTTTAATTTTTTAATAATTTGTACTGTTCCGAGTGTTAACGCGTTTGTGACTGCATATCATTTTACAAATTCTGTAGGTAAATATCGTAAAGTCTGCTATTCAAATGTGTATGGCTATGACGAAAATATATGATAGAATTATGCTATTAGTTCTTGGTTATGGATTTTGAAATGACGTAGAATTATGTGGTTAGCGTTACCGGTACTCATCTGAAGTATTTGAAGTGACATACGATTACGTTACTGGTATTCAGTTGAAGAATTTAAAATGACGTCGGACTAACGTCACCGGAATGTGTTAATACTTACAGTGCACGGGTAAACCCGAGGGAGGAAAAGCGATGTAATACTCGTTGTCCTCCGCCTTCGATGGTAGCTGAGAAGGTCTGAGGTCAAGGTCGTTGCCGGTTGAGGAACGAGGCGACGGGGAGTACCTGAGCGCAGGTGAGTACCTTCCAGCGAAAGGTTTCGGGGCGGGCGGTATTTCGTAGGACATCACGCCTGGCTTATCTTCCCTCGCGTTCTGTAGCTACAAAAGAAACAGAATTTTATTACCATTTAAAATTTTCTAAAATTACCTTCTTATTTTCAGATATTTACATTTTATTTTCCTTATTTTAAATTTTATTTAAGTTTTGTTATTTAATTTTAAATTAAAATTTTAAAAAATAAACTTGTGCTTTCGATACGTACTCTTCTGTCTTCGGTGTCAGAATGCGTTCCACTGTCGCCTAGGCTAGTTCCACTGCATCCACTGGCGGTGCTCATTCTGCCAGATGAAGACGAGCCTTAAAGGACAGAAATACGAACTTTAAACACCGTTTCAAACATTTTAAATCAACTTCTCAACATTTCGAACGTTTCATACTTGACACGCTACGAAGACTCAGACTGCTAACTGGTCTGCGATCCGCCAGTCCTCCATTAATAGTCTCCGCTTTGCTGGCTGTGGAATCGTCGCTTCCGCTCGCAGAGTCTTTCGAGTCTGCAATAATAGAATACTCCAACTTACATAGCTGTCAATTATTGATTTTTAAAAGACTAACTTTTAAAAAACTTTTTAAAAACTTTTATTTAAAGTTCCTGTAGCCAAAGTGTCTAAAACAGATTCTAAAATCGACCCTCTTCTAAACATCACTTTTCATTCATTTCTCAGTTATACCAACGTTTCAAAATCATTTATCCTTATATTTAACTATCTCCTTTATCGCGACATTCTTTTCTTACAATATTTACCTTTCTTTCCTTTAGAGAAGAATTTCCTGATCCTGTCAAAAGGAGTCGGCGCCTTCATTTCCTCCTTCATCCTCTTCTGTATCCTCTCGTACTCTTCCCTCATCGCGGTCAACTGTCTCTGCTTATCCTTGAAGCTTTGTTGTACGTCATTCCGGTTCCTCCAGTTCTCAACGAGCCTCTCGACCTCAGTTATCGTGAACACGTTGTTCTTGAAGTCGTTTATGATCTCGAGGAGCTCGTCCTGTGGCCCGGATGGCTCTCTCGACTTGGTGCTCGAGCTAGACGTGGTCCTGCCGTAGGAACAGGAAGACTGGCTATTCTCCTCGCGAGGACTCGGGTGACAGTCGTGACGGTTCTGCGTGGGCGTCGCTGTCCTGGACGGTTGTTGACTGGTCACGTTGGACGTAGGCGTTTTGGGTCCTTAAAAAATCGAAGTTTCGTTTAAGAACTAATTTTTTTTTTATTATATTACGGTGTTTTAATATTAGAATTAGCGAATAGGTCAAAATGACTCATTCCAGAATTCTTCTTTTAGAATTATCAGAAACATAACAAATGTTTCTCTGAGAAATTACTAAAGAAATTGACTTAAGAATAGGCAAACTGAATTGTCACTCGGAATCTGTATAAAGTCTTCTAGATAACTAGAATAGAATAGTTTCTATAGACGAGTCCGTATCGAAAAATTTAGTAAAGTCACCGTGACTACTCGCTATTTGTAGTGTTAAAATGATTGCTGATATCATTGATACGAAAGTTGCCATAGAAAATAGTTAAGTCTAAGATTAGGTGAACATTAAAACAACCTTCATCCTGGTAATGATGTAAAGCATTGATCTCGAGATGTTTCAAGTATCATTGAAAATAATAGTATAAAGAAGTATAATGCAAAATATATTTATTGGTAAATGACCTACCAGCTGGATGCATTTTCATGTAGCCTTGAAGAGGCAGCTCAAGGCCGTTCGGCGTGGTCGCTGGAGCGGTCGGTGTCGATGGACTGGCGACGACCGGCGTCGGTGCCGGTACGATCGAGTAATTTGCTTCAATAGGGTTGCTGGTGGTCAGGCTAGGGGTGACTGATAATTGGCCTGGTAAGATTAGAGATGTTATCGGTCTTGCTGCTGGTGGAACTGAATAAGCTTCACTCAGTGGTCGTGGACGACAGTAATCTTCCTTATCGTTGCTGGCTTCGTTGCTCGTGTTAGTCGATGATTGGTCTGTGCCTATAATTATTATTATCATTTATAATCCCGACCGTAGTATATTGAAATTTGTCTATAAAAATTAGCATTTATATCTGCTTGTTTATCCTGCCATTCTAAATACGAATACTTTAACACTAGAATTACCGAAGACATAAACTGAATTTTTTAAATTTTTCTTACAGAAACATGCATTTATTAAGATTTCAATTTACTCATACTTCACTTCAGGCATTACTGAATCAGCTTCTTTAATACTTTCCCAAAGAACTTTTAGTATCTCGTCAGTAATTGTATAAGAAATCAGGAATGAGTCATTTTGATTCATTCGATAGTTCCAGTATTAATTCGAAGTAGATTTAAAGTAATTACACTTTATTCTTTCTATGGACAATAAACTAAAAGAGAAGGATACTCACTTGCCGCTTGGTCCGTCGTCGTCTCGCTAATCACCTTCAGGTAGCTGTACATGTTGGTGAACTCGTTCATTTGCTGCGATTCGACGCAGACCCCGAAACATGCAACACAAAAGCAAAACACCAGTTAGTTCGGTGAATACCGAACTCCTAGCGCGCATCTCTGCACATAGACGTGTGAGAACATCTTTTCAAGGAGTTAGTCAAGTTGCGAAACAAGAAACTCAATTCAATCATCAGCTAAAGCTGCAGGTCCCTTCAACAGAGACTGGGTGGCTCCTTTGAGGTGCAAGATGTGCGGAAAGTTATCACTGAGCGAACACGCGTAAAATTTAATTATTATCATTACGAACTGAACATGGAGTAGAATGCTGTTTTGAGTTGTTTGGCGAATGAAGCGCAAATCGAAGCGACATGGTGGCTATTAGGAGTAGAGAAATATCGCGGAAGTACCGGTTCCATTGGACTAACTGTGACCTTCGCTTTAAAGGCGATGTTTTTGTACCATGTAGCCACGAAGCTGGTGCGCCAGTCTCGCGTGTCCAGCTTGTTCCGCGAGATCGGCCGGTGTTAGCTCCGACACATTCCTCAGGTCGCAGGCTATGTCGCCACCTGGACACTCTAACAGCTGCCAGGCCAGTCTCTCCAACCCAAAGCGGGCGGCGAAGTGCAGCAGCGTTGGATTCTCTTCGGGACCTGGATCAGGCAAAATGTTAGAGTAAATTGGGGACAAATGGTCCACTTTTGTTAAAAGAACTATTGCGTCGTAAATATTGATACTTAGCAGTATAACTACTGAGCACAGTTAAATTATCTTTTTGAAATTACTTTATAGAAACTCCAAGAGTGCATTTATTGAGACTTGAACTGATTTACAATTTAGTTTTCGTATTGTTAAATCAATTTCTTTAATCATTTTTCCGAGAAACAAGTATTATCTTGTTAATAATTGCAACAAGAAGATATCAGGAATGGATCATGTTGACTCATTTGGTAGTTTCAGTGTTAACAAAAAGAAATATATTTACGAAAGTTGATGCCTGTAAGAATAGTTAGATACATCTCTGTACAAGATTCAGTATACTAGTAAAAACTGGTATATGAAGATAATACACTGAAGTATCTAAATCTAGTCACGTTTTTGATGCCCTAACTTTAGGATTTCGATGGTTTTAATAGCCTTTGCTTTACTTGTCTTACCAGCTAATCTCCCTGCGACAGCAATCAACATACAGAAATACAATACCACGAATTAGAACTACCATTCCAAACCAATACACTCTTATGCATCAACAGTCTACTCTCCATCAAATAAAACGACGTCTAAAATAAAACTCACTCGAGTGGACTTTTTGTGTAGACACCACTCCACTGGGCGTGGAGAGAAGATTAAAATGTGGCGGTATGTTGCGTTGAAACGCGTGGACCATCCAGTTGTCCAGTTGTTCGCGGTCACCAGGATTGAAGCCGAATGTCTGTGAGCATAAATAATCGGTAAAAATAATCTTGACTGATCGAATAGTCGGATAATCCTCTTATGTGCAGCTGCCTGCTTATCGAGGCGATCTTTACCTGACACATGAATTCCAGGGGATTGTCGTGCGCCCTGAGTATCTGGTCGAGTTCTCTGAGCCTACTCTCGCACTTCACCTGCCTCACTCCCAAAGGACAACCGTTCTTCGATATCCTTACGCCAACTAACATCGATACCTCTAAGCATCTTTCGGGAATGGAGAACTGCAGGGCGTAAGGATTTCGCCGTTTCACGTGGACGATCTCGATCGCCTCCCCGCAGCGATCCACAATCACCGAGACGTTGTCCTCTGGTCGTAGGGGATCGTTCAGCAGCGCGATTATCCTGTTGTGACCCTGAGAAAGATTTTTTTCTTTTAATTCCATTGTAGCTCGAAAGCTTCTTCATTTTATGATATTTATATTGGAGTTCTTTTTTATACCACTATGATGTGCATATTGAAGAGTCCTCATTTTATTTAATACATCAGTGATCGATCCTGTTGATTTTAACACTAGGTTCACGGAACGCTTCAATTTCACACATACTGAATTTTATGAGCATTACTTAGTAAATGTTTATGTCGAGTTTGATCGATATGTTTACGTGAATATATATTCCATTCGTTCATTCTTAAACCTCTAATTTACAACACCGAAATGAATGACTATCGATTCTTCTGGGAACAATAGAATAAACTGTCCAATAAATGTCCGTAAACCTAGTGTTGATAAATAATTCGTGTTAATAAATAATTTATTAATGAATCGTGTTAACCCCCTGCCCTAAAATATCGTATTAGACTCGTGGTGAAGATTTCAAATAGAATTTAACAAACATCAACAGTATTCAATTTGTTTGAATGCAAATTACATAATATTCCTGTGTTATCAATGGTTATACCTTAGAGCACACGTTGACATACAGTGAGGGTTAGTAATAATATACCGTGTTAATGATAATAAATTGTGTTAATAAATTTTAATAAGGACATTCTCTTCTTCGACAACGTGTCATTCTATTCCCTTAATTTCCATTATTGCCTTCAACATCGCTTTCATCTTACCAGCTTCACTTTTTTCGGATGAACCGAGAAGGCAGTCTTGTCGCTTCTCAGCGCAGGTGGTGGAGTGGTACCAAGGATACCAACTGCGGCTCCCAAAAGTTCGCCGACGAACGTCTCATCCTGGTCCTTCACGAAAAATTTCCTCCACTGGTTGTAAGACACCAGGATTGACTTGTGGGCGTCGCTGATATGACTGTCGTGGACACCTAGCATCATCGCCAGCACCTTATCGCAGACTAGGTGCTTGGCTAGGCTGGTAGCGTGTTCCGGCCGACTTTGCACGCGTTCCAGGAGCACAGGACACACTACCACGATCTGCAGACGCGCTGATCTGATCCTGTCCTCGGTGCCTGGCGGAATCGTTTCTTCGACGGTGACGTGACGTACTCTGGAATCATGACATTAATAATAATTATGGATAATGAACAAATCAGATCGAAATATTGAAGAAGATTCAACGAACAGATATCTGTATTGTATTTGGTTAAAGAGTTTACTTGTATATTTTGGAAGAAGTCTGAGCGAACATTGCATTTTATTCAATTTGAAATTTGGAGAAGTTCTTTAGACTATTGTATGATAGTAATTTATTAAATTAATTTTTCAGTTTTATCAATTCATTATATACCTAAGAATTTTGTATCAGGTTTAATAAAGTTATAAACAGGATGAAGTATAAAATAAACTGAAAAACAATTAAAGATCTCTATTGATTGCTTTTAGTATAAATGAATTAATTGGCGTGCAGAAATAATTAAAATAATTACAATTCATAAATTTAAAAATTATGTCAAGCCACACTCGACGTTGGACCTGCTGCAAGAAAATGTTACGTCGAGTCAGATTCGACGTTGGATCGCAAAAGGTTAAAAGGTTGCAGTATGGAGATATAATTACTTGAATGGCGGCCGACCCTGCTGCCTGCTGATCTGTTCGAAACAGGCTGTGAGGTAGTTCACCCACAAGCTTGAGATCTCGCTGTCCTTGCTGGACACGAAGAGCACGTCGTCCTCAGGATGAGAGTCACTTTTCGACAGCCCGGTTGCTGAACGGGACCCTGAGAAAATGATTGTTTAATTAATACTTTTTATTAATGTTCCAATTCTGCTTCAACGTTTCTTCAATCATTCTGTTCTCAATACTATTTAGTAAGCTAATAAATTTTGCAGATTTTAAGAAAAACTATAAGACGAGAAAATTTCATTTTAATTTCTCAATCTTCAATTTTAATATTTATTGATCTGTCGTTCAATTGTTTATTGCTCATTTTGCTCAATAACACTATCAACACAGTTATCTTAAATTACCACACATTTTAAGTTAATATTTAACACGTCCCGTGCCGCGTGGGGCGTGTACGCCTCACGCTAAACTTTCCGTTCAAGCCATTGGGTATTGTCATTGTAAGATGAAGAATTTATTAAAAATGTATTATGCAGTCAATTATGGGCATCTTAATACTATTGTCGCGGTGTTTATTTGATCGTGGGGCATATACGCCCTACACGGCGTGGTAGTCACTTTTTTTTACTGCGATTTGTTTTAACGTTAAAAAATGTGGTTCCCAATCGGCAAGAAACTGTACTGTAAAAGTTGCAACATTCTGTAATAATTGTGTAGATAAACTACATATATGTTTGCCATGTTTTAACGAAGTTCACCATAGTATCCCTTCCTGATTACATACAAACTTGTCACATAAATATAATATTAAATATATTTTAACTAAAATGTTTTATTTCAAACTAATATAGACATCATAAAAAAATATTATGTGCGAGGTTGCGACTCGCTCGGTAGAGTAATGTTCAGCCAGGTATTTGTTAAACTAATTTCTAAAAAAATTAATTTATTGCTTTGTTGTGTTATGCGTCTTAAACTATACACCCTTTTCTTGACAGTTACGAGTTTTGCATTATTTTAATCATTGTAAGGCATACTCCAGAAACAAAACAATACAATTGTAAAGCGTGGGGCGTATACGCCCCACGCGGCCTGAACGGAATGTCTTCAAAAAACGGTCTGGCACGGGACGTGTTAATATTACTCCAAAATGCTTAATTGGCTTGGAAAATGTAGTTTTCAAAGAATGAGGGTTTTGGCTGCCTCGAATATTTAATTTAAAAAATAATTGGCGGTGCTGGTAATTCGCATCCGGATCAATGGTGGTGCGCATCGATGGCGAACGGATCGATGCCGTTTCTATTTAGTTAACGGAGGGCCAGGAGGTTTTAATTAATGCACCACGCTTAAATTCCGCGAGCTATTATCGTATTACCGGCAAGACACACCTTGCTTTAGTTTCCCCTGTGAGGGGAGAGAAGCGTTCAATTTCATTTAATGCGACACGAGACACGCGACCGTGCCCTCTACCCGCCGGGACTAATAAAATAATGGTCTTTTAATGCGTTTGTTCCTCGTTATTCGAGAATGTGGCATCGCGAAAACCTCGTAACTACGCGGGCGCATTCCTTCCGCGACACAGTTTAAACCATGTAGTCTGCTTTCGAAAACTAGTACCTTTTTACCCTTTTCCTAACACTAGGACAACTGCACCCGTCAAGTCGACGGGTTTCAGTTTTCTTATTTCGCAATTATTGACAGTGTTAAACACTCGAAATGATTTTAAAAATAAACAGTTTCTTTTGAATACTAGACTGAATTTGCAAAGAAATCGAAAACAATCTATTGTTACAATTTTTATGAGAATTACACATTAACCAGATTAAACGCTCGGTTGTTCTAGTGTTAATAGAATATTTAATTCATCCCTTCATAAACCTTTGCTTCGAATGTTCTGATTCATCCATGTTCTGATCAATTATTAAGAAACAACTTTTGCTTCCTTTGTTGTACCAATTATTTATAAAATGTCTCGTTTTTATGTTTTGAAGTACCATTTTTGAAGTATCTAATATATTTCTTTTGTATTCTATTTTATCTTTTTTAATGAATATACGTTTGAATATTATTTTGTTGGCCGAGGAAGATAAATAATTGTCTTCTTAATAAATTGTAATCTAAAACTGTGAAGCTATAAATGCTCGTAGTTTAATAATGGAGAATTTATTCAGAAGACAAAAGAATCAACTGCTATTAAAAAAAATTATCTTTTCTGGTTACATCGAGACGAACGTCGCCAAAAAAAAAATTTGAAACGAACTTTTAGCTGAAACGTCTGGACAAAACACGAGTTTTATTTTAAGTTTATCGTGAGCACAATGGAGGAATTAATAGGATCGCTCGTTTTCCATAACCGTGTGCATTCTTGGACAACGGAGCTTTTGTGTCAGCGATATCGATATCTAGCGACTGGCCGGCTGTGTTCAACGAGGTTCGCGATCCCTCCGACCGAAAATAACCGGAAAGAGTCACATTCTTCCTTTTTCACTTTAATGAACTCCCCTCATTATCGACTTCGCCATTCAAGACGTTCCCAATGTTAAATTATCTTTTGAAAAAAGTTGCTCCTTCAAGCGTTCCATGCATCAGTTTACTTTCGTTGTGATTTATCGTGTGTTCGTGCATTTTCTGTGTGATATTTATTATGTCTGTCATGTCTACGATGTTTAACCCGTTGCCTTACAATAACACTAGACCCGTGATGAAGGTTTGAATGGAAATTTAACAAAGATAGGTATTACTCAATTGTGCTGAATTCAAATTAAACATTACTCTTCTGTTATCAATAATTATACTTTAGAGCGAACATAGACATGGAATATGCCTAGAATTTTTCTCTTTTCTTGATGTATTATTAATGGCAAAGTAATTGTATCGATCATAGTTGAGAAATTAATCATAAGGGAAGGAGTTAATGATGCTTGCAATGCTATAGTATTTTGATGTTTGCAGCATCTACCAATTTATTGCATTCAGCAACTGAGATACACACATTAATCTATGAATATTCACACACCTGTATAATAAAAGAAACTTCTGCCATATAATGTCACTTTCATTATCTCATACCAGTTCGAGTATCGTCTAATGAAGGTACTACCTGTTACGTACCGTTCATTCAAGTTCTTGAATAGTTTTGTAATGATTTCTCTTGATTGGTTTCATACCTTATTACGCAATTATTCAGCAAGAGAAAAACAACCAAACCGCATATATTCATACAAACATAGAAGAACTATATAATTTTATTATGCATTTTCATTGCATCTGCAATAAACAACGTGTTGATCTGACACTTCTGCTGTAAATAATATTTATTGCACAACATTTCGATTTCACGTGGTCTTAAGAATATTTTCTTATTTCTTCTTTCTGTCAATGTAACTCAATGCATTTTCGAACAAATTCGAAACAGATGTATCGAGATCGAAATTATGGAACAGCGGAAAGGTTCACGATCTCCTCGGGGTACGAGGGTCCGAAAATAACCGGGAACGGGGTAAACTTTCATTTTCTCCCTCTGTTTCTGTTCGTCCACAGTTTTCCGTGAAAACCGCGGACAAATAAACGCGTCGTTAAGAATAGAAGAAGACTTGTAGTCGAAGGGTTCGTTTCCGCGTTCGCAACACGTGGTTTCCATTCGAGGATTGTGCCGATGAGTACATTTCCTGTGTCCACTGGAGTTGGAACGGTTCTTTTTTTCATCCAAAAAACGCTACAAAGACGGAGAAATGTTTTATGACCAGCGAAATAGCCAAACTTGAGCGTCCTAAGTTTCTAATTCAAATAAACGTCTCTGTTTCTCGAATTATTCGAGACTCCTACTTGTTTATTGATAGGGCGTTAAGTGTTTATAAATTGTTAACATATTTCCCTTTGCTAAATATAGTAAACAAACGATTTTAACGTATTATTATATTTTAATATTATTTTTATCAAGTCATGAAGAATTTTTGTTGTTTTAAACCTTTTTATAATAATATGAACTTATATGAAGGTACGTTGCGTACTTTCTTTGCTAAAGTACTGTTAATTTGTTTGTTTGTTATTTAAATATACAATTTAATTTTTTAGCGATTGAAATCTGTAATTTAATGATGACAGAGAATTTTCCAGTTGATAAGTATTGCGTTAGAGGGAATAGACACGAAGTGTCGGTCAGAAAACCTCCGTTCTAAGTTTGATTTCCGCAGACGCCATCTTGGCGGCTCCTGCGATCGCTACGTGACGCGCGTGGCTTCCGTTTTCGGCGCATCCGGCCTTATACCAAATTAATAGTCGCGAACGAATCGTGCGGGGCCGTTATCTGTACTCTTCGTAACACGATTCTAGATTGACCGACAGGAAACGCCGAGGAAAACGCTTCTTGCGAAATGGGATATCGCGACGACCATCTGTGACAAATACACTAACCATAAACAGAGAAATTCGTGCAATTTTACCGTAAATTGTTACTCCAAAAAATGTTGCTGTCAACATTTACAAACTCTCAATGAATGTTTCATTTTATATTTGGCCTAATATATTTATAATTTTTCTAGTTCATTTTAAGCGAATCTGTTGCTTCAAAAATATTTTTTTCCGGTGTTAAGCATGAAAAAATCGAAGTCACGTTTCGACTTTAAACTGTACACTCTAACATAATCGAAAAAATGCAATTCCGTGTATTTTATAAAATTTAAGCTAGTGAAATATAATTTTTCGTTACATCTGCATATATTTTTCACATTTGCATCACTCTTATTTCATATATTTTTAACATCCCCTACACGTATCTCATTGTTAACGAATAGGATAATATAAATTCCATTAAAGCTTGTATTCATACCAATCGTTATTCTTCAAAACAATCACAACTACCTGTCTCGTTCTTTTGTTCCTCGTTTCGTACAAAAACTTATTCACATAGCAATGAAACAGAATTAAAATCTCAAGACTAAATAAACGGCCATACTTCAGCGTGCAAGAACTTCATGCGTCTCATCCTTTTTTCATCCTATTCAAACCGAGCTTTTATAAAACAGCTCACGATAATAACTCGTTGGCGAACATAAAGGAGTGAAGAGAGGGTTGGACGGGAAGAGGTCGAAGAAAAGAAGCAGTCTTTCGCGTGAAGGAATAAAAAATAATCTAGAGCATAAATTCAGAACAAAACGAGGCGCACTCACTGGTGACGTTGGACAAATCCAAAAAGTTCGGCCGGTTTCGTCGCCGGGAACGAGGCGTTTCGCACGTGTTCGCCATATTTTTCTGCGGGACAAACTTTTCGACCATCTCTTACACGCAGGGATTTATTCTTGCGCATTCGCACCTCGGTTTTTCGTTTATATCTCCGAACGATTCACATTTTCACTCGTCGTGACCAAGAAATAAAGGGAATTTCACCAAAACGGATAAGTAAGAAGAAAATATCGGTGAAGAAATTTCAAAACGACGCGGCCGATCGATCCTCGACGACTGATCGATTCGATAGAACTGAAGATTGGGAATGCCCATCGTCGAATTCGAGCCGCCCCACCGCGGCCGATCGTCGTCCGCGTCATTGTTTTCACGTACAGACTCAGAAATCAAACGATGCCCATAATTAAGCTGTACGAGCCTCGAATTTCAATGCGGCCTGGCTCCGTTTGTTTTGGATTTCGTTCGTGGGACGTGCCTTTGCTTCTTCGTACTTGGAAACGATTTAATACGTTCCTTTTTTTATTGATTTGGATATTCTTATTTGAAAGAAACGTGTTAATGTTCTGTAATAAAGAAGAGACAATGTATTTGTGTTCGTTTATCGCCCGTCGTAGATAATTGTTACCTAGAATTTGTCATTCTGTATAACCACGTTTTTTGAATAATAATATTTACCTTTGAATTTTTCAATCACTTTTATTACAGTTTGAAGTATTTGAATCTTAACTGTGACTGATGGTTTGGCTCGACGCAGAGGTGATTCAAATGTAGATTTAAATCGAAACTTGCCGAGGAGTTGCCATGAATTTATAAATCACCCTGTGGACATTAACGTATTCATAGGTTTCTTATACCGAGCGGTAAAAAGGTATTTGTAGCGAGATGCTACAAATGAAACGGCTGTAGCAGGGCTCGTCGAGGAAATATTTAGATTTGAGCGACGATACGGAGAAGAGAAGAGGCTAGGATGCCGCAAAGATGGCGGCAGCTGGGCCCCATTTGTATTCGCCGCGTGGCGAGGGAGCCCGCATACGATTAGCATACTGCATATCCTGCGCATCGGGTGCATCAGGACACGATGCAACACGCGCCTTCGAATGCACGAAAATGCCTGCCTCGTGGAATTCTCGAAGGACGCTTTATAAATAATCCCCAACGGATTCCATGCTTTCATCCCTCCTCCACAACCCTCTTAGATGACTAGTTGCTTTTCATTGAAATCATGCTGGCGGATTATTCATTAAAGTTTCTTTTCATTCCATTTATAGGTACTTTAATACATCTCAACTTTCAATGTATAAATAGGTTTTCATGGTTTTAAATAAAATATTAATAAATTACACGAAGTTGAGGGTTATTAAAAGAATAATTAATCTGGAAACAATTTTGAATATAATGAAGGGATATTGTGGAGTTCTTGGAAAAAGACTTGTGTTTGTAAGTTAAAGACATTTTTTTTTGTCAAAAATGTTATACTTTTGAATAGTCAAAGTGGTAATATTGGAAAGTTTCATATTTCTGATAATGTTTGGTTCGTTTCAGATATTCCATTACGGATTGAAAATAAAGAAATTTTAATTAATTATACGTCTCTTTATAAATTGTTCATCGTCGATCGTCACGAAAGAATGTCATGAATTCATTATAATTTATAATTCATCTATTGTTGTACACCGATGTCGGATATATTTATTGAAATCAGGTGTAACATCCCTTAAAACGATATGTGGGACACTGGAGCACATTTGTAAACAATTGCGTTCCCATTTTGGCTCAGCGGAATTTCGCTTAATTGAGCGGTAATTTGAGTAGCGAGGATTGTTCCTCTCTGCTCGACCATTAGCAAATAATGCCTGCCTCGTATTGTATAATATAATAGACTATTTATACTGAAAATATCATTCGCCGTTTCCCGGAAACTAGAGTGTACAACCACTTGTTTCAAATAAAACCTGAAGCGCATGAATTTCAGTTATTCCGCTAAAAACGGAATAAATTTTGCATCCATGATTATCAGTATTAATTCCGTACTATAAACACAATAATATTACTATATACTCAATTTTATTAAAAGTTATCGACAATGTCTACAAAATTAATTACTAATCTATTCCAATCTCTCATCACCCTCATTCTTACAACAAAAGTTACCATCAACCAACAATCCAGATCACAAATTCCAATAATAATCCTAACCCTAATACATTAACCAATAAACGGCAAACAAACAAAAAGAACAACGAAAGAAAAGAAACATTACCGAAATACTCGATGCTTCGTTTCGCATAATGATTCTCCTCCTTGATCTTCATCTTCCCGCGGACCGATCACCAAAGTATCAGTAATAATCCTCAAACAATTTTCAATAACACTGCATGTAACCCATGTCGCACCACGATCAACAAATATTATTCGACAAAGAAAATTCACCGATAGCATTCACTAATATACAATTCAACGGTTCTCACTACGGAACGATAATTCAATTATTCAAACGCGGAGGACGAAAAGAAGCATCCTCCCGATTGAATATTAAAATCGCAGGAAGGTGGAAGGAGGAGGAGTTCACCGAAATATATCGAAAATAAAAAAACAACGTCCGGCTGGAGCGCGGCGCGCCTCGTCACTGAGCACGCATCTCGAGGGTTGTTTCGGAAGATGCGGTTCGGGGAAGCCCCGCGCAGTGTATTGGCGCATGCGCGCGGCCGGCTCGCGGCAACCACGGCGCAGTCGCGACTCGTTCGAATATTTCGGGAATCCCACGTGGACCGCGGCACGCGACGCGAAAACCAAACGTCTATTTAACAGGGGAGAGAGCGGATTTCGCGGGACACGCGCAGTGGTGGGCACTCCGCACCCCGGCCGGAAACGATTTGCGTTTCATACATGAAAGATGAATTATTCCCGCGCCATCGCGCTTAGAACGCTCCCGGCTGGAAAAGGAACGGAAATGCGCGGTATTTATTATAGTTCGTTGGCGTTCGGGTTCCGAGTATCGATTTTGGATGCGGGAATTTGATAATGAAGATAGAGGTAAATTTTCGCTGTTTATCGTATAAATGCATTTCTTTAAAGGTTGAATATAGCTAGAGTTTGAATGATCTCAGGAGTTTTTGTTTTCATAGTTTGTGAGAAGTTTTAAAAGGGGAATAAATTTTTGGTTGTCTTTTTTGTGAATCAGGTTCGAATGAGAAAACTTATGTTAGAATCCTGAGAATTGACGAAGAGAATGTTTTGTTACTGATTTTAAGATAATATAAGATTGTATTGTTTATTATGGTTCTAGAAATGGAAATTTGAACAAAAGTAATTGGTAATTAATCTTATTTTAGTTTGATGAAAAACAGTGCGCTTTCTGGAATAGTTAATTCAGTTACATTCATTGTAATATGAATTCCAACTCGTTCCATGTATTCCAGTCTTCGTCTACTTTTTTATAGTTTCTTGAAAGGTGTAACTTATCGAAGAATAACAATTCAGAACAGCGTTGCTTGAAGATTTTAATCGGCGTCTTAATAATTGACACGATATAACAAGCGGCGCCAAATATGGCCGCGACAAAGGAAATGCGCCAGGAACGTCGAAGCAGATCGTGTATATAAATCGTTACGCCTACGGGGTGGCTTAATTAGACATTAATCGACTTAATTGAGGAAACTGTTGCACTGTTGTGTTAGCGCTTGAATCGTTTTGGGAGGTGAAGCTCTGTTGAAACTGTCGTTTCGGCGCAGATGTGCTTTGACGTGTATCGTTACTATCGCGAAGAGATAAAGCGACCATCCTAAACCAATAAGGGTGGCGCGGTGGAAGGGTGCAGGGTAATCGCTAACCAAACATCCTTTCGGAAATGTTTCCAGGCTTTAAAATAGCTGAATCTAAGCAATTGAAAAGTTAAATTACATTTTTTATGGGTTGGAATGAAATTAGTATCGTATTTTGCTTCCGTTTCTTCTGTTTGTAAGGGTAGTTTTACATTTGGGGCAAGTTTCGTCGGTTTATGTCTTTCTAAAGTATATTCTTAGGTTAGCATAGTGTTTTGTTAAGGTTTAAAGAGTTCAAGAGTTATTTTAAGAGGGATAGTTTTGTGTTGACCTCTAAGGACCTCTGAAGGGGTAGTTTTATTTTTAAGAAAAGAATTCATTTCATTTGGAAATTAAATTTTTAAAAGATTCTTGTATTCTAGAAACTGAAACTAAATTTAAAGTTATTAGAAGTTATTCAACATTGTTTTCATAAATGTTTTTCATTTTAAACATTAGAAATTTCGCAAAAAAATGTAACGAATTAATCAATTTCAACAAAGAAGTGTTCCAGAGACTCATTCTCAGGGAGGATGCGTCACGAAAATGGATCGTGACATTTTACTCTCTTTTCTCAGGCACTCGACCAACTTCATTCCCAAATTTTTTCCCCCGAAATTGTATCGTATACGAGTGGGTTCGGAGCGAATCGCGAGTCACAAAGAGCCCGTACACGAAAGCGTGGCGAGCACTTTACGGGGAAGACCAATCGCAAGTGTATGCGAGGCAGCGGCGAGATTTTCTCAACGAAAAACCTTGAACAGGGCCTCTATTCACGAGGAATTTCATCGAAATTCCATCCTCGAGTCGGTTTTAGGCGGCACTTTCTTGCCACACTTCTATTTCTGCAGCTGCGAGACGTTTAACGTATTGACTGTTGAATGAACATTCGTCAAAATTCCAAAAAATAATGTTTTCAAAAAAATTTGTATTTTCAAGGTATTTGAAAATTCAAGATATTTGAAAATTCAAGATATTTTATCAACGATTGATCCTTTCAACATTTCTTGCTTCTCATAGATTAAATAAAATTGTTAGGGAGTCTTACTGAAAAACTGAATTTTTGAGTTTTTATGAACAATTATGTCGTTTGAATTTGGGTGGCATGATGGTTGAAGTGGTAACTAACAGTTCCAAGACGTTTGACGTACTTAGCCTCTTTATTTCTCGCATTATAGCGTCATCGAGTACGACAATACTGATTCTTGTATGCGAGACTTGTCGGCCATTGACGCGCAAACTTCTTTCCATTTGTAGCAGAATCTATTGTCATTAAATTGTTTTGTCTCTTAATATTATATTTTTTACGTGTTGAAACTTGAGAAACAATTTTTTTACAAAGGATCATAAAACGAGCACAAACTCGGCATTCTATGGAGAGAACGAAAGGCTTTAGCTGTTTTTTAATGGACACCAATTGCGTTATATTACTTCCGTCCGTGGACGTTTCCCTCCATAGAAAATAAGAGTATAGATTGTTCGTGGGCCGTGCGGAGAATAATTAATAATTGATAAATAATTGTGTCAGAGCGTTATTCGATAATTTTGCGTCTTCGTTGGTTGGCACATTCCATTAATTTTGTCTAATATTATTCGTTATGTCTTCATATCAAAGTATAAAGTATGCTATGGAGAATTATATTAGTGAACCAAATTATTAAAATTAAATACCATTTTAATAAAAAAATAATTAAAATATTTAATCAAAGTGAAAAACTATTTGTAAATAGAAACTAGAATTGATAAGTCACCAATCATTCTGCTAAGAATATTCATTTTCTCCTCTCAACCAAAGATTCTTTTACTAGTAACAGGTCCAGAGCTTCTAAACTTTACGGGTCACAGTTTTTCAAGTCACAGAAGTCGTATATTTCTCTCGAAAACGGTATAGCGCGGGGGCGGAGGCGGACGAGGCAACTGGGACAAGCCTCCTGTTGTTACCTTGAACTTAGATAAGCGCCCTTTGACCGGCCGTAAAAGCGTTTATCATGCCTGCACCGAACAGCCGGACGAATATTTTATTTGACAGTCAGTAGTACTGTAACGCGATAGTAATCCGTTTACGGCCGCTGTCCGACCCTCGCGTAACCCGCTAATACAGAAATTGGGCCTCTCCAATTAGAGAGTGTGTGAGAGAGAGAGAGAGAGAGAGAGAGAGAGAGAAAGAGGGTGGCCGGGGATCTGTGGGGAAACGAGTGACCAGCTGAATGGTTCGAGCGCCCGAGTGACCGAGAAGAGAATAATTGTCTTAAGGTCCAGGGTGCACGACTGTCAGCATCTTGTTGTGCCTGTATCGCTTAGAAATCTTAGTGTTTGAGGGTAATTGACAATACTGAAATTTTGATAGCTGAGAATAGTGGTAGCATAGGAAAGTAGCTGAGAACAGTGGTAGCATAGGAAAGTAGCTGAGAATAGTAGTAGCTTAGAAAGTTAGTAGCTGGAAGTAGTAGTATCCTAGAAATTTAGTAACAAAATAGTAGTATCCCTGGAACTTAGTAGAGCTATAATGGCCAGGACGAATGACACCTAAGTACTTCACTACTCGAGAATAATTGCACCCAGGAAATTTAGTATCTAAGAATAGTGACACTTGTGAAACTATTCGAGTTTAATCGTCAAGACAAATAGTAGTTCATCACCATGCTATACCCTGAAGTAGCACCAAATATTAATATTATTACAAAGGAGAATAATAACCTTAAATCACAGAAATACCTAAACACATAAGGAACAACCACAAGAGGCACTGTCCAAAAACGTAATTGCCCCTTGCTAATCGATTTCTTTGCTACAGAAATGAATCAACGAGTTCGCAAAATCCTAGTTCGCACATGCGGAACGTGGGATTGGCGTAACATGGGTTCATGGGGAACCGTGACTATAAACGATCCCGCGGGAACGCAATGCCAGTACAGTTGTGGGTGTAGACCTTTAGAGTGTAATTCTGGGGGTTACGAGCCGTGTACCAGACTTTCGCGCGCCTGGCCATTCTGCGAAAGCATAATTTATATCTCTGGACGTAGCTAAATATGACTAATTGCAGACGCCACGGCTTCCGACGCCATTTTAACCCTGTCGCAGATCCCAGTTTATCTACATATTTGAAATATCTTTTCGCGAAAGAGTACGAACACATACCAATAATAATAATGTAAATAATAATTCACTGAAAGCACTAATAATATAAATATCTTTAACGGAATGTGTTAAACAAAATGGAAACATAATTAGGTCAAAAAACACTTGAACATTTTTTTTACATATCCTGATAAGACTTTCCAGTATCCGTGATTGTTCTAAACAATGATCCCTCGCGTCTATTTCCGCCAAGGTAACAAGATTAGAATAATTATCGCAGGATGGTCCGCTCGTTCGTTAACGATTGCGTAACATTTGTTACGTCTGCAATTAAACAGGACGCCACCGTTCCATCTTCTACCGGTGTTGTTTATTAATTTTAATGATCCCGTTCTTGGGAATGTGAAGTTTTGTTTGACACGATTAACCAATGCGTTGCGCTTTTTCGCCTGGTCCAATTAATAGGATAAAATTTGGATAAGACAGGAATTATTATTCTTGATATCCTTCGTTGAATTCAGAAGTGTATCACTTTATAATTTTAAATTAATCTTCGTCAATCGAAACGTTCTCTTACATTTCACGAATAATCTTCAATCCTTCTAAATACATAAAAATCTCTTCAGCTGAAATGTGCAATTATATACTAGGACAAAATTACAACAAGAACTCGATTAACATAACGATCTTTTCTTGATCTAGATCGTTTTAATTCTAGACTTCAGAGTCTTGAACATTTACAATCTCAATAATTCAGATTCTTAGATTGTACCTCGACGTCTATGCAATTGAATTTTACAAATTTGGTTGTATATAATTCTTAGAATATATTTATAAATAATTTACAAATATTTTACAAATATTTCTGTGGACTGTTAGTCATCAATTAAATCACATAATCAAGATTCTACTGTAATATCGTAAAACACGACTCTTCAGTTTTAATTTAGCAGAGAAATCCATCTTTCAGATCAAAAACAGAATTCTCTCGAATCATTCAATTGAAAAACTCATTCGATCTCTAGTTTCTTTCCATGGTTTACATTAAACGATCTCGAGCCACTACCAATCCCATTTTCGCACGATCGTCGAACGTTCACACGATTACCGTGATTAGAACCGCTAACGAGGGTGAACGAGCAAGTCCGACGTCTTGTCTCAGTGTTTACATGCTGGAGATGATAAAACCGGCCGAGCTTCCACGATTTCTTGGAAATCGCCCAACGGAGAACCGACCGAATGAGGAATAATGGCAGATAAATTTTCGCCCCGCGATGAGAACGCACTTTGACATCGTCCCGTTTCGCTTCGAGCCGCCGTTACGCGGAACGAACGATTAATGTAACGTTAGTTAGCAGCGGGCGATTAATAATCGTGTGGGGAGTGAAGAAATCTTGCAACGGAACGTTAAGTTTTCCACTAATTTTACGTATGCTCGCCGCAACGTTGGGGCATCGAATGGTGAGCTGTTATTGCAAGAGCTTGGAGAAACATTTAATAAGAATAACTATGAATTATTTGTACTTCAGCTGGCTGTAAAAACTATTTTATAGATTTAATTTATTTTGTATGAAATCCTTGAAGTTATTGATTGGATTTTTGTTAAATTTAGATGGTTCATAAACTCGATTTTAGATTGACTTCGATTCAACCTAGATGTTACTGTTATTTTTTAATTTATTCTCCATTCGATCTATCCTTTTTTTAATGAACAATGGCTTGATCCAATTGAAATCGTAAGATTTTCACAATTACCGTAATAAAGGGTGGTGAAATTTGAAGAATATAGTTGTAATAAATATTAATCTTTTGCGGTCGAATGCCGCCGTAATGGTGACTTCGAGCTTTCATATCTGAAAGCTGGAAGTAAATCATTTTATTATTTCAATAATAAGAGACTGATATGTGGTTTTCTTCTTTTTTGGTATTTATATTTCGATGTAGTTTCAGTCTTATATGAGAAGAACTTCTAAAAGTTTAAAAAATGCTCGCCTGCAAAGGGTCAATTCCTGAAGATTGAATTCTTGAATTTTTCACGAACATGAAATCCGACTCACCGACTCAAAGTATTTTTAAATTCGTCTTCGAATATAACCGTGCTCATTTTATCCAGTATCAAAATCACGAATTTTCCTCATTCCAACGGGACGGTCCACGAAAAAAAACGCATGATTGATGTTGAACGGGATAGCGGGCAAGATGTAAATTAGGATTATCTCGTCGACGGTGATTGCGCATCCGAATTGACGAAAAATTACGGTGGCCCTTTTTGTTACAACTATCTCGTACAAGACGTGGGGACAGATAATTTATCTATGGCAACCATAAATTTTCACGGCGATAATAAAGGGGCCAATCCTTCATGAGGGCTCCTCCGCTGTGATATTTCGACGCTACCAGTCACGTGGGATAAATTATGCTGCCGCCACGCGAGACCGAAACACTTCGTCACACTTTCAAAATAAAACATCAAACAAATATTTCTTATCCGATTTCTTATTGTTGAAATTATCACCTCTATGCTTTATGAAGTTTCGGATATTCATCTTTAACGTGTATACGTGTAAGTGTTTTCTGAATAAATAGTAGATATTTAAAAAAAAATATTACCGGCGAATTGGGATTAAACGAATTTATATTAAACTCTTAATATCATGCAATATTAAATAAAATAGTAATTAAAGAATAAGAACATTAAAAAGAACTGCAATTGAAGTGAGAATGTACTAATGAAACTAAAATGAATTAAAATGTAACGGCGAATTTGGAAGGCTTATAAAATTGTTGTTTATTGGTTTGGAAAATAATGAACGATTTTTAAGAATAATAATAATTTTTAGGAGTAATAAAATGCAAGAAATGTATTTTTATTTGGTTGCTTTCTTGTTTGGCTTTTAATAACTCAAGTGGATTGTTCATTTGCAGTTGTGCAGCTTCTTCGGATAAGATGTTAAGATGTTCGGTTGGATCAGAGCAGAAGGACGGAAGAAATTTTTATGTCGTGGTAGGAAAGTGGCTCTTTTAATGGATGGTTTCATTCGCAACCGTATCGGGTTACACATTGCACGGTACTGAACGCCCCTGAAAGTAGGCAACCGGCCGACACTGCTGCGCGAATGTCTTCTTCTTATAGGGTTTCCTTTTTTCGTACCACGGCTATGTGGAAAATTTTATTTAACAACATTTTCCTTTTTATATAATAAGAACTTTTTGTTCTCATTTATTGAGTAAATATGTTTACCTAGATAAATGAAAATATTTGTTCACTTTCTGAAGATTATTCTTTATTTTTCTGCAAGGAAATTTATTGATTTATACAATTGTATTTATTAATTTTTTTGTTTAAACATTATATTTTATGATTAATTGTTCGGCATTATTTGAGATGCATTTCCGACATCGACTAACCAACATTCACAGCAGCAACAATAATTAATACGTTGATCGACTTAATCGAGAATAATCAATCCATAATTATTACGTCTGGCCATGCGACATCTGTTCCTGTTTCGATTCTTTCTAATCCAATCTCCCCCATTGAAGATTAATGAATCAATCGCTAGCTTTCATAGTTGAAACAATTGTGACAAAATAATTTTAGAACAATAAAGAGGGCAGGCAAGAAAGAAAGATTAATGAATACTGACATTATTATCGATTTAAATATGTACCAAAATAATCTGTATAATTTTAATTTGATTTTACTCTAAAACTGAACATTTCCCGATTAAAATTGTTTTCCTTCATTTTTGAATTACTTAGACATTTCTAATATTTTATTGAAACGTATAAAAATGATATCCCGGAAATTTGATTTTTATGAAATCAAGATCACACGTGAAATAAAACTTCTCCGTCCCAGGACGGTTAATTCTAGGAAATTTGAACCAACTTCTCCGCTAGAAGCTGGGAAACACGGACACAATTTCCAAGGCTTATTGAAGGAGTAAGGTGTGTCCGGTCTCAGTGGAAGTTTAGAGACCGGGTCTTAACGAGCTCAAAACTTTTCGAGTCATGGACGTTTGTGGGCGGCCGTCTCTTTGCCGAAACAAAGGAAATATGAGGATTATTCGATTAGCCGGCGCAGAGCCAGGACACGTCTTATTAAAGATGCAAAGCTTTCTTGTCTCCGTTTCAGCTTTCAGACCTGTATTTCATTTACTTTTTAGAATCATCTTGAATATCATAACCTGTTATACCTCCATAACTGTTTTCCTTATAATTTTTAAAGCTATCTTGAACATTATAATCTGTTATACTTCCAGAATTATTTCTCTTTTAAGTTTTAGAAATATCTTGGGAGTCATACCATTTTTCACTTTCAGACCTATGGTTTCTATAATTTTTAGTATTATTGTAGATGTTATAAATGCCAGAAGTGTGAGTTCTTTTTAATAAAATTTGTAAACAACAAATAATAGATTGTTTATATTAATTAACCTATGAAATCTAATGATGTAAAGTTAATATCCATGGTTTATGCAAGTGCTCAATTTTGGGGATCTAGAAAAGTCTGAGCATGAAAAAGATTAATGGCGAAAAGTTTATTATTCCGCTCGTGTGGAATAAAAAATATCTTCCCATTCGTTTTAGGGGGATGAAGAAGGTGTTTCACGAAGGTGAGTGCGAACTAAAAGGTACGCCACGAGATACAAAAGGTTCCCTCAAAATAAATAGCCTCTACTATCGCCGCTGAACTGTATCTTCTTCCATGGCCTGGAAGAGTAAATAAAACGGTATGGATTTCTCGTATCGTGCTGTTGAATCTATCCCCCTCTTCTTTGGGCCGATAAAAAGCTTCTGGTCGAATGAAATACTGGGACTCTTATTAGATTCATGAGGAGTTCATTGAGTCGCGGGATATTGATCTTAATTCGACGTCTCTCTTCGTCTATGATAGACGATGGTTCGTCAAAGAAAATTACATTTTATTCCCCATAGACCTTCCACGCGTATACGGTCGTAAAATATATAGTTACACAGTGAAATGAAACAAATTAAGTGATATCGAAATATATTTCTTTTCCTTGATTAATGCAATGAAACTCTTAATCTCAATTGGTAAAAATGTGAAAAACGGTGCTTTTCAATATGAGAGTGTTCAATCAATATTTTCCTTCATTTCGCAACATTTGTTCTTCGTATATTTATCATAGACTATATTACTCCAAATAATGTTGCAATAATTGCTTAACACGTTGAATGCCATGGGGGTCACCGGTGACCCCCGACCAAATCGAATTACTATAGTTCACTCAATTAAACGATGATTATATGAAAACATTTCTATATTACAAATAATGCTACCTAATGCGATGACATTCAGCTAGATGAACGTGGAATAGTAATAATGTGATTCGATCAAATGATGTAATATTATATTTTTTCCATTCTGTGTATTTTCCTCTATGAAATCGTGCGGTGTTCAACGTGTTAAAGTATTTGTAGTCTTTACGAAGTACTATATATCTTCTGTTTACGTGTTCATTCCGACATCGAACACAATATGGCGGCGCTCCAGCGATCGCAGCGACATCAACAAATGACGTTCGCATTGGGACCATTTTCGAGTGTCTCCAAACGAGAAAAAACGTGTACCAAACAAACGCTGTTCTTTCTTATAGCTTGAAACATCTAATTCACTAAAGGTTCAGCCGTCTGACGTCTGACAGGCTCGTAGAGAATCGAAAATACGACGTTCTGAGGCATCAAAAGCGTTTTTGGACGCTCGGATTTGCAACCGACGAGGGTGGTATCACGATATTCATGAGCCATTCGGGGACACTTTTTCACGGATGACGTAAAAATAGAGGTGGTCCCCGGGAACGTCGACGCACCGCAGAAAATGCATATGAACACGAAAATAAGTAGCCGACGGCCAGATAAAAATAATAGAGGGGGCGGCTGGAAAACAGAAATAGGCACGACTTTGCTCTTGCGTTGCTCCCGCGCGAACGCACGTTTCGCCAACGTTTTACGCCACGTTCGCTAATTTCTATACTACTATCACTAATTATTATCTTTGTTCGTTAGTTTGTTTAATTTAATTTATTTTTCAAATGGTAGACGTTCTGTAGATTGAAGAAATCATGAAAAAACAGTCGTAAATCAGTCGCATTTAAAGAGAGAAAGATGTGTAAATACTAATGTTCCATTTTGTTTCACTGATTCAATATGAGAATGCTACGCTTTTCGTTTAATTAATCCTGTTTGTTTGAGTTACATTCGATGCGACGAGTTTCAATTTCGAAGTTCTTGTAAGTGGGATTGTTATAACGAACGAGGATGTTCACGCGAGTACTAGTTGGTGTAGGGTAGTTTACAAATTCCAGGACTAATCGGAAGTCCTAATCGATATCACTAATCGGTACACTTCTTGCATTATCTGCGTTGCTGCAATAACAACAGCACAATAATTTTGTAAATACCAATGAAGCTTTTATATCATATACCTATTAAACGCATAAAATCCGCACTTTAATTATTATGCATTGTATAATTAACCAAAATGAAAGTATAATACAGAATTGGAAAAATAAAAATATTATGAAGGAGAATGGATAAGAACACATTGATCTCTACATTGTAGACTTTTATATAAACTTATATTATTATAGAGTTTTACATAAAAAACGAAATGCAAAAAAGGAATATTTCTCTAATTTTAAGAACTTTGTTAAGAAAACAATGAAGTTACAGTTTCTTTTCCTTAAAATTCACGTCTTGTAGCTTTCGATTAAAAAACTTCATTACAAAATCAATGAAACAGTCTATCGATCATTATGCAAATTATTTACTCGCGTCATGCAGACGTGACACTCGTAAAGAGAGTTATCGACAAAGGAACAACAGTGGACTTCCGGTTCACCGAATAAATCGCAGTTGCCGGACATCGCGTATTGACCAATCAGTGGTCGTTTAGGTACTTGATGACCATTCCAACTGCGATCTCAAAACCCTTTCGCCAGGGCACAAATAAAAATTGGGTCTCGAAATCATTCTCGAAACGATTACCGGCCCCTCGTAGCAGGCAATTAACCCTTGTTTGCGAGGGTGAAACCGTAACGAGGATTTCATAATTCAATAGGAACAATTGCTCTACGGAATTAATTATTGGCGAATGGTGAGGGGAAGTGGTGGGTTTTCGGGGAACCACGATTCTCGAAACTTTATTTTGATATATTTGTTACCTCTGAGGGATGACCTACATTTATCGACAATCGTACCAGTCGTTCAATTCGTAACATTAATCTCTACAATCCCTCGCTATCGTATGTAATCGTTTTGTTGTATTTGTCAAAAATGATTAGTTTGCCAATGATTTATTATTCGATTAATTAATCTATAGAAAATATATGAGTATTTACAATTTCTTGTAGGGTCTAAAATAATTCAAATAAATATAGATTTTAAACAAATTTTTATGCTATGCGAGTTCAATATGGAGCTTGGGAAATATACTAAAGTTACAAACGAATTTAAAAAATTTGTGAATAACATTTAAATTATTTTCATAATTTCGAAAATTTTCGTTGTTTATGAGTTTAGTAGATTATTTTGAAGAATATTCCGTTATGCACAAATTTCGAACAGCAAAAATTTTGGACACGCTCGTTGAAGCGTCTATTCTAATCAATGTTTAGCCGAAACCTGGCGAGAATCACTCGATAAGACGATCCATGTCGGCCAGTGAACGTGTTATCCGGATGTTTGCGTAGCCTCCGGTGTATCGATAAATATTCTTCCCGAGCGAAAACAAATGGGATCGAAAAATAGCCTGGATCTTGTAGGCAGCGTTTTAATAATTCCCGATCGAAATCCCGCGGAAGAGTTCCATCAGCACGATTAACGAAGCCGCAGGACCGACGAGGACTAATTAAGAATAATTACTCGCGAAAGGAAGAGTTCCTTTTTCTTCTCCTTCTTTGTTCTTTTTTCCTCATTGTCAGTGGGTCCGGGAGCAGAAACCGGAAGGCTGCATCCGTATCCGACAAGCGAACTTTTAATTCCAAGTGTAAACGATTAAATAGCGATCAATTTGAATTAATTAATTACCTAAAGATCGCGATTCCACGCGATGTTTTAACGTAATTCTTCGAAAAACGAAGAGAAATCATTGAAATCTTTCAAGTTTCTTAATTTATGAATAGGTTTCTAAAGATTTGTTTGAATTCATACATTAAAGATCATTTGATCAATTCATTTGATTAAAGATCTGTTCGTCTACAGAGTATTCCATTAATTATTTCATAAATACATTAAAAACAAACTTTGTATTGAACATTTTTCGAGCAAATAAACAATCGTTAATCAGTTCGATCCAATTCTTCACTCGTCGATGAATCAAGAAGCAATGAAATTTGTACATTAACCCCTTGGTTTATGATTGATTTTTTAACTATGATCGATACGACTGTTTTATCGTAAATAATTGGTTAGGAAATGCAAAAATATTGACGTTTATTCTATGCCCACGTTTACTTCGAAGGTTGACGATTGATAATAGAAAAGTAATATTTAGTTTATATTAAAAAAAAAAAATAATACTTAGATTTGTTAAATTCAGTTTAAAATGTTCGTCACGAGTCTGACACGACATTGTAGGTCAAAGGGTTAATCAAATTTCGAGACGCTACAGACTGTTGTGAAGGTCTATACTACATCTTTCCAAATCACAGGAGTTGATGAATGAAAAAAATATAGCAATTTCCGCAAAAAATGGAGTAAGATCGCGGAAACGAGAAAGGCAAGGCTGGCAATAGTATTAAGAGCGAGATGGCCAGTCGCGAGAGAAGAAAATCGAGTCGCCGCGTCCCGGAAACGAAGTTCCAGCAAGGGTGGGACCGGAAACCGTGCTCGGCCAGCACCAGGAAGTATAACCGGTAAATATATACGCGGATGGAAAGCGGCTTGTGCGGGCGGAATGCTTAATTTCACGGTTATTGACCGGCATCTTCCGAGCAGATCTACGCGACCTGCTCTATTGTCTGCTTAACATGCCATCGGACGAGCACCGTCACGCGAAACAGAATCATTAATTATGATACTGCAACTTGCCGCCGTGGAGCCGTCGTTTCACGACTCTCGTGTGCGTGGTGAACGGTTGTTTAGCGAAAGGGATTTGCATTTCTGCTTAACGAGCAAGTAATTTAAGATTAGATATTTTGTAGCCAATTGATAAACAATTGAGATTATGCAATTAGTAATTTTGTAACATAGTTTCTATATTACATTGTTATACAGGTAATGTATTTAAAATTAAACCTATATTGTAATGCGAAGACAAATAGAACTTTTGAAGATTTAAGCTAGACGAATACTATATATACTTTGAAATACTATAGATAAGAGAAATATATATACCTTCTATATTTTATAACTATTAACTTTTAGACTTTCCATAGTCAGACAAAATTAGAGTTAACCACGTTTATTAATAACACTGACAATGGGCAAGAATAAATATTGCAACTACATTAGGTTATACTAATTAACGGATTACCATTCCCAGAGAAAGTGTCAAACTTCGTCAAATATCCTCCAATACTCGATCGAATCTCTACATCAATGATCTACCTCGAAACAAAATCCCTTCAGCCAAAAATATTGAAAAATAATTTTCAATATAATTCCTTAACTGTTAACTCGACATCCAAACATACAACACGTCTCAACACTTCTATTCGTTGCTTGATGTTCATTCATGCTCAGCTCCATTTGTACTCCAGTTTACGTTAACAGGGTCGAGAAATTGTAAACACAACATTCGTATTTAAACGAGGCAAGATAGCCAGCGATGGCGGCGGCGACGGGGAGAACTGGCGAACAAATCAACGACGCGTGTCAACACAGTTTGTTTTAACGACACCCGAAGACAACATGTCACGACACCGTGTTACGCCCGGATGCAACATGGCGCGCGGTTCCGCAGAGCCGGATGCACCGGTTCTTTCGTCGGGCTTGTATACAGTTTATCCTGCCACCACGTGCCCTCGCCTTCCACCCACCCCCCGCCATGTTCCCGTGAAAAATATATTAAAGTGGAGTGTGTATCCTTTCGACGGCTCGTACGGATCTGCTCGACGTGGCAGTGTCAACAAATGAACGAAAACTTCCGGCACGGACGGAGCACCGACGATCTCGTCACTGTCAATAGTAAACGACAGCGAGTGTCTTCTTCTGGACATCCTGATAAATACACTTAGGAATGCTATGCGGATTTAGATTTTTCTTTTTGTTTTGGAATGTTTCGTTGTTGATCGTTATAGTTGTGATGGGTATTTTATCGGTAACTATTATGCTTGTTGTAGGTGCTTTATTATTAATCATTATATTTGTGATAGGTATTTACTATATTATTAATTACTATAGTTGTAATAGATATTTTACTATTAATTATTACATTTATAACAGTTACTTTATTATACAGGTTAATGAATTGTAAGTTTTAAGATCTAAGTTCGATAATTTGAAAATCGTTCATTTTTAAGGTACCGAGAAACATATTATTTTTCCAGTGCTAGATAATTACGTAAATCGATTTTGATTTGAATATTGTATAATACAATAAAATTTAAATGTCTTCTAGAAGTGTACAATTTAAGAAATATTATCTTTATATAAGTAGATACGTTGGATACATCGAGTACCGAGACAACATTGTTCTGAACAGCCTCCAGAATCATTGTTCGTTCGTGGACACCCACCCCGAGAAATTCAAATGAAACTGGAGAATGATTGGTTCCGTTATCGATCTCCGATATTAATAGAAGATTAAATATTGTATCAGGAATAGTCGGAGAATCGACAAGGAAACAACCGAATCACTCCGATCGTGAAAATAAAATTCTAGATTGAATTCCTATTATGTCGCATCGACATTTGTGATGTTTCCTTTCCCATTTCGTTCGTATTTTATTGAATGTTTTATAGGTCTATATACTTTCTTCCCCGGATTATGTGGTTAAATACTTGCAATAAATGTCTCGCGTATTTTACGATGGAGGATTGAATGGAGGATACGATCGAGGGGAGGAGAGAAAAACTGCTCGTCAGTCCGAAACTAATTTTTTCACTTGACTTCTGCGACCGGCGTAATTACGAGTGCCGCATCGTGCGGATATCCACGCTTCATTTCCGGTCTTAATCCAGCTTTAATGCGAAGCTGGCTTCGATGTTAGGAGTTGCTTAACTAACGTGAATCGTACTTTGAAAATAGATGTAATTACCGTAATATTTTTAGGAAATAATTATTTGTTTCTTTTGCGAACAATAAAAGATTAATGGTTATTATACAATATACAATTATACAACTTATTGTCATATGTGAGAATGTTTCATGGAATATTATGTATAAGCGCAGTTCTGGCGTTTGACGTCGATAGAACGTAATACAGTGTTGAATATCTTGCTTGTGCTCTTTGTAATAGAGAAATGAATGCTCAAATCTGTATCGTCGCGTCGCGCTGCACGTAATTTGCCATCAACTGCCCTAAAATTGGTTGTAAACGATACTCGTTACCCGCAACGAGGCAACGATCTCTGCGTGCGCGGCTGGAAAAACGATAGAACGTTTGTCACGCGATTTACCCAATGAAATCGTTTCGTTACGAAACATTACATCCGTTGACATTTTGTCGTTCAAAAATATTCGAAATCAATGGTCACACTAGCTGTTTAAAAATATAATATGTATTGCAACATATTATACACACCTACCTATTTTTATAAATAACGAAACAGAAATTACTACATAAAGATCTATATCCACCTCAAAAATATTCTAAATCTTCAGTCTATTCAACAACTTAACCATTCTAATCAAATACCAAAAGTAACAAATTAGACACTTTTTAAAAAGTTTCTCCTTTACTTCTTGCACTAGAAAGACGTACCACTCGAGTAGAGATATTTTTGTACCAAAATTGCCAATGACGTTTCATACATATTGATAGTCTAGTCGCGTTACACGTACTAGACCCTTTCGAAATGTATCATTCTATACAAAATGATTGACACATCAAATTACCGTACATACGCGCGTAAAATAGGTAAAAGCAACATTCTAAGTGCAAAACTTTGCTAAATCTTCGTATTAATTTCAGCGCAAGAGATTAAAAAGAAATGATTGAAAACGTCTATGCCATTGTTCATTTTTCATTCCACGAACATAACGTCGCTTATAATGTGTTTCGTCGATCGGTCTCGATCGATCCCCGGCAGGTCCCGTTGCCGATCGATCGAACAGGAAAAGGGACACGCGGGGGCCAACGTGGACGACATAAGTTCCAGGAGCCGCGGGCCGATCACGTGGAATCGATGTGTTTCGGCGGGGCTGACGTCTCATCCGTAATCGACGGATCACGTAACGCCGTAAATTTTACGATCTGTCCGGGCTGTTTCGGCTGGCTCCGGTTCGATCGGTCGTAGATCGGAAAGCGACGATCGTTCCATAGAATACTAAAAGTACAGGGTGTTTCCGGGGGAGACGTTCCCCGCGTCCACCTCCGTGCTGTCCACACACGTACTCACGGAGAGGCCGGGAGATTATCTGCGAGCCGATCAAAGATCACCGGATATCCTTTAGAGCCGCGATTTCCTAAGTCGAATTTCAAGGAGAGGAACGCGTGGTCCCTGACGGAAACCGCGGTCGCTTCGTTGTTATCGGTGCGCCGCGGATTTCTATGTAAATCATTCATCTTCCAAGTTAAGAACCGTGAAACCGAGATAAAATGCAATTTCAGTCCGTTCGCTACGAGGTTCCCCTTTTTGGTTCGATGGAAGGGAGCACGGTTTCTGTGAATTAAGAATCTGTGCTGCTCTTGAGCGATTGAAAAATAGGAAAAACATTTGAATTTGGAGTTGAGGAATAAAGGATTTTTAAAATTTATAAATGTTGGTTTTTCAATTTTTTTTAAATTTTCAGATTTAAAAATTAAAAAATTAAAAAATTAAAAAATTTTGAAATACTCAAATTCATAATATATCTGTATTTTATAATGATTAACAACAACTTTCAAACTTTCAACCTTTCAAACCTTCAAACCTTCAAACCTTCAAACCTTCAGACCTTCGAATTTTCAAATTCATAATACATTTTTATCCCATTACGATTACCAACTTTCACCTGTCAAAAGCCAAAACAAATTCACAATCTACATTTATAACAGATTAAGACTTCAATTTTTCTCTACTTTTAAAAGCAACCTGAGCACAAACGAAAGTAAAACTCGCTACCAAACGCCCAACATTCGATCATACTGTCACAATAGTATCGAAACGGTCAGTTTACTAAATCATTCCATCAATTTGTCTCCGTTCGACGATTCCCGTGTCGAGTTTCGCGGTCCCAGTGCCGCATTAAACGACGCGAATTCGATTCGAATGCACCGGGCTCTCGTCGCGTCGAGCCGATCGAAAGCCGCGCGTATATACCAGGCGGCTCGAATTCGTAACGAGGCTTTTGTACGTGATTCGGACGCGGGCGATGCGGGCGGCGCGCGATCGAGTAGTCCCGTGGGAACGCGAGGCCCAGTGTTCGTTGCACTTGTTTCGAGTGGTCGGGGGATAATTACCGTCGCGATTGACCGACAAGGAGGAAAGAATGGCCCGCGGATTCTCGGTGAAAATTGGCCCTGAGGTCGCCGCTTCAGATGATTCTGAGATGCCTTTGGTCGGCCAATCTAATGTCTTTAGAATCGTTCATGGCCTCAATTGACATCTACATAACAGCTTCATACGTTTATTTGTATCTTTATTCGTTTGTATTTCTTTATACTTGCATTATCGTTACTTTTTTTCATAAATTTTATATATTTCTTGTTTACTTTTGTTTACTTACTTAGTAGGCTTGTTTATTCTTGTATATTTTAGTCTTTTAATTTTTTGTTACACTACTCTGTATAATAATCATTGAAATGACAGGTAGATAGAGGATAATATATAAATCAACCATTTGAGGGGAACGTTCTTCCTGGTTTTCAATTTTCGACTTTTATATTGCTGAAATACTATTTAATCGTTAGTGTGGTTTTATTGTATGAAATTTGAGCATGTAGATAGATGGATAAGGTTTGTTCCCTTCAAATGGCGGATTCTTTATTTTATTGACCGTGCCATTGATTGAATACTTTTGCTCCTTACACGATGCACATTTATCTATGAGGATTATTCTCCTTTTCCCTTATCGACGTGTTGAATTAGTTAGATCAATGTAAATTGATCAATGCTCGATAATTGTAACTTCATTCAATAAATTATTACTTCGAATTACTTTAATCCTGTTGCTTACTTACCCCTGCTGGAGGAACTGCGATGTCGCCTGCGCCTGGACCTGCTGCAAGACCTTCCTGTCCTGTTCTCGACACCATCAACGGTATCCACTGGCGCAGGTGGTGCCATTGTGTCTGGTTCTACTATAGCTGCAGAATTGTGAGGTTGCTTCTTGGCAACGTTGTCTTTGACATTTGCTCCACGATCTTTACCTAAGAAAGTGCCTATCGAGTGTCTTCTCCGGCCTGCGGCTGCTGAACCTGGCGCTGGGAGAGTGGATGATAGGTTGTAGTACCTGAAACCCGTTAGTCTTTTTAGTATCAATTTATATTAATTATTTAACTTATGCTATAATAAATAAACTGTAAATTCAGTTTTATCAAAACCAATACTCAGTAGAGAATGAATAGTAAATTCGCTGACCTTGCATCATCGACGCCGATGAAAACTTCGCTAGAATCAGGATCATCGTCATCTTCGTCATCGTCGTCGTGGCGATGACTATCCCTAGCCAGACCACAATACACCATATCGTTCGAAAGCAGCTCGCTCGCAGATTTCAGGACTGCTCTACTTCGACCAGGTCGTCTCCTGTCATTTTCGGAGTGTGAATGTGACCTGTCGGTTACAGTAAACATTACATCACTCGGATTACAAAATACTATATTCCAGTAATTACTTTTCCTAATTTATGTGTGAATTATCATTAAATAAACTTCAGAGGAGATCGTTTATATCTCATCAGAAAATATCGAATATTTCTGTCGAGAAACTTCCGAGTGCATAGGGTGAATCCAATAAAATAACCAATATCGTAAATACAACCTTCTCTGTACTGTCCTTCAATAATAGCGTAAATTCACACATGAATAACCTAGACTTCAGTGTATACCAGTGACCAGTTATCCACTAACCTGTGGGGTAGGTAGGGCGAGGGTGGCGCGACATCCGATGGTCTCGGGTCGCCCTTGAGGAACTGTTGCGTCCTCTCGTGATCAGCATTTGCGCTGACGGACCTGAACAAATTCCTGAAGCTCCTTCTCTGGTTAGCTCCACCATGGTTTCCATTTCTGGAGAGCATCGGGACGCGTTCTTCGGTGGGCGTCGAGGGCGTCGACGCGCCAGACGCGCTGCTCCGGTTGCTTTCTTGGTGCATTAGCGTGGTGCTGGCTGTGGACGTTGATACCACGCTCGCGGAGGAGCCCGCGCCCATTTTGCAAGGCCGCCGACGGAACAGGGCCGTCAGGCCCGTGGGAGCCTTAGTTGGTGGCGAGAACGCCACGCTCGTTGTCGACGTCGCGGCCGTCGCGTTCGACGACGACGCTGCACCGCTCGACAACGAGAAATACGAGGGGTTGTCTGTGAACATACGGACCCGAACTCATAGAGTCTGGTCAAGTCTGATCACCAAAGAACGCTTCTGGATTGGTTTAATCCACTGACGATGTCATCGATGATTCAACCGAGTGTTCTGGGTGAACGTTAGTGTCCTTGGTTCGGGGTAAATGATGGGAAAAAGGGGTTTGAATTGTTAATTAAGCTGTTATGGAATCTTTAGAATCGGCTATAAGTGTTTTAGAAGCTTTAGGGGTCTTTAGGTGTCTTGATTCGAGATAAATTTTGATTGGATTTAGATTATATTTGGGAGCTTCTTAATTTGTTTTGGAGTCGTCAGCGTTTGAGGTTCTTGGGGTTTTAGAGCTTTTTGATTAAGGAGGAATTTTGAGGAGACACTTCCACTTTTTTCTTTTAGTTTGGTTCTGCGAACTTTAGCATTGGCGATGCACTTTGAACTTCTGTGTTTATGAGTTTGGAGTCAACGGTAGCGAGGTTCAGTGTATATTGATTCCAGTGATTAGACTTAGTTCTCCAGTTGGAACTGGCTTTAAAGGTTCTCAGATCTTTTGAGTCTGTTACTTCGGTATATGTGATGAGAAAAGTTTCTGTAACTTATTCCACTTGTTACGTATGTTCTCAAGTAAACTTTGATTTATCAAGTCTTTCGAGAGGAAATGCGAAGTATCTGTACTCAGGGTAGATGATTGAGGAACTTCTAACTCGTTCCTAAAGTTAAACCTAATGCTACACTTCAAACGTTAATAAATCTCCTGGAAACTCTCGAAGTATCCTACGATGCTAGAGTCACTTCCTGTGTCCCGATCAATCTTTTTATCAGTGATAAATCTTAAGTGTCTAGATGCAGTTGTTGCTTTTAAAAACAGCCAATAATAGACTGGCGAAACGTTGTAGGTCCTTAACCACAATATCCAACCACAAATCAGTTAAAAAAGAAACTAATCTAATTTAAAATCAGTGGACATTAAAATCCTTTTCTACGTGAATCCTGTAACCTTGAGTTCTAACGCCTTCGAGTCGTCCTCGACCCAAATCACTCTCTTCAACACTACAATTATCTCAGTCTCTTCAATGATGCTCTTTGCTTGGAAAAAGATGCAAAGCAAAGTTGCTGCTAATGCAGATCCACCTTTTTCAACATGATTTCGATTGTCAAATGAACTGTGAATCACAGCAGAGTTAAAGGTCGATCGAAAATTCACGATCACGAAGAACAAGTGTAGGTGGAAATGAAGGGAAACAAAAGGTTCACTTGACTAGACGAACACGAGGTCCACCTGAGACTGCTCGTAGCGAGATACGCGATGCCTATAGGACGCCATGAACGAATCGAATGGTGGCCGGCCCAAGTGGGGGGCTGGACCGGACGTTGTATTGTCCCCACCCCATAAACCAGAAGCAAGGAACGGGGCAGACGTACGCGGCACCGGAAGTTCGCCAGCGTCGCTCACAATCCACGCGTTATTACTCTTCGAAGATGAATCGGCCTTGCTCGCGGAGGGGAAGATGGGCGGAGGGGAGTAGATACGAGCCAAGTTTCCTGTAAACGAGTTCCACCGGCCTGTGAAAATATTTTTGGAAATGGGTGACCTTTCGACCCGTTTCCATGATTGTCAGCTGTCCCAACAGAGGAACCGCTAGAATCTGAGGGTTGAGGGCGCGAGATGCAATGGCTTTAAGACATTTTAGGGGATGAACGGAAGCAAGTGCAATCAAGTCGTTCTTCCTTAGAACAATATTGTTGAGAGATATTTGTCCTAAAAGAATGGAAGTATTTTTTCTCTAAGGGGGTGTTCGTGTTTTGGGGATAATTAAAATTGGTTGTGTCATTATGGTTGGAATAAAATGCAAATTCATTTGTATTTTGAAAATGATTTAAATGAAATAGACAAGTAGTATCATTTATATAGAATATTCAATATAAATTTCTTTTAGGTTTGTAAAGGGGGTTGAAAAAGAAGCAGCTAGAAATTTAAATTCATTACGAGTAACGACCTTCAGCGTATTTAAATTGATTAAAACCAATTTTTGCATAAGAAATTAAATCGTCGAATAAATTTTCCGACACGAAACAGTCAGGTGACAGTGGAAATTGGAAATAAAGGACGCAACGAATCATGGAAGAATTCGTGAAATTCGCGTGGCCGACAGGTATTACGTGAGGAGAGTGTGAGAATCGAAAGGAGAACGGTTCCCAAGTACGTTCGTCGCGTACGAATCCGTGTTTCGATCGCTGATCGAGATCTTTCGACAGATTCCACCTGTTTTCCCTGCGTTGCCCGTACGTGTTCGAAAACTCAAGCAGCCCCTTCCAGTCTTGAACGAGACGTTCTTCTCGGTGTCGCCTCCGAAAAACCTATTTTTCCTTTCTATCGAAGTGTGATCGAGGGACAGGCGAAGTTTCGAATTTCTGTACGGGAATCGGAAGTCAAAGAAGCCGCTGCCTTTACTCTGAAGGGTGTCTTCGATCTTGTAGAAGTTAGAAAAAAAGAGACATCAAAGCAGCCACCGCCACGAGGAAAAATCTTCTACCCTTTCTAAACATCTTGATCATTCGATCCGTAAAATTGAGAAGCAGTTTTTGAAAAGATTTACAGATGGAAATTTTCGATTGCGACGAATGAAAAAATGAAAAATAAATGGTGTTAATATTTGCAGAAAAAATAAAATAAAAATTTGAAAAAACATTTACTGTTCCTATTTTTATTTCTATATTTAATTATTTACGAAGAAAATAAATATTTCATGTGATTTTTATTAAGTATAGAGAGGAATTTTTAAGGAATTTCTTGTTTAAATATTTTAGAGATTTTAAGAGATTCTGTGGAAGGAGAGGAACATTCTCGTAGCGTATGCTACTGCACGCTATGAAACAGAGAAAACGAGGAACGTGTCGACAGGGCGGAATAGACGGTAGCAATATACATGGTCGCGTGATTATGCGTGAAACGCGTGACACGGGTGCGAAATGCAGCCCCGGGTTAGGTGGGTATGGGTTTGATCCAAGAACGGGTAAAAGCTTACCGACTGCCATGGTGACCCGTTGCTCGAGAGACCGTTGCCGCCACTCCGATATTCTGAAACAGCGAAAACGTTTCAATTATTCCTACTATCTGGTAGAATTCCATTTGCTGTAACGCAATTGTGTGTATTTCACCATTCACCCTTTCATGTAAGTTCGGTTTCGATTATTAGAACTGAATTTAGGGACTTTAGAATCATCTTCTAAAAACGCAACGAACAAAATTCGAATTTAAATGGTTTTTCTAGTGAGATGTTGAGGTATTTCATCGCATAACATTTATTTATGATATAAATGATGTTTGAAGAGGATATTAGCTAAATTAATGAATTTTTATGTGAAGTTTAAGTTGTTCGTTGCAGAGATTGAATTATAATTTCAGGAATTTGTTTAACTAACGTTGTTAGAAACTTTCAGAAGCTAACGTTTTTCAAAATAATTTTTGTGTATTTATGAAATATAAAAATTTCCAGAGTTTTCTCAAATATAAAATTCAAATGAAATTCAACAAAATTTAATAACTCCTCAAACAGAATTTATATACTTCGAAAACTAATAAAAATTCATACCTCCTGGAAAAAATCAAACCACACTAAAATTTCAAAGGAGAAATATTTAAATGCAGAGTAACGAGGGTTGAAAAACAAAATGGAAAGTTTTCCTGCGAATAATTTCGCGGCATTGAGTTCAATCAACGACTAGCGATCAATCAATCATCGTGTTCGAGTCGGTCAATTTCCATCCTCGCTGTTAACCCCCTCGACTAGACTTTTACACGCAGCTGTAGTAAAATTACGTTCATAACTTCATCTTCAAAGAACAAAATAAAATACAATTGTGGTATAGAATATTACAATATTATAATATAATTTTTACTCAGAATGTATACAATAAGTTAACACAAAAACGAAAATTTATTAAGAGACTGATAAGGGTGGAGAAACAAAAATGAACTTAGAAAAGGGTTGAAAAAAATTATTTTCATCGGTATTCTCGTCGTTATTTCTTTTTGTATCAAAGGGCTTCCATTAATAAATTATTATTATTATTTGTGATTATGGAAGCGTAGAGTGAGAAGAAAAAAGAAGAAAAGGGGAGAAAGAAGAAACGAAGGAAGAGATTTTTCACGTAGATCGGAGCCTGCGTGTCTCGATCACGGATGCCTGGCCACGCGGCACCCCATGATGCTTTCAGCGTCAGTTTCATTCATCGCTGAAAATACGCACGAATATTATATTTAGCCACGGATGCAGGGAGACGCGTGTCGCGCGACACCCGCGACAGGTTTATGGTGGCGGGCACGGGGTGGAAAAGGGGGATGGGATCGAGCACGGGCTGTCTCATTCACGTTTTATCTACGTGATATTGGCTCGCGATCTCAGTGTGACTCTTCCTCCGTTCATCTTCAACCTATCCTCCTCCATTCTTGAGCTGATGTAACGATCATGATTCTCGTCTCCTGATGACGAAATTGAATTTTACGTCTTTTTGCTATAATTTTGTTTGTTTATGACTAGGTTTCCAAATAGTAAAGAGTGTAATAGTAGTAATTAAATATAGTAATAGTAGTACTTATTTTCTTTTTATTATAATTATTTTTCTTTGTCGCTTTATGCTTTCAGATTGTAAATAGTATAAGAGTAATAATTAAATATAGTAGTAGTAGTAATTATTTTCTTTTTTATTATAATTATTTTTCTTTGTGAATTTATACTTTCAGATTATAAATAGTATAATAGTAGTAATTAAATATAATAGGAGTAGTAATCATTTTCTTTTTTATTATAATTGTATTCTTGGTGATTTTATGCTTACCAATTGTAGAAAGTGTAATAGTAGTGATGCAAGGATTATGATTTTCTGTGATACCAAAATGAAAATTTTGTTGTGACTTTGTACTTTTCCTTTTTTAAAATATAATAGTGTATATGTGAGATTAATTATTCATTTTAATCTAATATTAAAGATCAGAGTATTATTTATGCTTCTTCGTTTTGCTTAATTTTTTTTGATTCTATATGAAAATTTTACATCACAGCTACATTGTTTGTTGTATCACGAACGGTTTCTTTCGATTTATCAAATTGGTACGGTCACCTTTTGTAAAAATAGATATCGATCGATGCTCGGCGAAAAGCGAACTTCGGAGTATTAACTTACTGTTTTCAATTAAAAAAGCAAATAATGGGAACTGCGTCTCGTAACCCAATAACCACTGATATGAGTCGCAAAAAGGAAATTTTGTGACATCGATTGGTACACGGAATTTCTGGTTATACGCGAAGCGGTGAACTAAAACGACCGAAGCTACGTCGGTTTACAATATTTTCGTCTGTATCATACATCAAAATACTAATTAATTTTCTTTCGAATAAACAACAAAAAAACCACATAATTCTGAAATTCACAATTCATACAGTTCACAAAAAGATATGTTACAATTCATCTGATATTTCCCAATTTAAAATGCAGACATTCTCAAATTCTCTATAAGATAAAAACCTTTTCTGTTATAATTTGAAATTAAGGTAATCCTGAAATTCAACTCGAATATCCGTCGAGACAAATTTCTTTGTCATCGTTTCCACGCATAAATTTGAAAATAGAGCAATTATTCCGGTTACGATTCTAAGTGAATACAATGAATAGGAGACCCCGTATAGTGGTATTATAATTTTCATTCCCCTACTTTAGCGCGAAGCGCCACGATTCCGCCACCGAGCTGTTACGCACGCATGTATAATTATTCTCAGACATGCCATCGTAACTTCGCGCGTGATAGCGTTAAGTAAATGCGCAACTGCGCTCCCGGTTTACCTCGTTTGCATCCGGACACGGGAGGATGATGTTTCAGTTGCATGAAAATCGCCCATTACACTACCTTCCTGAATTTCCTAACAATCACCGAGCACACCTCAGGATTCTGGAAATTTGTGACTAGACACACCGCCGCGATTAGCATTTTTATTGTCCGGTACCGTCAAGACCCGGGAGAAATGTAATTTCATTTCCTGCATTAACAATCCAGACGGATTAAATGTATAATTATACTACAGGGGAATTAAATTTTATTAAAGCATCTGAATTATTTTTTCTTTCTATATAAAAAATGCATGAAAATCTGCCATAATGAAATATTCATTTTGTCGCTAATAACCTTACAGTCGATGTAACGTAAAATAAGAACGAACAAAAAGGAGAAATATTCGTTTTGTCATCCTAGAATTTACGAAAGAAAGTTCCATAAGAATATAACTGATAAAATTATTCATGTTACACGTATTTAAATAAAATGGTGAACACGTAAATGTTTCTATTACTATTTTTATTCCATGTTTTTTTAATAATTTTATCGTTTGTGGTAAGTGAGGAACATTATTTCGTGATTAATCAATTTTGTTGGTATTACGTAAATTTTTATCTTACAAGAATATTTCCAAGGATTTCTCATTTTTCAGGGTGTCTTGTATCTGACAGGGAAGTTCCAAGGATTAGCGCTGCATTAAGGGTTTTTCTTCGACCTCGGAGTCAATATTTTCGAATTTTCTAATGGTACTGATTTTTAAATCTTTTTTCAAAATAAATCTTTTTCCAGAGAAAAATGATAGGAATATTTTCTGCATTTTTAAATTGCATTGCTTGCATTACTTTTAATGTAATATTAACATGGATTAAGAATTTGGGTCAAATAAACTAAATGGACCTCTTGGATCCTGAGATATATTCTGCTTGCCGGGGAAATCCCGATGATCAAGGCAGTATCTAGAATCTTCCGGGCCCCGTGCAAGATTTCTCAAAACCTCCAAAAAAAGTAAATATCAAGGATATTCCTGTTTATTTATTTTGTAATTTATAAATAAATATAATAATCCTATGTAAAGTTCTTCGAACATTTTCATTTTCATAGGTTAATTAAAGTTGACAGGAAAACGTCGGAACTAAAGGAAAAAAACAATGCGTTTTCCCGTTACATCTACCTATGTGTATTAATATTGTAATAAAGTCAAATATGACAGTGCCCTAATGAACATGCAACGAATCGTTACACGAATTTACATACACTTCATCCGTACCTAATAGACTACTTTATGATACGAGTAATGAGACAGACATAATCAAAATATATTGTTCGCTGTCAGGAAATGAACATCGTATACCCATTAACATGAACATTTCAGTAAAAATCGTCTTACCGTGTTGATTAACTATTTTCCAACAGAAATGACGTTGAGATGGTCAAAAGTAGTACATTATAAACAAACAAAAAAATATAAAAAACATATGAAAAAGCATATTAAAATCAATATCTTTAAATTAATATTAAATAAACGTATAAATAAATTTTTCAAATATAATACAACACCATAATACAATACATAACCAAGCATTTTGTAAAATCAAGCAATTATTTTTTACAAAAATGGCATCTGTACATCTAAAAGAAGAATATCACGAATCAAATGAAACGAATATTTGCAAACAATACAGTGAATTTGCAAACAATATCTCGCATAATATTCAAAACGCGGAACGAAACTTCTGGATTACATTTTCCCGAGAAAATTGCGCGAGTACATTCAATATCCAGCGGGATAACGGCTGGTGTACACGAGAGCCGGATGTACCGAGGATGATGAGGTAGAAAATCATTGCTTGAAACTCGCTCCTTCGAAATTTCTCGCTCGAATTCCGCTATAGAGCGAGCCGACGTCTCTCGGTGCTTCTGGTTGTTGCAGCAACCAGAATTGCTACTATTTTCGTGCGGCTTCCGACGAAGATGGAGAGCTGGCGTGCGTGCCAGCAGCGAACGGAAGAGAGGGAGAACGAGATAGAGAATGATAGAAAGAGAGAAAGAGAGAAAGAGAGAAAGAGAGAAAGAGAGGGAGAGAGAGACTCTCGGGTTATCGTTCCCATGAAAGCTCAAGCACTCTGATTTACTCCCCTGTCCAAATGGATCAGCTGATGGGACGAATCACGGCGGAACGATGCGCCCAAGCTTCTTGACTTCGACGCAATGCTGCTTGCACGGTCTGACGTTTCATTCGCAGGCTTTTTCCTTTTGGTTAACCATTCACCTGATTTTGTCCAGGTGGCTTGGAGTATGTACTATTTTCATCGAAGTGTTGCTAGGAATTGAATGAATTTGGTTCGGACTTGACTGGATTGAATTTTTTAGTATTTATGGTTGCGGTTATTTATGTTCTTTAGGTTACCTCGAAATTAAGTTTCTGTTCAAAAGATTTACTGTAATGTGAATTAATTATGTTTGGATTTTTGATGAAGTTGGATTTAATTCAATCTAGAATTTAGAGGGTTAACATTTTTGTATGTTACGGTTCTGAGTTTTCTTTTCATTAATTTTCTTTTAGAATTAAGGTCACGCGAAGGTCACTACAGAGCATCGAATGTTAATTGCCATTTAGTTAACGCAAAAACATATGATCTTATTTAAAGTGGAGACTGCCAAGATTAAGACGTTGAAAGATACGACCTTGATGTGTAACGACCTGCCAATCACAATATTTGTCATCGAGACCTAAACGACTTCATTCGCTGGAGTTTCGTCGCGTTCGCTGGAACAATTGACACTTTTATTGCGATAATTAGATCCTCGACTTATCTCTACGTTGCCGGTCATTCTTAATTGTTGATACATTCAATCTACAATCTATTTCTTCCCATTTTTCACCTATCTCTATCAAACAAGAACAAAAATTCTTTTCGGATTCCCACTTATTCAATTCAATCATTCACTTCTATAATTTTCCACAAACATTCCGATCAATAATATGAAATTCTGTATAAAATTCGATCTCCAATTCATTAAAACGAATAACTCACAAAATTCTTTCTCGAATTCCGTCATCAGCGTACAGCTTTCATCCCTGTTATCAAATTTTCTCTTCAAAACAGGATCATAAACTTCGAATTGCCAAAGTCAGAAAAGTACATAATGGTTATACCCAAAGCGTCGGAAGAATTTCGCTAAACGGATTCGCGTGCAAAGCGACCGACAAATGTTTTCGCCGTTCTATTTTTACCCCAAGGTAAGAAAAAAGTTCGACCCGCTGTCGGGTCAACCTGAACAGCACGTACAGCTCGTGCGTGAGCGTGCGGTGCACCTGTCTTTTTCGATACGGGGTTGTGAGAGGGGGGCTGGAAAAAGCGAAAGCAAAGCGGAGCGCATCCTGACCGATGCACGCGTCGAAACCCTTGATAAGCGTGTACACCCGCGTTTTTACACGTGCACGACTCGTTCCTTTAAATGTGACGACTCGCGCACGCACGCGCATACTCATTAACATGAGACACGTAAATTAAGCCGATCCGGAAATCAGCGAACCGTGTCCCCCGTCCGACCTCGCTTCTTCCCCCTTCCTTTCCGCGCGCTCGCCCGCCGATTTGTTCGCGAGTTATTAAAGGAATGAATCTTTCGTCGAATCTTCTTGGGTTTAACCCTTTGTATTCGAAAGTTTGTTACTCGAAATATTCAAATATTTTTCATTGCGTTTTATTATTGGACATGGAAGTTTTGATAGTAAAAATATTTAACATTTCTCGTTGCATTTTATCATTGCACTCAAAAGTTTTGTTATTAGCATTGCTAGCGCACTCTTCATCGTAATAGCAATAAGGTTAAATGGTAACAATAATAATTTATTTTGTAAGTTAAGTAACAAAAGTCCATTTGATGCGACACGATGTCCAAAAAGCGATCGCTAAACGATCTGATCGTAACACATATCGGTTACCTTTCGATTGCTGCGCGACACGCATTTTTAAACGCATTGTTTGCCGCTTGTGCAACAGATCCGCGATTATGGCACCGACATCGTGTATCAAAGGACTTGCATATGCACGTTCAATCGTATTCGGCTACGATATCAAGGTCTATCGATTGAATTTGTCCTGGTAGCCTGGCCGAAAATTCTGCGTTTCTCTTTTTGCTTTATCCTCGCTTTCACCAATAGCGAATTTCACTGTACATTATAAACACTTTGCCATTCTAAGTCATACGTTTCATACTTTTGTACTATTTATAATTTTCTTTGTCATATAAGTAGCTCAGAATATTAAAGATCTAACTTTTTCTGAGTTCTTGAGAAAAGAAAGCTTCTGCTAAATATTCTTGGATTAATAGAATACCAATATTATAATATTGTTAACAGTATCAGTTACTATTGATTATTAACTCTTTGCACTCGGAAATTTCAATATTGCATTCGAACTGTCCTGTCAGAGGGAATCAATTGCAAATGGCTGATATTAGTAATTTTAATCCAAGAATATGTCGCAAAAGCTTCTTTTCAAGAATTCAGAAATAGAAGGTAGACCACCATTATTCTTACCCATTCATATTCCAAAAAAAAAATTGCTCGCGCCACACTCAAAACGAAAATTAAAGGTTTTATCGTTGATAGATCTTTGTAAAGGAAATTGCACGTGAGCACAAAGGATGGTATTTTCTTCTGAACATTAGTGTGCTTCGCAGAGACAATAAAGTTGTCAAGATAACCTTATAGAAGATTTACCAAATTCATGGGGAAATATTATGTCGCGAATTGTATAGACGCGGGCGTACCGTCTTCAAAGTAATTACTTTGAGGCTATGCACGCGCATTTCAGCGTTGGATCCACTGATCTTTACGTTTTTGGTAACCGTTTTCTGGCGTCTATTTTACGAGCAACACGTTACATTACTTCGAATTTCAGGAGCCGTCTGGAAACGCGTTCCCTGTGCGAGGACCTCTCCGTTTGTTTCATTTCGTTCGAGCACTTTTCAGGGAAACGAGAAAAACTTATGGGGAGAAGAGTCAAGCGAACTCGAGGATTGCTCCAACACAGTAATGTGAAATGTCAGTCTCAAGTAACTTGTGACATTTTAATAATTTTAAGCAAAAATATTGTGAAAATTTAGTTAACATCTATACAATAAAAAATAATAAAATATAATATTTAATCGAATTTATAGATGTATTAGATGTTCAGTAATTTTACTATCCTTTTTAATAACAGATAAAGTTATTATCTTTTAAGACAATTGTCGATAGAAAGAAAATTTAACATAATTCCACATTTTTGAAATTTTTCTGTATAAACGAGGATTAACATGAATCCTCAACTGCTGTCTAATTATCACAGGCTTCGCTGCTTGAAAGGCAAGGGAAGAAAGAAAAGAGGAGAGCACGTGCACGCAAATAGGACTCGCATCGAGGTCGGAGTTTGAAAGTCTGAAACGAAAACGCAAGGGGAACGATTTCGCGCGTAACGTTCGTGAGTCTGGTTAGGTTCGGCTGTCAGGTTCGATCTATTAATATACATGGTGAGCCGCCCTGGCTAATTCCTAATGGAATATTCGTACAGTTTTCTCGGCTCGTGGACGCCTTAACGGGCAATGCAGCGTACGGCCACGAAAAAAAGCAGCGTCCTTCGCATTTTATTTAAATTTCGCGATTTACAATTTCATTTCGTTCAAAAAATCGATTTTGAATATTTCGATGAAAAGAAATCGAGAAGTCATTTTTTGTCGGTGAAAATTAAAAAAATTTTCACTGATTTAAAATTTAAAACATTTTTAAATCACTAAATTCGTTGAATGCAGAAATTTATGAATAATTTTAAAGAATGTATATTAAGGGTTGAATCAGATTATAAATTCAAATATTTTTCAGTTGATTTTAAAGAAGCTACAAGGAATTCCACTTTCCGAAAAGTGACAGTTATCTAGTCAGCTGACCGTCCATGTGCTCAGCGTTCCTCGCGATGAATATTCTTCCCGGTAAACGAAATCGCGCTCTAGTTTCAGAGAATACATATATTTCGTGTTACTCGACACCGACAAAAATAAAGTCGGCTTACGGTAATCAGTCAGAGTCGAGAAATTTCGATGGACGGTTATTAATGTACCTAGTGTGTTTTCTTTGTAAACCTATTTGTAGGAATTGCGCGGGAAGAGGATCATTATAGTCGATGAGTTGACAAGGATAACAAACATTGAATCTGTCAATAATAATTCATTAACGATGGAACTTAAATGATACCTAATTTAATTTATATCGCTTATGAACTGTTAAGAGCATATAGTACATTAATATTGATCGTAGATATTGAAAATAAAAAAATTTTTGTAATGTTTAATATTTCATATTTTATTTTTGATTATCTTCATATTTTAAGAAGCTTTTACAATACCAAATGTTTCTTAATCCGTATGCTTCTTAATTTTTAGTGAACGCCATTTTGAGAAAATTGGCGGGGAGATTGTAAAAATTCAAACTGCATTACAAGTTTATCAAAAAAAAAAAAAAAGGAAACCTGACATATTACTATGTATAATAATATTATCGATTCCCTTACCTTCAATCCTTTGGGACCAATTTATTCAAATAATTCCAACCAGTCATTCTGTTTTCACGCTCCTCGAATTGTCAATAAATCCTCTCCACCTTGTAACGTCTGTGAACCTTGTGTAAATTTTTCAGCGATGGTTAGTCAGTCACTATTTTTTTTCTCGAAGAACAGTTGGCCGAAGAGCGGCAATTAATCAGTTAGGCTCTCCCCGCAATTAAGTCAAAGTGTTTCGAATGAAATAACACTCAGCATCGCGGAACTTTTTGTTTCTGCGCAACAAGAAGGCATCAAGGGCTGCATTATTCGTTGCCCTTTTCACCAGCTCGATTGCCTTTCTTTTTCTTCTTCCTTCGTGCTCAAAGCAGCGGATCGGAAGAACACGATACGGCTTTGAGCAACATTAAACGATGTTCCCATCAATTTCTTCTTCTTGTTCGATGCGTCTTTTACCAAATCACATTCATCATTAAAAGACTTTTTCTTAAGAATTATAAAAATGTTCACTGTATTTCATTCCCTTTCTTGCGTAGAAATGATGAAAATTCGGAAAATAATTCAAAGGATGATTCACGAATTACCGTCACTTGTTTTTGTCAGAATGGCGAAGAAGTTTCAAATATTTCTTTCTCATCTCGTTTCCAAGTTTGTTTTTCCTTTGAACCAGAGTTTTCTTCGATCTTCGATCGGCGTAGAAACGTTCAAGAGAGCCTCTGACCCTCTATCTTTAGATAACGGACTAATACAAACTTCTATCCAAACAAATGTTGGGAGATGTTTATACACGAAAACAGATCGAAATTGTAAATCGACAATTCCTCGCCGGGTTCCTCTCTTTCGATATTCAATCGAGAACGTTCCAAGAACTTCCGAGAAAAGTCTATTCTCACTCAGTGTGTTTATTTTTACGTAAACGGACTTTTACGTCTCGTTTCTATGAAATTTTAATTTAACTTACCTTCGGCGACTTCGGTAGTGATTCTCTTTGCAGGGTGTCAAAGAACAAATCTTTTAGTTTCTTATCTTCAGCACAAATAACAAACAAATAGGAACCAGTGAACAGAGAAAAGAAAATTTAACGAACACTTCGAAGCTCATCTAATTTTCGAATCACGCACAAATCATCCCCTAACATTCCGCAATAACTCTAATCATCTTCACGTTAGTAGATCAATCAGATTAGATTTTACAACAGCCTTGAAGTCGTATTTTGCCCAATTGCTTCTTCTCTTCCTCTTTGCTCTTCAACTTCTAATTTTACTCAGTCCTATTCGAACATATATGAAACACCAACTCTAACATCAATACCAACAATAATAGTTGACAATCTTTAGAGCAGGAACTTCCTCTTCTTCCCTCATTTAAATCCTCTTTGTTTATCTCTTCATTTTTTCTTCATCCTCTAATCTCCAGCTTGTATTACGTTCTCCAATATTCATTCTTATTTAAACACATCCTACATAAACAACTCGACTAACAATATAAAGATATATCGTAGAGATTCTCCTTCTGCAACGAATAAAATTCTTCTTACTTTATTCAAATACTCATTTCCCGTCTTCTGAATTCTTCAACCTCCAGCTTCAACTTCATTCTCTTGTATTCAAACACTGTAAACAATTCGATCAACAATATCAACAAAGATCGTACGGATTCTACTTCATCAACGAAGACAATTCATCTCTTTATCTTTTTGAATTCTTTCTTTGATCACTTTTGGCGCCAAACAGAAAACTCCTCTGATAAGACGCAAGATCGAGGGATGAACTAAGAGGATGACGAGTGACAGTGGATGATTTTCGCGATCGAAGGGGGCGCTTCGTGGATGACCGTTCGGGGTTGCGGCGTAAGAAGGACCCGGCGCGCATACACGGCCCAACACTTCACGGAATACTGACAAGTCAGAGCAGAAGAGGAGCCCCGCGACGATGCCATGTGACCGTCATTCGTGCTCTCCTTCTCTTCTCTTCACTGCCACCACCCACGCATCTGGCAGTGCCCGAAGAAACGCCCATGTGCGCCAGCCGAGCGTTATTTCGAGATAAACAAGGAGGGCCCCGGCTCGACCACCGCGCGCTGCGCCGAAAAACCGTTCGAAAGGGAAACCGGGGGTTTGTGCCTCTAAAGGCGAGAAACATACTGCCGCTACTAAATATAATTAACCCCTCGACGAGGGAACCCCGACGGCTAATAGGAGGGAGCCGCCATTGGCAGCTTGTGCGGGGATTTCTGTGGGGAACTTTCTGTTGTCTGTAAATTTAATTGGATATGTTTTATCGTATGTTGCTTTGATTAAAATTACTAATTTTTATTAATTTCTTATTAATTTGGATAAATTGGGATTAATTTGGATTTATTTGGATTAATTCTGAGTAATTTTTATTATTTTTTACGATGTTGTTTTTCTGTACAAGGTACTGAAAGTTTATTACGTTATAGAAATTTATTGAAAATGATTTAATGGTTGTTAATATTTTCATACTGAATTAAACAAGGTTTGTAATTTTATAGAATAATTTGGTGTACTAGATGTAATTGGTTTAAATAAAAAAATTCACAGTGGGTTACCGTATTTTTCAGACACAACGTATGACATACGTTCAATATTGTAAATAATATGTATATTGAATTGCTTCAATAAATTGAATTGAACGCTGACGAGAATGCACGATTCGTGATACGTATCGGGTTTGCCAAAGAGAAAGACGCTCCAAATTAATAAATTTTAATTAAACTCGTAAGCTTTATTAGTTTACTATAGTCTGATATCCAATATCACAGTTGCGCATGAATTTTGTTATTTAATTGTTCGTTCGGAATATCATTTGTTTGCATCTCGCATGTGCAATAATATTTTTAAAATGAATATTCAAAACTGAGTTTCCAGGCATTGTGTATACCAATAAATAACTCCATTGATTTTCTGCTAAAATTGAAATACGTAATCGGAGTATGTACAATTTTTTAAAACTCAGATTCTACTTTTTAAAATAACTTAACAACTTTTCTTTCTTGTTTTGAACAAATATACAAACATATTGCATTTATTGATAAAAACTTTTTTTACAATGTTCCTCAACATCAAGAAATCTATAAAAAAAATCTCAAAAGATCTATAACTAAACCGAACGTTCCCAAAAGGATCAAGTACGCCATTTTCCCAGCGACAATACTATACTCTTTTATTACCCAATTTCTGAAACCATGCAAAATCTGTCACCAAAACTGATAAAAAAATTACTAAATAGTGTACTACAATACAAGTCAATTAAGATCCCCAGAAGTACATTACCATAATATTTAGAAAAAATGAAAAACACTTCGCATTAACAGCTGGGTACTTCTAGCGTCAAGGGGGTGGAAAAGAAAGAAGTAAAAGAGGTGAAAGGAAAAGAAGAAAACAGGTCAAAGAAAAAAAGAAATGGGGTAAAAAGATTTCAGTAATCCTTGAAGAAGCACTTGACGGTGAAGAAGAAGAAGAAGAAGAAGAAGAAGAGGGAGACGAAGCCGCGCGTGCACGAGCCTCCGCTCGAAGAATTCCTGTTGGGGTAAGGTTAGTGCCGCGCGCGTGCACGCTTGCGTGTCTGTCACGCATGTGCGTACGGAAACAGAGCGAAACCGTGAATTTCCTCTGGGCGGCGCGTTTCCTTTCAGAGCAGAACACTGTGACCCCTTCGACGTCCTCGCCATCCCTCATGTTTCCTTATCGATCACCAAGATCTACAGAACGATCACCCCTCATCGTCATAAAATGGAAATTTCTCTAATAATACCGCGACCGGTAACAAAGCCCGCGAAGGTTGCGGCGGTTTATCGTGGAGATTTACCGAGATTCTATTTTCGATTCGTTTAACCCTTTGTAATCGTGATACCGAGATGGACGCGTGGCGGAGACAATAAACTAAAGAGAAATTTGATTGGGGAGTAATTTACTTTGAAACTAGAATTGAAATGCGGATGCTGGGGTGAGATGGTTGTTTGACGAAGTTATTTAGGAAATAGAAAAATAGTAAAGTAGTAAGATAGCGAAATAGTGGAACAGTGAAACAGTGAAATACTGAAATAGTGAAATAGTGAAATAGTGAAATAGTGAAATAGTAAAATAATGAAATAGTGAAATAGTGAAATAGTGAGATAGTGCAATAGTGAAATAGTGAAATAGTGAAATAGTGAAATAGTAAAATAATAAAATAGGAAAATAAGAATATAGGAAAATCGAAAAATTGATACAATGGGAAAAATAGGAAAACTTAATGAGATTAAATGCATGCGAGATCAATTAAGTGATTTGGCTCTAAGATTTCGAAACATTCGAAATTGCACCATGTATACAAGGATAAAATGTATGCTATAATAATATGTAAATTGTTTTCTAGTCAGCCAATTATGAGACATGAATAAACACTTGTGAGAGCGGTTGCTAAATAAATCAAAATACAAGGGGTTAATGATCATTTGAATCGCGCTTGCGAAACGATCCATTGTTCTGCGACGTTTCGGACGTTGTCGATTGCCGACGCTGCTTCCGGAGCGCGTGTCTAATTAGCAGGGACTCGATTAATGTCGTGTACATTGGAAATTCACGCATTTGCACGGCGAACGGTTTCACTTGACGTTTAGTGGACATTTCTGCGTGCGGTGGATTCGGTTGCGGTTACGTGTTATGATACCGGCTGTACGATCCTTTGTTGCAACGTTGGGATTCCATTGCATGCGATGTTAATAACTGTAATAATTATAGTAATGAGGAACAGAATTCGTGTTTTCGCCTCTGTAATGTTAATATTCCGTATTCACTGTGATACTATGCCAAAAAAAGAAATTCTCTTGAATATGATAAAACATTTGTCCTATGAATTTTTGCATCATTAATATTCACATCGTTTATATTTATTTAATTTTCTGGTTTTCTAATTTCTAATTTCGGTTAAAATGGAATATTAAATTTGAATGTCGCAGTTCGAAAAATTTATATAAAATTTTCTGCATATTCGAATGGAAGATTTGCCGAATAGTTTTTGCAGGAATGTTAGAGAAATCTTGTATTTATTCCATCAGATTGCCGACATTTATACAATTAGAAACGTGCTGTAGCATTTCTGTACCTGTTTCTGCAATTCGATTCGCGGCCAGCTGCTTCCCGGGGGATAACGAGGCGCTCAGTGGAAACGGCGGGATTATTTGATTCACGGGCCCGATAACGGATCAAAATAGTAAAAATTTCGTTTCATGGTGAATGTCGGAGAAGGGGGCAACCTAATTACCATGTTCGCTACGTAACGCTTATTACTCAAGATACGGGGCACGCAGGCAAAATTGAGCACGAAAACGTTAATCTCATGAGTGTGAGGCTGGTTTCTAAACAGGTTTAGATATATGTTATTTGTAATATGGAAATGAATTGCGAATATTCGTAAGATTCGAATCAGTGAAATATTTAAACTTTAAGTTTCAAATTTCAAATTTCAAATTCCAAATCTCGAATTCTTAGTTTCAAGTTTAACATTTCAAACATTCCACTTGATTCAGTCAAATAAACATGACCGAAGCTATGCTTAAATAATTCATAAATCCAAGATCCACAGTCCAACGATAACGTAAATTCTATTTCTATTTTTCTTCGTGGTCAAAGTAAGACATTTTCCAGTAATGTAACTCATGCATCCAGCCAAGACTGAAAGTATGAATGATTTACTGCAAACAGCTGTATGATGCTCGCCTCGGTTCGAGCCGTGCCTATTCTCCGGAGTCGAGTAAAACACAAGATGGCGGTACCCTGGGAAGACAAAGGCTAAATGGTTAAAGCGGAGTTTACCCTGAATTCGTCGAAGCGACCTAGCCCTGTCCCGATGGTAGCCGTTGTCACGTGCTGTCGACCGGAGAAATGTGGCCGCTTGTCGATTCGCCGAGTGAAACGGTTGACATTTGGCCGACACGTGTTTCACACGTTTTAATGGCGGCCCTTGTGCTTCCGGCGCTTTATGCCCCCTTTATTGAAATCCGTCGACATCCCCCGCAAAATTGAATTATTGCGATGCTCACCGTTTTTAACGGGACACCTGGATAAAATAGATTCAAGCAGCGAAAAGGTTAATCTTCTAACTGTGGTAAAATAGCCATAAAGCTATGTCTCTACGAGGCTTACGTAGTCTACGCGCTATAAATGTATCACTACGATTTGAAACCGATAAAGGTTTCCATTGTGCAATTACATTAGACAACAATGTACTTTACCGATGATAGAGAAAGGAGCGAGCCATTATAGTAGATACCATTCAAACGGATAATATCCACGAAAGTCACTACAGTGGAGTATAGTAGCTAAAAGGTCAAACACGCTTAATATTTACTCTACAATAATCCCAGATAATCTATACGAAGTACTCCAACCTCAAAAGCAAATTTTAAAAGCGCTTTTAGATAAAAGTAGTCAAAGAATTGAACAACAACATCCACAGCATTAATTTTATTTTCTTCATATAAAGTATAAGATTGAGTCCGTCAAGAGCAAGTGACGTTGGAAGTGAACGTGTTAAGCGAGACAATTCAGCGAGCTTTCATCGTTTGAAAAGCTCCGCTGTTAGACAATAGCTTTAAACAGCTGTGGGCAGAGGTACCGATAATCAGTGCCGTCTTCGGCGGAAGCGAGTCGAATGTGTAATGAGCGCCGCGCATTCAGTCACGTTTTTCGCGTCTTCCCTCTCCCTGCGCCCCGTAATCCCAGCGGGGAATTTGAATTTCTAATGACGTACGAGCTCCGGGTAGGATTATCCATTCGCCGCGGCTTCCCGGCTCCTGGTGAATGTGTACCCTCCACTCGCGTCGAATTAAACCGAGTGGCTAAATATTTGCCGAGTGGGACACCCGTTGCACCGGTGGAACGATTTCCAACGCACGACGGGAAAATTCTTTGCCACAGCCCTTCATTGCTCCACATATCGTATGTTGCACGAAAATTGACACTTTGCGCTCATTTTTCAATTTTCATCTTTACTCATCTCATTTTCGATACTAATTTGCTAGTTGTCAATACCATTACACGTAGCCGGTCAAAACTATAAACAAAGCATATAGCGAACAACCCGTTTTGCCCTTCTACCGCCCTGAATGCCAACTCTGGTGCAACGAACGGTACACGATGGATACCGTTTACGTCTGTATTTATATATGTGTTGCACGCTAATTGGAACTTACTTTATGTAAATTAAATACAGAATTTGTTGAATGTAAATAGAGTGAATTCGTGTTGGTTAGCACTAGAACTACTACACAGATCAAAATGACCCATTTCTGATTTCTTCTTTTTCAAATAATTGAAAAAATAACAGGCGATTCTCTGAAAAATAATGAAAGAAATTGATGAATTGTGATTCAATAGAAATCTCAATAGATGCACTATTGTAGCACTTGTAAGCACTCTTTATAAAAAAAATTTCGAAGTGTTACTTTGAGTATATGATAGTTGAAAATTGACAAGAATACAAAGTTTTTCGAGAGAAATTGAAAGTTTGCCAAGAATCCTTAAAATCCATAAGAGGAAGTTGAAGGTTTTCAAGCTAATGGTCTTGATAGATCCTTAAGACACATAAAAGTCGAAGGTTCTCAAATACCCCTAAGGTAGTGCTAGGTCTCCAAAGGATCATTAAGGAAGTCAGTGTATTTCTAAGGATTTCAAAAATCTCTGTAACAGCTCGAAGATTTCCAAGAGTTCACGGGGAATCTCAAAATTCCGCAATGTTCCCAATGAAGTCTAAGAAATCCTACATACTGGGTGTTCAAAACATTCAACTACAGCGTAGATTTTACTTGCAAGATTACGAATTGAACGTCAAGGTAAAAGTTACCTTCAATTTACATTTAAATGCGAATTGTAAAGAGACCGGCAGTATGCGGGAACGATAAAACGAGTTGGTAACACTTTGGAGAATCGATTGTAATTTCTGAGAGTCCGATGTTCGAGAATTCAGCAGAAAAGTCGGGGAGAATATTTTTTCTGGCGAATGTGCGGGCAAGAACGAATTTTATTTCGGCGCAAAAAGATAAAGCTCGTTCCTGCGGATCGTCCCGCTGGCCCTGTTTGAAAGCCGGCTCGTGAAATTCAGTTTTCCGCACACGTTCCGACTGGATCCTCCTTTTTCCCCGCGTCTGTATTTTCCACAGGAATAAATTCTGCCCTTCCGGGAGTAAGTTCATATTTCCGTGGTGTTTTTCTGTCGTATAAAATTTGAACATTGCACAACGCAATTCACATGAAATGGGAAACAATCAGGCATGAAAATGGCAGACAAATTTTTGGGGAAATTTCAAATGGATTACCGGTCTACATTTTTTACGCGGGGGCACGAACGTTTTATCAATCCGGGAACAATCGACTCTCGGATATCGAGTTGATTCTGCTTCGAATTTTTTTAATGCTTCACAAATTTTCGTTGTTCTATTATTTTTCGACGTTCTTCGCATTTTTGGTATACCAGGAATTTTCATTTCTGCAATTCATGCGTTTAAAGGGTGCACTATGCAATTGAAATTTGTAACAATATGTAACATACAATTGTAAGCACTTAATGCGTGGAAATTGTTGAAACTGATAGAATTATTTTTATTTTTAACGTTCCAATGACCACAAATTTGACAATCGTATTCCGTCATCTTCAAAACTTGAGGTAATCATTTTAATAACCGGAATCGATTAAATTAATAATCGATTTCTATATGAATTTCATATTATTCATTTTATTGGCAAAAATATTTCCAGTATAATAATTCTATCTTTAACTGTATGTGTAATCATATTTACATTGGATATCAGTATAGCCGTCGCACAAAATAAAAACTTTAAATATAAGGAAATATTATCACTGAATTCAAAGCTAACCATCGTTATCGAGATTACATGTACACAACTGTCAAAACATCGGAGAAAGTCGCACGTTAGTATATTTTTCCGCCGATGACCGTTACGAAATTCAAACGATAACCGAAGGTCACGTGGTCTTGAACCAGAAGAGCTCGATCGGTAACGTCGTCAAGATAGCATTCGAGGTCACGTGGCCGCAAGTGAAAGCCACAAGTCCCTGGAATCTGCCGCAATCAAGACGCAGTATGCGTCGGCATTAATTCTAACCAGTGTTTCGGACGACGCGACTCACGATTTCAAGAGAATATTGTTTTATCTCCTTCCGTTAAAATCGGTTCAAACGAAGCTGTTAACGATCGTCGATCCGTCAAGTCGCTTTCGAGTTTCAATCTCTTCGATCGGTTCATTATTAAAGGATCAACTGGATGATCGGTATCTCTGAGTGTGATTAAAACCATTTTCCAAAGACAGGTAATTTCAATGGCGTACTATACGATTGCTGCAAAAGTTTCAAGAATTCGAAATTCCGTTATTTATATCATTTTCCTACGGCTTCACAGTTTGAAGATATCAAAGTGCTGACACAACGCAGTAGAAAGTGAATCAATGTCGAAGTAGAATGTTTTGAAAAACAATAAAACCATTGGTTCAAACTTACTTGTAACTTTCCATTCTCGTAATTCATGTGTGTAAATGCTGTACTGTGCGATTGAAATTTGTAACAATATGTAGCTTAAAATTGTAAGCACTTAATGCGAGAAATTAATTTTATTTTTATTAACGAAATTATTCAAATTGATAAAATTATTTTTATTTTTGAAACTTCCTCGAAACTTTTGCAGCCTCCCACGTACAGTAGAACTCCCTACAAGTGCGATTAAAATATTCCACGTTACAGGGTTTCACATTTATGAATTTCGCGTGAATATCCGCTTTTGGATACTGATTTAACTTATACTAAGATAGTCCTTTGTTTGGATCGGTTTCTTATAGAAAACCTCACTTTCACAGTTATTTTTCGACAATTTTTTAATTGCCTCATAAGGTGTTTTATTGTAATGCAATGACGCTCGTTAATCGAGTAACATCGCGCGTGAAATTCTGGTGCGGTATTATTTGAATCCCTCCTGTGACGCTATTATCGAATTTCTTTGTGAAAATGTTAATTAATTAGCTCGTCTGTTCCGCTGTCTAATTAAAGGAAATTGACTGACGCGATCAATGGCGTCGGGAACGTGGGCACGGCCTACTCGGATTGTCCCGATGTCGCCGTGAAAGTTTATAATTTATAACAAGCGCGAAATTCACAGCGAATTTCTTCGAGCTTCGAGGAAAAAGGCCTGAAAAACGCTTGTAAACAAAATTGTTAATAGAAATTTGATATAACATTGGTATTATTATTAGAATATTAATGTTCGTCGAGTTTCGTGTTAATTTACAGTGTAGTTTGGTTCCTTTGATTGAATTACCGTTTTCTATGGGCTATCTTGATTAAGTTCTTTGATCTGATTTTAAATTTCTGCATTTTTATTGATCGCGAGTGATCGTGCATGGTGGCGCTTTTCACAAAGGCATTCGCGAAAATAGGAATTATGTAGAAACCTTTTCCCTCGATGAATATTTTCGTCGGAAAGGAGAATATTAAATTCTTGTTACAGTTTATGAAAATTTTCATTCCTCTCGCTGTTTCGTTTAGTTTTGCACGATATGCATACAAATTCACGGTTTAATGATTAAATGGAAAAAAATTAACTTGATTCGTGTCAGTTTCTTTCATTGTTGCAATTTTCATGCTGCCCCAGTCTAAATATTTCTCTCCGGCTACGGTTATACGAGCGTTTTTATGACGAATGTTATGATGGAGGTTGCGTGCACGTTTTTAATTATGTTTTATATTTCGTTTCATGCATGTAAATAAATTAACATTTGGTATATTATTGTAATGAAGAATACTAATTAAATTTTGACAAAACTATCTCGAATGTCGCAAAATTAATCTTCAACTGGTGGAGCAAAACTTTTGAATGGAATGATCACTTTTCGGAATAAAATTTAGAAATAATAATATCAAGTTTAAGTGTATTTTATATTACGTTGCATCTAGCGTGTATACCTTTAATATAAATAAATAAAAATGTACAACTTGTCTGTTGCATTTTGCTGGTTTCTCTTCGTTCGAGAAAAGGAACATAAAAAGGTCACTGTTCAAAGAAAATTGTATTCTGCATTCAGTTATTTATTTTATGCCCATATTTAATATTAACGTAGGAAATTCCCCATTTTTGTTTGGTTACATTCTCTCGAATTCAGCCTCTGAAGAATACCTCAAAGCTGTCTGAAGAAAAATTTAATTTCATACTCCATTACGTCCCGCACATTCATGAGCGAGGTAAATTCACAAAAATCCTCTGTCAACATGTAGCATTCTCTTACACACACCTAGCCATTATAAAAAAATATCAAAATATAAAAACGAGATACAGTTGGAAGAACAGAACAATATAAACTGCACAAAAAATATTCTGTGGGTTGAAGGTTAAACAAACAATCAGCCAGGTCAAACCACAAAAAAATGATCACGAAAAGGATCAAATTTCCATAGCCCGTTCTTCGTGGCTGCAGCTGAAATTGCTACCAATTCTGATAAAAAAAAACAAAATAAAAAAGTTAACAAAATACTCTTGGAAGAGCTAGGATGGTACACGAGTACTCGATAGAAGGTTAACCAAACAACGAACCAGATCCAATTACAAAAAATCGATGGCGAAAGCGATCAAACTGCCCTTGTCCCTTCTCTCTAGCTAAAATCTAAATTGCTATCACTTCTAAATAAAAACTAAAGAAAATTGGAAAAAATAATTACTTTCAGTACGTAAATTTTTAGTAGAAGATTAATTAAACAACAAATTTACTTAGAAAATACTAATCACAAAAAGAATGAAACATCCACAGTCCACAAACCAAAATTGCTATCAACTTCGTCTAAAATAAATCCAAAAAAAAATTAAAAGGCCTCCTCCTTTGGAAATCCTCACCTTTGGAGGGGACTGGCCAAGAGGCCCAGTTAAAATTTAACTAAATATCGAACCAGGTCTAATTACAAAAAGCCGACCGCGAAAAGAATGAAACCTTACTGGTCTACCCTACAGCTATACCCTAAACTGCTATCAACTCTGTCTCATAAAAAAAGCTAGAAAGAATTTTAAAAAGTATTTCTAGAGGAGGTATTACAATCCACAAGTGCTCAATTGGGGCTTAACCGAACAGCGAACTGGGTCTAATTACAAAAAAACCGATCGCGGAAAAAGTCAAACTTCCGTGGTCCATCCTTCACGACTACCTATATACCCTAAATTGCTACCAACTCTAACTCCTGCAAAAGACTAAAAAAATTAAAAAAAAAAAAAAAATATTTCTGGTAGGACGGTCCGCGAGTGCGCAGGTGAGAATCGCAGAAGAAGGCGAAGCGTACGGATTGACGTGAATCGCGACCGTCGGCGTCGCTCTGTTCACCGAAAAAAGAGGGTGGTGGTGGTGGCGGGCAGTGGTGGTGGTTGGCTGGATTGCGCACACGCACGGGATTTCCCGGGGAACCGGGTCTTTCCGGGTCTCCGACACGGTTTTCCCTCGTACGGCTCACTCCGGCGTTCGACGTGCGACACGGCAACAGGTGACGGTTAGACGCCGACCGCTTGCTGCGGAAGATCCTCGAAACGACCAGAAAGGACCCGCTGCCGGGGCCAGACGGAGAGTGACACTGGTGACGCGGTGATCCACGCGGAAGATCCACGCGCGTTTGTCTTGTAGATCGTGAACCAGAGGAAACGTCGGAGATTCGAGGAGCTAGAGAACGAGGCTGGTAGTCTTGGATTGAATTCGGGATTGGATCGTTTTCCGAGGGCGAGAATTACTGAGGGAAAATGAGCGTCGAGGACGCAATCAATTATAAGCCCAGCGAGGAGGAGGATTATTACGCTCTCTTGTCGTGCGACGAGTCTTCTACGGTGAGCGATGTTTCTTTGACTTATTTTTTTTTTGTTGAGGAAGTTGCTATGTGATCAGTTTTTGTTGATGATTTGGGGTACCGGTTGGTCAGATTAAGAAGAATGTAAGTCGAGAAAAATTTTTAGTTGTGAGATTGATAGATTAGGATTATTAGAGTTTGAAGATTGGATTAGACTTATTTGTGTATGAATTGATTTGTCTGAATTTTTTTAGCATTAGGGAAAACTGAGGGCAGGAAGTGTAGTTGTTATCTTGTTTTGGTAAATAATAAGGATGCAGGTCTGTGATTGTTTGGTGATTCATCACGCAGTCAGCGTGCTCGGGATGGTTTAAAGGAAATTGTTTGTTTATGTTTGCCGCGTTGATTGTTTATGTTTCGTTAATATGGTATTTGAAATTGGCACTGACTAGTGTTATCTTTGAATTCTGTATTCCAAGAATAAATTAAATTTGAATTTAAATTTGAAACTATGAAAATTTGAAAATTTGAAATTTTGATAACTTGATAATCTGATAACTTGTTACCTTGATAACTTGAAGATTAAAAATTTTTTTAATTTCAGAATTCGAAAATTCGATAACTTAAAAATTAAAAAATTGAAAAATATTAATAGACCACACAATCAACCAATAAACTACAAAAAATAAAAAATCAAGTAAAATTAAATCTTCTTCGCTATTAGTTTCAGTAAAGAAGACAATATAACGAAACAACATTAAAATTCTCTAAACTTTGCATTTTACAAAATTTTCGAAGATTTCTGTACCATGTAAATTTCTACAGACGTACGATGTAATTAGATCATTCCTCGAGTCAGAGGTTCTCATGATTTTGCATTCTCCCCGAGGCAGAAATTCTTACACGGTCGACGAGTATTGAATAAACCAGCCGAAGTTACGCACGGTTAATTAGCTCCAGTGTCGGTCACGTCACAGAGGGATAATTCCATCAACGTCCGGCAGAACTTTAATCATCAGACTCTGGCCGAAATTCTCGATTAGTATCGATCGACTTCCACCGTGTTCCGGAGTGGCAGTTCGTTTGCTGAAAATACGAGTCGTCCGCTCGAATTATCCTCGTTAACGGTTTTCAATCTTTCCACCCTTCGATGCTTCTCGTTCTCTCACCCGTTTTTCTTTTTTCGTCGAGATCGCAATGCGATTGGAGCGATTAAAACTGATTAACGGCGTTGATTGCAGCAATCCGCGTCGATTTCGGCGACCGCCGGATTAAATAAATTATTCACTCATCGAATTATCGTGCTCATCTCCCGGTTTATTCAGTTTCTCTTGGCTTCATTGTAATCGTTCTTTATCTTAATTAAATAGGTATCAATTAGATGAATTATCGAAGACTAAAGAGTAAAATAATTCCATTTTAGTGTATGGAATTATTTATTTAAAATTGATAAAGAAACAAGAAAGATTAACAAGAAAAATTGATAAGATAATCCTTGGAATTTCGTTTTCACGATTACAATGTTAAGAAGTAGAATTCGATAATATAAATTAGAAAAAAAGAAAAATTGTCAACGCTTTATTTTAGGCTTGACAGTCAACTCCGCGAGGTCGATGATCGCGGTTCCAATAAAACGAGTCGAACTCGAGCGACGACTTTTGCAATTACCCAATATCGTTCGTTTATCTCTGTCGAGTTGATAAAAGTCACGTCGTTTCTCGATTCTCCCTACAAACAAGTGTTGCCACTCTCGCAAGAATGTTCAAGTGACCTATTACCTCTCTCAATTCCTCCTATCTCCTTGTTCTATCGAATTCTATATTTTTCTACACCTGGATACACTTCAATTTCAAATACAATACAATACTCTTTAAAAAAAAAAAACATTTCAAAAACTCAAAAATTTTACAAAATTATTTCGTCAATTTTTGAATACCTGAATTTATGCTTTAAAAAATACAAAAAGGTATTCCAGAATATCGATAATACTAAAATTATCAATAAAGCAGCAAACATTTTAGTTGATAACGTAAAAATAAATTATCTATCTAAAAAGAAACGCATTTTTTATCACTTTTGCATATTATAAGGAAACAGATTGAACTAGTCTTGAAGTCATCCACCAAGTACACAGCCTGTTCACGAGCAACAAAGTTATATAGCAGCTCCTCCCTGGTCATTAATGTCGCGTAAAAGTCATCGCTGACCGTTCTCGAAGAATTATGGTAGCGGTCGCAGTGTTCTTTTCCTTCCTCTCCCTTAGCATCGCTACATTCTACTAAAAATAAACATGGCGGTTTTAAATAAAGCTGTGATGGCAACGAGGGTGGGTGGTAGGGGGTTAATAAGTGATCGTGTTTGCCTGTTTACCGACGAACTGCTCCCGTCGTTGTTCTATTAAGAAATTCTACTCCCACGGTCCCCATTAGGCGAATTCATTAAATTGCGCGGCAAATATCATTCGTCCCCATTAACCGTAAAATTGATAAGGAACCGACCGATCTCTTTTGTCGGCTGCATACACGCGCGCGCGGGAAAGCGCTTAAAATGGGTCTCACGACGTTAATGGTCGCGACGCGACGGAAGCGCGTTCGACACCTGTGTTCTTCGCGAGTGCATTAAGACAATGAAGATTCCACGTTATTTCATTAGCCCCTTATGGCGCGAGTTCTTCGGCAGTCGCATTGACCCGGGTTATACAGAATGGAAATTTTCGATGATTTTAGGGATTTATTTGTTTCGTAGGTTTTAAATATTGATGGGGAAAACATAGTACTCTTATTATATTGTATAGAAAGAGATGATTGGAGCTACTTTGTCGGTGACGATTTTATAGAAGGCAAAGGAAGTTTTCAATGATTTCAAGGTTTGTTTGTTTCCTAGGTTTTACATATTCACGAGAGAAACATGGTGCTCTTCTTATATTTCCTGAAAATTGAATAATTGGGATATTTATTTGTTTCTTTGAAACGTTGAATTGTAAGTTTTGTACTCTAGGAAAAGATTGTTACTTATAATATTCTATTCTTTTGAATGTTGTTAATATTGTCTTATCCATTCAACGTTAGACAGAAAGAAATAATTCACATTTCACTTCAGGTGGAACAAATCACGGCAGAATACAAGGTCCTCGCTCTTCAATATCATCCGGACAAGAATGAAGGCGACAAGGAAGCCGAACGGAAGTTCCAACAATTAAAGGTTCGTTTTGCTTTCGCGCGAGAGGAATAATTCAAACACTTGTAAATATATTTGATTCGTTTCGCTTCGCCAATCGCATCAAATCCATCTGACATACAAACCGGTTGACAGAATGAGTCACCGGGAAGTAATTGCGCGATCGTGTGATTTTTTGCGGCGGTTTACCTTGCCGACGACAATGCCATGCGTTGATTTTAGAATTGTACACTTTACAGTAAAACGAGAATAACGCCTCATGCTAACGAATATTTGTGAATATATTTCAATTAATTTACGAAAATTTATATTTGATTTTCCAAGTGTCTTAACTCTAGAATTATTAATCCATACGTTTAATTTGTAGAAGATTTTACAAAACGATCGACTTCATGGTAGCTTCAATTCTAAATTTATCTTGAAATATTAAATATGCAATTTGTCCTGAATTCTGAAATTTGAAAGTTATCCCACATTGATCCTGTGATGATGCAGCATAGGGACTAGTATCCATTGCTCGCGAGCGCCGCGATCAAACACGCGACCGTCATTTTTCTTTCATTTTTCTTCTTTTCCGTTTATTTCTGCAGCACGCGAAAGAGGTTCTTTGCGACCCCGAGAAGAGAAGCAACTACGACAAATGGAGGCGCAGCGGGATCGCCATCAGCTACAAGCAGTGGCTCGGAATGAAGGAGCATGTTCACCAAGTGAGTAGTAGTACGATGGAAATTCCATTGCAAGGCTCGGCGAACAATAGAACGCAAAATAGTTGAACGGTTCGCACAAGGAATTTTTCTTCCAATTTCCTATGGAATCTCGGGACTCCTTTTTCAAGATAATGCTTCACAGCTTGCTTCGCGATCCAAAATCGGAAGAAAGCGCGGCATTTTCATAGAAATTTCCATTGAATTTAATCATAGAAAGCAGAACGGTTTATTTATTTGCGGATACCGGAGTAGAATTTTGTACTTGTGGCTGTAGAACTTTTAACGAGAATTATTTAAGGTGGTCGGGTTGAAACTACATTGATTCGTAGCTACTGTGAAAGAGAAATATATTTTTGTACTTCTGAGGTATTATTGAGGAACACGCTTTGAATATTTTATTATTTTTAACGGCCTGGAGTTTGCAGTTGAAATTGTTTGATAATAAGCTCTTATATTTTGTTTTTTGGGTTTCGCTTTACGGTGGGAATGGTTTCTTGAAGTCTTTCGCTTGGGTGCTTTTATTTCATGGAGTTGGAGAATGGGGAAGGAACCTTCATCATCGGAACATTGCTTTTTTCAAATATTTGATCAACATCTGTTCCAGTAAACTTTGGCGAAACATAAAATTCAGTTTTGTTAACTAAAAAATTGAAGCACGATGATACACATTATCAATCAAGTATTCGTATTATCCATTCAAAGTTCAATTAATCGATGAATCTATCAATTAATAACCATTTAAAACTCATTCTACCATTCACTATAATAAGAATTCCATCTCCAATTCACAAAATCAATCATCAATTCATAAAATGACTCGAAAAATGACTTCCCTCGCGCTTCAATGTATCCAATGATAGAGGTTCCAAACTACACGCACGCTGTTGCTTTTCGCCAAAAAAGACGCAAAAATGGGGAGAAAAGAATATCGAAATAAGAAAAGCAAATCGAATGCGTCGTAGTCGATGCACTGGAGCACACCGAAGACGAAGGATCGCATGCTGCAGGACGGTTCGGGGGATGCAGCTGGTGCACCGGGGCAGACCAAGGTCCAGCCGGCGAATGCTCACAGAAGAGCGTCGGAAGGAGGGGCAAACATCTACTACGGGTCACGACGCGACCATGGATGGGACATGGATGCGCCTAGCGTAGTGGTCAGCAAGTTTCGCAACTACGAAATCTAAGAGGGCCGAGGGATTCCGCGTGGGAGTCTGTTGTCGTCAGGACCAAACGAAAAAAAAAACAAACAAACTAAACACTTATCTGCGTGTCTACCTTTCAAAGTATATCGAATGGAGTAAGCGAAAGAAAGAGCAAATAGAAGCGAACAGCATGAAACACGTACCCTCAAGAACATCTCGAGAAACGTTGAACTTCGAGGTTCGTCATTGTCCAACCGAAGCTGAAGAAGACAAGAGTCCTGGACGGAATTAAGGTGACCTGAATGAAGACGAATGTTTGAGTATTGTTTTGTAATCTTGTTTTCATTTGTGCGAAGATTGGAGAAAATTTTGAGTGCGATTTGTTCTGGAAGAAGCGAAGAGCTACAGGTTGACAAGAGTTATTTTGAGATCTTTGCAGTCCTGGAGTGCTAGAGGAAACGCAGGATGTCGGAGAGCTTCCGAGAGTTCTACAGCGAAAAGTTCAAGTAATTTTGTAATCTTGTTTTCCATTTGTGAGGTGACTGGAGTTGAAGAGATTGAATGCGATTCTTTGGAGAAAGTCCGGGGAGCAGAGCCGGGGTCGAAGTTTCGCTGACGAGTTCGTAATGTTGTTTTCATTTTATGAGATGCACTGGGACTGGAAATATTTGGGCGTGACTTTTCTTGAAGTTCCGGAGGAAGCTTCGGTCCATCGATGGTATCGCAATCTTATTTTTTATTCGCGAGGTGAACGCGAGAAAACAACTTTTCCCGGAAGTTTTTGGGAAAACGTCGAAAGTTGGAGGTTTATGGATGATTTTGTAATCTTGTTTGTGCTGGAGGTAACTCTTCGGGATGTTCCGCGGGAAAAATGGAATGGAGGATCCGTTGGTTATATTGTAATCTTGTTTCCGTTTATGAGATGATTGGAAACGGAGGATATTAGAGCTGATTCTTCCTGAAATTCTGGAAGAAAAATGGAACTCGAGGTTATCACGGATTATTTATCATTTCTTAGTCTTGTTTCTGTTTGTTCGGGTACGATGTTGAAATTCCGGCGGATTATTTTGTAATCATGTTTCCGTTGGTGAGTTAATTGGGGATACTGAGTATTCTGGACAGACTTCTTGGCACAAGGTCGAAGATTTCATTTGTCTTTCTGTTGCTTGGAGGCATTACGTGCTGTATTGAAACTGTGTACCTGAAGAAGCTTCGGATTAAAGAGGAAGCTTTGCAGATTGTGCTTTTATTTTGTTCGAAAGAGTACTAAGAATATTGGAGATGTTGGAGACTGAAGATCGAAGTAACAGATTGCACTCGTTCTTTGTTTTTGAACGAACTGTGTTTTTATTTTACGGTGATACTGAAGAAGCTTGATGATCTCGTTTCGAAGCCAAGAAATGAACCAAGATAAAGAAAACATTGAAAAACGAAGAACACCGAAACGAAAAGCAGAAAAGAATGATCTAAGTCAATCAAACAAATAAAATTGCGAAATAATAAAGCAAAGAGAGAGTATTCTAAGTGGAACTATTACTCACATTGGAGATAGAAAGAACAATGAAACGACGAAGAAAGAAAGCATCCAATTTACTCGTACAACAAATTAAAAGAAGAAGATATATCTATAAAGTGCTAAGAATATTGAATATATTATAAATTTAATTGTAATCCGCGTCGAAGAAGGAAAAATGGGACGTCGTGCAAAAAGGAGGATAACGCAATTCACTGAATTGCACGTTGAAGGATTAAACTCGGATGAGACGACGGGCAAAAAGAACAATGGAGGATGTTTTAACTTGATTATCGCGCGGATTGAAGAACGGGAAAGAATGACGTGATAAGCGGACGGTGGACGGTCTAATTTAGTTATCGATCCTGATTTCGAGATCCTTTTTTAGAGAAGCGAGTGGCAGAGCGATCGATTGACAGCCGAGGCGTGCCCCGAAGACATGGTTGAGGTTCTTTCTCTCTCCGGTTTCTGGGCAGAACGAGGACTGGAGAGGAAACGAAGCGGCGACGCTGTTCCAGCTTTCGATTTTTAATTATCGCCGCGTTGTTGCGTTCAGCCATGACGACGGGGACAGGTTCGGAGACTGCTCGCTCGCCGGCTAGGTGGGAGGACCTCGGCGGTATGAAAGTTCCATGATCGGTTGGACGGTGGTGTATTGACGTCGTGTCGAGGCCAGCTGGATTTCCACGATTTTACGAACGGGATCCACCAGAACGTAAGGGAATAAATAGTTGTTTCTATACTTGTACGCTACTCGCGACGGACCGCTTAAGCGGCACGGCGGCCATATTTTCGGCGCGCGAGCCATGGACTATGTTCGTGTTCTGCAAACCCGTTTGATCGTTACTTTCGGTGAAATGAAAAAATTGTTTGAGTAGGAATGGAGAACATTGGAACTTGACTTTTGAAGATTGGAAAATTCAAAATTGCATGACTGTTTATTGCGATGGGAAAATTTGATTACTGTTTTGCTATGTTGTTTATGAGGAAGTAGCAGAATTTAGAATATTGAGAAGATGTTCTTTAAGCTTTAGAATATTCAAGTAATCATCTTATCTTTTTTATTAGTAATAATTGTTTGATTTGTAAGCGTTTCGCGGGATAAAGATCCGATAGAGAATGAAATGAAACGTTAAAGAATATTGGAAAAGGGCGTCGTTATTCAATTTCACTATTAATTACTTCCATTATTTTCAATTTCAAATACATTTATTGCGATTCAATTGCCAGGAAATTAATTCGATCGATTATTCGGCTCCATTGCGAATTGAAACGAAAATTCTCGTTTTATAATTCGCGAAGTTCGCGAGTAAGACGCGCCGTTTAAGTGGTTCCTCCAGCGTCGAGTGGCTAAAAGAAAATAAGAAAACGCAGAAAAAAATAAAAAGTAAAGCGTAACTCGTTGTTTCAAACATCGAGTGCTCCCCGGTGGAATCCTTAAACAGTTCGCGCAACGGATGAATTGTTTTTTTCGTTGGTGGACGGGTGGAGGGCAAATTGTTTAAGCGATCCGTTTCCATCGTCGAGCAAATCGATGACGGCGCACTTGTACCTGTGTCAAACGCAAAATGTATATCGTTTTTTCTCGACGACACTTGAATGTCGAAGAGTCCGACAGAACACACTACCCTATAGATCTCGCGCGTCATGTCCTTCCCGCGTTTCAACCCCCTCGCCGCAGAAGCAATCGTGGCAAACATTTTTCCGCGCAAACTGTCTGTCCGATTCTGTCAAAATTCATCTGTCACTCTATGAAAAAGCAACAAATAAAAATAGAAACGAAATAGAACGAAATATGAACACTGATAAACTCATCGGGTAAATTGTTTCGATTGACGAATGCCAGGCGAACAAATAGTTTCATTGAAATAGTATTTCGGTTTGTGTAACAGTTACTTGGCAAAACAATTACTCACGGTATATTCATGTTTCTCTATTAACCACATTCTAGGAGAGAGATACTATACGAGATATTCTTTTTTCAAAAATATTAATGGTATAAAACATCCATCGAGAAAAACTTTCATTATCCACGAATTTAGGGAACGATCATTTTAAGGGTAATCGTTTCCGTAGTTTTAATTAATGTGCTAAATCAGTGTACAGGGCAAGGAATTTTATGCAGATTAACGCGAACCAAGGGAATTGAGGCAAATGGAATTTCAGAGGGACCCTTAAGAGCTTACGTTGAATTCGCAATTTTGAAATAACCCGCTCTCGGACCGGCTTACCGATACACCGAAAATCCGGGCACTCATCAATTTCGCCGTTGAAAACTCCCCGACGGTTCTCGACGGGACGTTTTCGGGAATTTTCCGTGTCACGCCCCATTATTCGGACCAACAAACCGACATATCGCCCCGAAGTAGAAAAGGGGGAAAGAATGATTAACGTGTCTCGGCGATGGGGTTGACAAACTCGACTTCTTTTCACCGCCATTCATCATCGATAGCGTTGCCCTATCACGACAGCGAGTTACATCATCCGCGAGCTCTTTCTCGCGGTACGGCGAACACTGATTCGACGTATCGTTTTCCTTCACATTCGTCTCTTTGTTTTCGCGCGAACGATCGTTTATCAAAGAACCGCGAATTTTATGCGTTCGTTGTGACGTGAACGATTTTTATTTGTCTGGAAGAGCTTCGTCTCATATTCATTTATAAAAATTCTTCATTTATTTACGATTGTTTCTGAGATTTTAAATTCAACGCCTTGTCCTATGATTTCTTTTACAACTGAGCTTAATGAAACTACTTTATCGTTAACAATTTAGTAGAAAAACGAAAGAACTTGATGTTTATTCTGTGTCTGTGTTTGATTTTATCTAAAGATTGAAGATTGATAATAGACGAGTGATATTCATATTAAAAATAAGTAAAAAGGTAACGTTTAGATTTGTTGAATTCGATTGAAAATTTTCATCTGACACAATATTATAGGAGAAGGGGTTAACGTTCGTAAAATTATTATTCAAATTCTTAATGAAATTTGTATTTTATCGAGCATGGAATTTTTATTCAAATGTTTGTTTCTTTTCTTTCGTTTCTGTGATTTGTTGTATGCTATGAACTCACGGAATTCGCTGTTCAGTGACGAGTAGCAAATGAATATTTTTGTAATCGATATTATTCTTGTGTTCGGCCATAATTAAGAAAAACCGTAGGTAGCCAGTGATCGACACCCCGAAAATAGCAGCAGTCGACTCGTCTGTATCGATGTGACCTTTCGATATTACATTCTAAGGCTCGATCGCACGGTTTAACGGTAAAAATCTCGTCTCTCGCGTATCATTCGTTCTACAATGTACTGTGGAAATGGGACAAGTTGTATTTCCGAGAATTTCGAAGATAAAAGAGAAGAAAATCAATGAAATCAAAATAGTATCTTATTACTTATTATTCAAATATAAATTCCATTAGTTATATTCGACAACCTCATTCTAAATATATTACCTGATATCAATTATCCAAACACAACTATCAATTTTCATTAATTTCAAATTTACAATTTTCCATTGAAATGAAAACCTTAATTATTTATTTTCCATACTTAACTTATCTTTCCTCTCATTAATAATGAATTAATTCATAATAAATGATTAAATATACAAAAAGATAGACAAGAAGCTCGAAAACAATATTTCCAACTTTCTAACACTTTGCACTGGCGGAGCCATGTAAAATTTGTCATTACAAACTGTAAAATTTTGTCATTAAATATATTATAACATTATATGTTAATATGCTTTTTCTATTAACACTACTTCGAATTACTGGTGATGTTTGTGACATTTTTTATCATTGCTTTGTCTTCGAAAATTCGAAAGATACAGGTCGTTCCAGTTTTACGACCGCACCCCGAGCATTCTCGCGCGCGGAACCGCTTCTCGGCTTCCCCATCGTAGCGAAGTACATAACGAAATGTAGTCTCCACGAAGTTCCCGAAGTCCGACAGTGGAAATCATCGGACTCGCGAAACAATATCAGAAACGAGTGTGTGGCTTGGGCGCGATGCATATCGTCGACGACGATGGCGAGAACCCTCGCAATAAAATCCCTGGTCTGGAGTCGCGGGGGCAATGTCGACGAAAGTACTCGGAAGTACTCGAGCCGGACGACACGACGCGCTATCGATCGCAAACGGAGTTCTCGCATCCGGATCAAACTTTTAACCTTTCGCCACCGGTGAATATTCCGCGCTCCGATATTTATATTTCCAGAGGAATACCGGGAAATGCTCGAACGTTGCAACGAAGACACGGTACACACACACATTTTATGTCGATCGACGCACGCAAATTACAGCTTGAATATTAAAGTATGAAGTTGCGTCGATGAGGCGTGTTTGTAATTGAATGTACTAAAAGAAGATGAAATTTCATTAATGTGTAACAGAAAATTTATTTGTTAATTTCTTGTTAAAGAAATTGTTAAATAAAATTCTTTGAAATTTAACTAAATCTTTAAATACTTCTTTAAGATATTTAAATTATTGATTGAATATAAGATATTTAAATTTTGTTTTCATTATAGCATTTGAAATTTTATTTAAATGTTTTCTATTACGAACGTTACATGATATAATTTCACAATAATAGTACAAAAGAAACTCTTGCTGTCAATCCTAATGACACTCGCGTAGCGGTACCATATTTTTCAGACAACAAAAGCGACATTTACAGAAAGGAAACAGATCGACAGCGCATCGTGTCTGTCATAGTAACAGATAAGAATCGATCACGTTTTCGACTTCGTTTGCTGTCACGCGGTTCTAACGAGAGAGGAAATTCGGAGTACGAGAAAAACGTTCGCGAACTGTCACTGGATGTTCGAAGAATGTGTCTGAACCGATCGCGTCAGCCGTAGTTTGCATGTCTATCCTCCGCGGGGCACGAAACTTCTGAATCATACTGTTACCTGTGTGTCTGTGTGTGTGTGTCCTACATCTATATTTTTCTAGACGCGTCTGCGATTCCGCCTCGCGGAACACTGTGTCTTCTGTCTATTTATTATTTCCGCGCGATCGACCTATCGACGATGTGTCGTGCATTCGGGGCGGGAGGAGGGGGACGTCATGGATTTATAAAAAAAAAATGCGACATGTGAAAATGTTGCACGGTTCACCTCACGAAATTGTATTCGAATTAGTGCCACGCCATTCGAAGGAAGAACATTATCGAAATATTAAACATGTCGCGGAAATATGAAAATATGAAAATATAAAAGTATGAAATATGAAATGAAAGATTTGTAAGTTTGCAATTTGGAGGTAAAGTTATATTAGGTTTTTTTTTAGAGTGAGGAACTATTATTAAATGTAACGGTCTAGTTTGGATTAATGCAACGTTATGACGTTCGAAGCACACTAAAGCGAGAAGCGAAGTATTGTGGGAATTGTTCCTCGTTAAGTAGAGCAGCGATGAAAGGTATCGGAAGAACAAGAAAACAATATAATTGAGTTGAATATCGTATCGTGGTTTTAGAAAGTTATAAGAGGGTAAAAGGGAATGTAAAAGGGAACCATTTTCGGAGAGTAGCGAGCACAGAAAATGGCGGAAGTCACCACCGCGAGGCGCTAATTCGAAGTAGAGTCGTTGCAGAAATTTGTAACAATGTTGCATGAGTACTATTTGAAAATGAGAAACTGAACATAATACGAATTTTGATACGTAAATTGTGAAAAGTGAAATATATTTGAAACTGTTTGAAACGGTTTCTAAGAATTGATTAGAAACCACTGTCGATGCGACTCCTCGCCTCCCCGATAACGTGTGAGTCTCTGTTATGTACGTATAAATATATGAATATAAATATACATTATATGATGTAAAAAAAAAATATATATAGGTATATATATATTCGTCACGCGCTGGACGACGCGACGATGTGTATTCACGCCATTAAAGGTTCAATAAATGTGTTTAATTAAGAACGTACCGTGCACTTCTTCACCTTCCATTTGCGGTTTTTAATTGCAGCTTAATTAGATACCGGTGCCGGGAGAGAATATTTAGAGAAAAAAATAATTTTCCGCAAATGTTAAATTATTCTTCGTTGAATTGTTGCGACACCATTATTTTAATTTTCAGTGTTCAGGTAAAACTAATCACCATAAAGGAAGTTATTTATGCTAGAGTACTTCACATCAAGCACAGTCGAAGTAAGTAGAAACTTTAATGAAGCTTAATGAAGTTCCTAATCTGGGTCAATCATTTATTAGGCCGCCACTGTTACATCAAATAAATCAATCAAGACTTCAATCGTGTCCCGGCAACTCAGCGAAGAAGTTGCTCTTGCCCCGAGTTTGTGCAAGTTCATTCGTGAAAGCGTCACTTTACACGAGCGATATTAATTTTCTCTATTCACTAGTAAATTTACGAGAAACAGTCTCCAATTGCAATTAAGTATCCTACAATTAAAACAACAAAACACTAATTCGAGCGAAACATTAATTGAAATGTTATGCTCCTTTCGAAATTATAATATATTTTCGGTTCATTGATTAAAGTTTATGGGGAGGAAATCCTTTCATGTTAAAATAATAAATATTTATAGGGAATAAAAAACAGCTAAAAGATAATTTATCAGCCAATAAAACAGCCAATAAGTTGACAATATTACATAGTACAGAAAAATATGCTCCATGTTTTGAATATCTTGAAACCTTATCGTTAAAAAATTTCATTGATCCTGCCTGTATATAATTCTATCAAACTTTAATATTTTTTATTTTATGAAGTGATTAGAACTATCACTATATAGGTGTCAAAATGACTCATTCCAGATTCCTTCTTTCTGAACACTTCCTAAAGTCAATCAAAAGAAAAAGAAACAAAAGAGAAACGTCATGCAAATTTGAATAATACAGCATTTGTACAGATTCAAAAATTAATGTTTCCAACATCAAACAAACCAAATTTTCTAAGATCCGCAACATACAAGAAATTTAAAACATCATTCACTGTGACAAACCTTGGCAATTTCTAGTTTTAATTTCATTACAAAAATTGCTTCGAGTAATTTAAGTGCCGATTGCCGAATCAACCTGTTAACAAACTATGGTCAATGGATTCGAAAAATAATTGCTTAGAGAATGCACGTTTAGTCGAGCGGCGCGAGTTTTCCCGCGCTAGCGTTTGCGATGGCGGACAACAGCCGCGAAAAATAGAATTGAATTAGCTGACTGTAACGCCGCGAGACAATGGGCGCACGCGATCCTTTGTCACCAGCGCCCGGCAAACTTTCCCTATCTCTTGGGACACATTCACGGACAGGAACGCGGGGGGGAACCGTGGCCTAATTCACGGTACGGCGAAACTTAATGTCGTTTGTTCAACGAGCGCGGCATTCAGCGCGCGTTATCCCCTGCACGCGCGGGGAAACGGAGGCGTCTTTTCATTCGTTCGCGCCACGCCGCCCCGCTTTTCATCGTAATACACGTATCGAACACGACCGCCCTGTAAAACCCATCCTACGCCTTTGTCCGCGATTTACGTTAATACTTTCACCGCATTTCTCGCCGGCGAGTGAGCTTACCGTTTTACCGGGGCGGCGGCACCTGATATTTACCCGCGGCGAGAACGTTTATGGAAATTTACGAGTTTACCGGGGAGTGCCGCGAAACTGGGGTACCGGGGAACTATACTTTCTGTTTTAACGGTTTCAGCGTTTTAGGTATGATAAGAGACTTTATAGATTGGAATAGAAATGTGGGAAGATTTGGTGTTTAATTAGTGAATATTGATCTGTTTAATTTTGTGTTTGGTATATAAGCATTTCTTGCAATAACTTTAGGTAAAAGGATTAGGGCATTAATATAAATTGTTTTATATAACAAATTTATTAATGTCTTATAGTAGTATTCTTTAGCTTAACAAATTATTATAAAAAGTCTAAACTTTTCTATGGTCTATATTATAGTATTATTTACTTAGGAAAATTTATAATTCAATAGAAGTTAAGTTAGACAATAGTAAATAATTTAAGAAGATTGAAGAGGAACTGATACGTTTCAAAATCTATATCGAAAATAATATTCTGTGTCAGAAGAATGATTATTCTCAATCTTCAATCTCTCATGTATTCTCTTCCCTTTGGCTCGAATGGGGTGGTTCCATCTCTTGTGAATATTTTATGCCTTCCATAGATCTTTAGGTGGACCCGGCAGCGGAGGAAGTTGCTCGAATCTGTTTTTGAACGGTTTAAGGAATACATGCGAAGTTCGAGGACACGTAACCAGGGGTTGCGTAAATTAAGGGATTGGAATGTAAATGACAGTCCACGAAATACGTCTGTATCGGAAGGTGATTGATTGTGGCACGCCTTAGAGATGCCTCGAAGTTTAATGAGGTGCTGCAAAGTATAATTGGATTGGCGGAGCCTTTAATAAATGAGACACGAGGGTTAAAAAGGGGTTGGGGAACAGTGTTTGACGGTGTTACTCGATTTCAGCGAGCCACTGCGTCCGATCGAGATTATCGAGCATATTTTACGTGAACCTACAGTTGATTAATGGCGAGACCAGCTGAAATGAGGCGGAAATGCCAAATGAGATTTCGATCATCGTTTTGCGGCTGTAGTTCTCGTTGGAAACACGAAATCACCAAAATTAGTTGCGTGTCCTCTTTGTGGGTTAGTGTCCTTTGCTAAGAATAGAGACTTTAGTACCTAATTAAATTGTATTTTGAGTGGTATGGAAAATATCGTTTTGGCAAAGAAGTTAACACTGCTATAAAAATGATTTTTAAAAATTACCATGTCTGATTGTTGTACAGAAATATTTAGTAATAATAATAGTCTTTCTGTAATAGTTGCTGCGACAAAATTAATATTATTTTTTCCTGCGTCATTTCAATACATAAACAATAAATTCCTTTTTAATTTGTACAGATAAATCTTCCTATAGTCGTTACTATGACAAAATGAAAATCCTTTTTTTTGTATCACTCCATTATATACACAATAAATGTTTGTTAAATTTGTAAGGTCGGTCGCGATCAGTTTTCATGAGACTGCCTGTAATTAATGAATCGAAAGGTCCGGAAAGGGTTGAGGGTGGTTCGTATCGTGTTTTATTCACGTGGCCGGGCCACGTCGCCCGTGAACCGTCTTCACGAACAAAAGGATCACAAACAACAGGGCCGACGTCAGATAAACGACCAAAATTGTCGAGAAATCCTTGAAGCGCGAAACGAATGCCTCGCTCCAGTTCCCAATCATCCAGCGGCCGGACAATATTCTCTATTGGGGAAAACAAAATTCTCTTGATCGTGAGGCCGCGGCCGGGACACGGTTCACGGAATAAAATAACAATTAGCAAGGGACAGATACTTGTCGCTCCGACCGCAGTGCAAGCCGGGCCGAGCCGGTACGCCGTACGATCGATGACGACCCTGTTATGTTCACCATTTTGTTGAATGGGACCTCTGTCCAATTGATGGATCGGTAATCAATTTGTTTACTCGTTCATCCGGTGTTTGGTTAGGGGACGTTGCAACTCGTGAGTCGTAATGCTCAGGTACGAGGAACTATCAAGATCATTCTGTTTAATTGTTTTGGGAAGTTGCTTGTCGCAGTTAGTATTGGATACAAATTTGTTGGAAACTGTTTTATAGTTTGTGCAATATGTTCTGTAGATTTCGGAGATTTATAAATTATTAACCACTTAAGTGCGTTTAACGAGTATACACGTGATCTTAAAGCTTGAAGTGATACTAATTCTTTATTTTTCAAGATAAACATATAATTCTTCTTTGCTTTGCTTTGGTTTTTTATTAAAATATACCCTAGGTGCATTCGTTCTGTGTTTGACGAGTATCACACTTAATTTTTTGGTTTTATTGCACGCAAAATGAGAGGTTTTTCAAACTAAATTCCACAGTTAACAGGTTAATAGTGAAAATAGCGTTTTTTCAATTATTTTTTAGAACTTTGTGGAAGAAATTATGTTTTTACAGAATTTAGATTTTTTAATATTTTGTAGACTAAGAATGGTATACTAGTTTAGCAATGTTAAAAATTTAGCATTTAGAAATAATATAAAAAGATGAATACTTTATGGTTAACATAATGTTGGCACGTCGCTGATTTACATAAGTAATAACAGTACCTTCTCTCATCCGCGTTTTAGAATGGCATTTTCCGAGTGAATGGCTTTTTCTCTCGTAAACAGAAATATCTACATTTTTTTCGGCAACGTTATAACGAAAACTTACATATTTCGACAAATTGTTACAATTTACAATAGAACAAAACTTTCTAAGAATATGCAGGATTATGCAGGTAAATATATTCAAAGAGCAGATGAAAGGAACGTTCACTCAACTTATTAATTTCTCCTGCAAATGATTTCAGTGAACGGAACGAAAGTGAAACAGCATGAAATTTTATTACTATTTGGAGTTCATTAATTCTTTGGTAGATTTATGCACGCTACAAATGCATCGAACTGTGTATTCTGTTAACCCCTTGCCCTATGATTTCTTTCTCAACTCTGATCGATACAATTACTTTGTCATTAATAATTTATTTATATAATAATTGATTACATAAAAGATATATTTATTTTGAATTCGAATGAATTGTTTTTGAACTGAACGGCACGCTGTTATAAGACAAGGAGTTAAGTACATCATTCACGAAGCTAATTTATTCGAGTCGATTATGTATTTCTGTACACCGGCCGACAGAATCGTCAATCAGCATGTTCTTCTCCGTTTCAGAGATTACACCCTGCGAAATATTCATCATTGTTAATGATTCATCTGGAATCCGAAACGATCGGTCAAATCACATAACCAACCTCGTTACCTCTATCTGGGAAAAATACCCGTGTCGTGACGGACAAAATCGTGTCGATACATTTTCCATGAAGGCGCGCGCCCTGCTTGACACAGTCCCTTGTTAGACTGCGCCGGGAATAATGGATAGATCGTTTCCTTCTGCTCATGGGCCACTAGCCATTAAAATCAAAATATCTGATAGCATTTTCGGGGTTTGATTGTACTGAATAATGAGTAATGTAAACTTGCACAGTACTCAGCAATAGAAAGAAAAATGAACGAATCATATCTTCTGTATAATCTTTTCAAAATATTTTATACGAATATAATGATAAGCAAATGAAAAATATTCCCTGCTCTTCTACTTTTTGCTATTACTCCTTAACCAATACTTTCCTACAATTTTTTGAATAGAACTTTTATCGTTGATTTTGCGATACTAAAAAAAACGTGGAATCCTTCGCGAACACGACAAATATAGGGTCAAAGTTTTACAATAACCCACTTCGTACTATAGACATATAAAAAACCTCCAATAAAAATGAATTCCTCTTACAATTCTCACTGTCCCAATACTAACGCTAAACCAATTCCAAATCTCGTTGAAATCCTCTGTTTCATTACCTTCGGTACCTTTCATCAAGCCAACGAGCATTCGTAATGACCAATCCCAAACTTTTAATTAAAAAGCACGCGATTCTGTGCCCGATAAAGTTGGCCGAAATTTCAGGATAATTTTCCTTCCAGCATGTAGAGGTTGCAAAGGGTAGCCGGAACGCAATTGATGTACAGGTGACCGCTAAGTGTTAATTTGGTCCTTTGGCATGGTCATCTTCGGGCTCGCGCGCGCGCGCCCGCTGCAGCGCGGAATAGATCGATCTCCGGTAACGATACGGTCTACGTGGCCCTTTAGGAGCTATTATCGCGAACGTGTCTGCTCGGTTGACCGGCCACGATTCAGTAATACGCCGAGTGTCGGGCTGCGTTCTCCAGATAACGAGGGAGAGATCCGTTGCGTCGCGTCACCTTTCGATCGGCCAGGTCGCCGCTGCCCTCCGATCATTTCAACTTTGACCTAACCGTCGGTCGCATCACCGTGCGCTTATGAATTTGAATGGGACTGTGGCTTCGCTGGTATCGGACGATTGCAGTATTGACGTCGATTATGATTTATTTTCAGCGTGGGACACACAGGGCTGTTACATCGGTAAACAGCGTTACATATTGCCCGTAGTGAACGCGAGCCCTGGCGAGACGTGCTCGTGTCAGCAGCGGAACAGCTGAGGTCGCCGAGGAACATTTTTCGTTGTTCTTTAGTGAAACTTGTGAGGAACGTTGAATAAATATAAATGAATTTTGGGCTTTAGTGGATGGTTTGTATGTTGAATTGTATTTATTATTTAATTCTTTGGGAGCTGGGAGCTTGACGAATAGTAACAACAACAACAACAACAGCAACAACAACAACATGTTCATGATATTTAGAAAAAATGGGACTTTTTTTGTTCTGTTCTATGTGTTTAAGTATTGATAGATTATCGATAATTTTTTAATATATTTATTTACTTAGGTACGAAGAAATATGGATTCGAAATATTTTTTTCTGTAGATAGAAGCAGTTAAATTATTCTATCTTTGTTGCAGTTAAAAGATTTCACTGGATCTAAAAAGCGCGTAACAGTTACGGTAAAATTGCAGCTGAGCCTTGACATTTACACCCCCTTATATACTTTCATCTTCTCATGTTCGTGATGCTTTCTTTTTTTTTCTACGGTTTAATAAAGATGTCTTATTATTATGCTTCTAATGAATGGTTGTATTTGTCAGTGTTACAGTTTACGTAATAGTTGCGGTCGGATTGTGGACGGGAACTTTTGTCCGCGGAACGTACCGGGGGCATAATTAAAAGAGGGCGGGTCATTTATATCACTATTGATCACAAGCTGTCTTTGCTCGTCACTATAATTTTATATAGGAATATACAAGGTTTCAGTGAGCGAGAGGCTGCAGTACACGGGGGTCGAATCAATATGCACCGATGCAACATGCACCGATGGAATTGAATAGATCGAGTGTCCAATTATCGTATCGTCCGGATCGAGTGGTATTTATAAACATCGGCTGTTTCCTTTCGTCTTATATCTAGAACACTTGCATCTGGTGTAAAATTTGCTAAAATGCACGCACCCCTGGGATTTTTACTAATATAAATCACATACGTGTGTTAATTGTTAGAACAACGTTTGAAATATTTTCATTGATATGTTTTTTAATACCTTTCCTTTTAACACAGTATATTTTTCCATGTTTCTTCCTCGTGTATCGCTTGTCATTTTAATACCCTTTAAAATCCGTATCGCAAATTTCTTTAAGTATACTTGAAAGCATACTTCGCATATCATTCGAGGCATTTTTCAAGTATCAGCAGAACATCCTTTGCAATGTTCTTACACTCTCCGAGCACCGTGAAGTATATCCTTCAAGATGCTCATCGGATATTCAAGTGTTCTTCGAAGAATTTTCAAAAATTCCTTTGTACGCCTTTCGAAACGTGCTTCCGTTCTTTGTAAATTCTTGCGATCGCACCATTGCAATACTTGTTTATGTTTTTAATTTTCTCTAAAGAAGTCTTATAAGCACATATTTAAATAATAAATACTTTGTCAAATAATATTTAAAAATATTAAATAATTCCCTTCAATTTTATGTCGAAATTCGATGGTTATTATTCCCATTTTTCTGTGATTTATTATTCATAAGCCCAAGTTGCTTGCTCTTTTTTAATAGCATTATAAAAATAGGCGACAGGTACATGAGAGTAGGATTAAAAATTTAATAAGCTACAATGGAGCGCATCTATGCCCGATGCAACGACATGGACCATGTTTACTTCGGCAAACTCTATGCATGGCTAACTAACTCGCTTGAAACCATCGGGATGGCATCACTATGGTTGAATGTTACTTTGTATTCAATAAATATTCACACACTTTCAGGACTTCGGTATTTTCTGCCAGGAGAAATGTTACTGACAGATTTAAGGATAAAATCTGATCAGGCGTAAATAATCACGTCTTAACTGCCGATTAGTAATTATTATTGATCGAGAATAGGAATTTAGGTGTTGAATAAACTGTAATTAACAATTAATTACACTGAAATTTAGTATAGAGTAATATTAGTTCATCTATGATTACATCGTTTTTTTATTAGAACGTTCATCCAATCAAATATCTTTCTAAGAAAAAGATTTCATTCTGTTCATAAGGACTCGAACGGGTCTCTTTCAATTAAAAATTTTATTCAGGACAGAGGATTGATCACGTTCAAAGAAGAGTCTTGGAACAGTTGGTCCCCGCAGTCAATCGAAATCCGATCACCACTGAATGATTTTCAAAGGAAAGATAATCTCCTAGGATTCCCGGCTCGAAATCCGCCTTCCTCGATACGAAATGATTCAAGAATAATGCAAGAGTGACCCAATTTCTCCTTGTAAATTAATATCTCTCCCCATACATTTCAATATTAAATTTCAACACAATCTTTATGAAAAGAATGGTAAAAAGAATTTTTAAGAATATTCAATCTTACAAATCGGAACTATTAGGTTTTTCCAAATGAAATCAAGCTCCCGCGCGATTCAATTAAAACATCCGCAATTATTCGCGGGCTAAATAGATCTTTCGGTTTAACGATATTAAAGGGACGATTTGCGGAGCAACTGGTGAACGTTTCGCAACGTCGATTGTGTAATGGATTGCGCAACGCGGGTCGTGTCCTTAACACGACCGTAAAAATAATTAAAGTGCCCACCGGGAGATCGAATCATCTCTTCATTTCTCGCGCGGATTTATTGTTGGCATTCCGAGCGCGGTCTCTAGCGACGCGGAAAGCTAAAGGACGATTAATGCTGTCGCGACCAAGCGCAAAAAATTTCCCCGGAAAGTAAAACTGCTGCTGTTGGTACTTCGATCAAAGCGTTCGACAGGGAAGCGTACTCGAGCTCGAAGGACGCGGAGGAACTTTAATCCCACCGCAAACAGAACCGAGAAGCTTGCTTTGACAAGGGAAAAATGCGAAAACGAAGATCCAAGAAGACGAAAAGACAAAAGTTTGCTCGATGAAAATCGCGCCAGGGAAAACGACGAAACAGGAAAACGCATTTAGCTCCTTGAAAACTGGGATGAGCAAAAAACGGTAAGGACGAAGGAATATCGTGGGAACTGTAACGGAAGTGTATTTGCTGGCGTAGAATGGCTAGGCAATTAGAGGATACTGTGACGGACAACTTTAATTGCCTCCGGTTATTAAAAAAGGATCTGCAGCGGGGGACTCTGATTGCTAATTATAAGGTCGAAAAGTTGTGGAATATTCTGTTATTAAGCTTCGAGGGTCTTGCGGTGATATTCCACGCGACGGAATTTGTGGAGAAAGGAAGCGGAGAAACAAGGACGAATTTAACTTTCAATGGAGGGAAGGAATTAAATGTGAGCAGAATGAGGGTGCCTTAAGAGGATTCTGCTTGGGAATTAACATTCATTTCTGTACGTATCGATGTGATATCGGAGGGCTATTAAAAAATTAGTCCTAAACTCGACCTAAATTTAAGAGAAAAATAATGTACTGGCAATGTTAAGAATTTTAAAAATCCGATGTAATCATACATTAGATGTTTACATCGAGAAAATTCGAGATTAAGTCTTCAGGAAGCGCAAGTAGCTTGCAGGGGATTGCCAATTTCAACCGAACCTATTTTGGCGAATCTATAAGTACGCCAGGGGACCACGTGACTCACCCTTTGACCCAACACGTGGCATCGAGGAAGATGTCCAAAATTAAATATTTATTGTAACCGTGTAACATCTTCGAAGCTATCTCGATGTTAATGTATACTTTACAAACTCATATTAACTTTGTCGCGAACAACTTTCGAACATATAAATATTCACTAGAGCGAGCAAAAAATAAGCCTTTTGTTGCCGAATTCCGTAACACGAAACACGGAAACTCCCTTCATTTCAACTGGAATATCAAATCTATTTTTGCAATCATTGTCTCCGCCTATTAAAATTATTCCGAATAAAATTCAATATACCTTAATCCCGTATACAAAAAATAATATAAATACAAATAATACAAAAATAATATAAACAATAATACAAGAATAAAAAGCAATACGCATCATAAAAAAAATCTTGTCCATCGCTAATTGTATCCAGCCATTCCATAGAACCACGAATCCACTCGAAAATCCTCGAATTACCTACGATCGACTGGTACATACAACTCCAAATTACGCAGTTGGAAACCCCGAAGCGTTCGAGAACCTTCCCAATCTGACATGTCCTGCCCGGTGACCCGGTTTTCGTTCTAAAAAGAGGAAGCTGATTGAAATCGGCAAATCCTGAGTCGCAGACTAACTAGATGAAAAGTCGGATAAAGATGTGCAGTAACGAAACTCGGAAGAAAACCTAGCGGTAAAAGAGGATCAAGAGAAGCAACGCGAGGAGGGAAGTTGGTCTGACCAAGCAAGAGGACCGTGATAAAGGGGGAAATCGCGTAGGAGGGCAAGAAAATATAGATTGCTCTGGAGAGGGAGCGAGAGGACGCCAATGGAAAAGACGAAGACGACCGGATACGGATCGATCCGGAGGACTATTCCGTGGGTGTACCTCGTCGCTGCCTCTCTCACTCTCCCTCTTTGTCTTTCCCGAGAAAGACAGTTACGTGGTCTACGCGGTAACTTGGTTTCGTTAGGAAATTGCGATCTATGCATGCATTAGAACACTTCTGTGCAACGTTCGGTTCACTGGTTCTACCCGATAGACGACGAGGGAGCCGGCGATTAAGGGCGTCATTTATCTCGTCATTTCCCGTGCAAAGTGCCGTCAATTTCACGGACAATCGGGTCGCGATCGTGTCGCGGCAGACCGTCCGGTAGATATCGAAGTTCGCGCGACGAGTTCTGGCAGCCAATGATAGGAACAGAGGTGGAGCTGCAGTGATCATTTGAACTGTGGCTGACTGGAGATGATTTTATAATAGAGGAAAATATAATTTACCGAATATTTACATATAATTAATTTGTTTCTACAAAATTGCTCTTGTTGATTAGGGATTGGGGATTAGTTCTAGAGATGAGCTGGGAATGTTGAAAATAGTGGAGATTGTAGTTTTGCTCGTAGAACTCATGAAATATTCAAATAGGTAGCATTGAGGAATTTGTAAACTGATTTATATAGCTACATTGTATATAGAATAAGGAATTTGAATCTCGGATATTTGAAACGGAAGTGATTAATGGGACTTGTAAACGTTTATTACATGGCAGTATCTTATAATTTATTAGTAGGATGAATTAATGATCATTACAAACGAGCTTAAAAGCTACACGTTACGTAGGAAACGTAGTGAGTTTCGTAGCCGGACGAATCGCCGTGAAGTTGGCTGCGTCAGCTCGCGCGGTGAAAACAATGATCGTTGCGCGCGATAACAGTGAACCGTAACAATGCGCGATCAAGTTCATTTGACCAGAACGCAGATCAATAGTGTTCAATTGTGAAATAAACGTCGAAAGAAACGATATGATTGTGTATAGATTTCTACGTACTATTTACATTCGTGTTGCGTTCGAATTTCGCGCCAATACCTGTTTATTATTTTACAATGCGTTACAAGTGAAACGTGCTTACCAACGACGATCTCTATGAGGATGTAAGTGTATCGTGCCATTATAAATAATGTTGGATAAGTACTTTCCTTGGGGATCAACTTCTGAGACCAACAACACGGAACGAGAACTTCGTTAGAATCGAATCACTCACTTGAAACTTTTTGTATTCCTTCGAATTACAGTAATGGTATTCTCTATTCTGTTACATAGTTTTTAGTATAGTTAATTCAACTATTAGAGAAAAAGTTTCGGCGAAAATGGAGGCACTAATTTGAACTGTTTCAACCGCAATTGTTTTCGACACTAGGGTGCGCTTGAGTACGAAGTCAAAAGAGAATAAATGTGATTGGCTCGCATCTGTGGTTGGTAACTGTTAGGCCAATCAGCGGGCTCGATACCTCCCGCTATGTTTCCTCCTTCAAAGAGCATCCATATTTGACTTGTTTCGTGAGCGCGTAACGTGCAAATTTGTGTTTGGTAAGAAAATCAGAAATTCTGAAAAAATATCACGTTGATAAGTACTTATCAGCGATAAGTCCTTAATTATCATTAATTAGTTCCGCAATATGAAATAAGTAATAGATTGCGTTGAAACGTTCATAAGATGCGAAATGCTTGTAATTCTTATTCGATACTTGATTTCAAATTGAACATTCGTCCGTCATAACCGTGAACATTTTGCTCATTCGTGTTGTTAGGTTCCAGGTTTCTAGACAAAGGAGAATAAACAGTCCTTAAACTTTCGAGTGCGTATGGATTTAATTGTTGAGCTCGCGTTCGTACAAAATTTGTTCGTTCCTTTCGTATAAGATGATTCACTGAAAATTACTTTTTACCTGTATACGTTATAGAAAGGAATAGAAAAAAATGTGTTACTGAATCAATATCATTGTAACATCCAGATCATTAGAAACTCACATCAATGAATAGAATATCTTTATTCAATGAAGATGTCCAATCATATTAATAATCATAACAATTTTTAGCGGAACATTTTTTTTTTAATTAACAGGTAAAATGTTCTTTTAGTGAATGACCTTGTATTACTAGATAACAAGTGGTGTTAACCTTTCATGTTCGCGGTTAATAGCAGTGAACATTTCGTAATAATTTTCACTCGGCAAAGGATGGAAGAGGAGAACATTTGAATTTCGCGCGCATGAAGAACTGTGATTCAAGGTGGAGGGGGAAGGTGAGAATAACAGTAGCGGCATCTAAGGTACGTACTATTCGAATATTTGAATATCTTTTCCTTTCCTCTACTTGATAGTTTCAATAGATTCTTTTTATCCGAAACGACAACGGACATCGAAGCTCACGAGTAACGTCTTATCTGCTAAGTTCAATATCACCGGTGTAAAGAGACGTGACTATGGATCAGGCGTAGGATAGATCTAACATTTGATAAACCGTTTCTAACGTTCGTTAGACGCGTGGTCACGTGATTACATGATGACACGCCATTGATGTTGTACTAATTTCAAATTTTACAGGTAATATCTTTGTATCACATGACGTATTTGATACGAATTCAAATTAGACAAAAGTTGCGCATTAAGTTCCTTTAACAATAATATAAACCGGATCACTATATTTTTATTTTGTTATTTTATACAAAGCAATTTTTTAATATTTTCTCTGCCTGGGTTATACTTAGTTCTCCTTTCTACTGCTCTTATTTGTAGATGGCATGTACAATTGGTGTCTTATGAACATATTTTAGTGAAGATTGTGTATTTAATTTGGGACGCCGCGTTCAGGATAAATTTATTGACTTCTTATGCAATCTTCAAGTCCAGTTCTCAAGGTGATCATACCGAGTTAGCGAATAAAGAGTGATACCTTCGCAATGTAAGCTTTGATCGGCTTCCTAAGGTGTTGGAATCTAGCAGTAAAATATATTCTACACCCCATCCATGGATGCAACAATTCTCATTGATAAATCCTCCCTGTCATTCCTTCTCTTTTTATTTCCCTTTTATACAAGCGACTCGTATACAACACGCTGTAGATCTTCAAGGAATCATCGACTCTCGATTACATCACTACTATTTACAAAAGGACCCGTTCAAGTGGGGGCGAGAAACGTATAGAAGAAGGAACGATGCGGTGAAGATGCGATTAGAATATTCTATGATGAACACAGGAATGCTTGACTCCGCTTCTTTCCATCCGACTCCTTGCACCGAACTCAATCACACACTGTTCAGGGATCCGGCGCTCGCCTCACGTTCAACGCGAGCACAGAAGCCCTGCCGCTAGTGAAGACAAATCGACTGGCCCAAAACGTGCAACAATTTATTGCTTTAATTCCTAATGCACGCTACACCTAAATGCTGTGCTTTTGTAAAAACTCTAGAGCTAAGGATGATTCACGTTCAGAGATGCAAAGTTCGTACCAATATTACAGAGTCTGCCTTATATCACTTTGTGGGGTGATTAAGTAATAAAACGTGGGTTTATGTAAAAGTTTGACGACTCGACCACGGTAAGGAAAAAAAGATACTGATAGACGATGATGTTTGCTCTTACTATTCGCGTTCAACCGATAGAAAAGTTATCTTGTTGCGGTATAAATTACATTGTTTTAAATTTGTATTGGACTTGTTCCAGTGACAGAGTTAAACAACGTCCTCGTTTGTCGTTTCAATACATTTTACAACATAGTGGTGTTTCCTTTTTTCGAACAGAAGGTGGAGACTGATCTCCTTTCCGTTCATTTCTACTAAAAGTGTTGATCCATGGTCTCGGTGTAGATTCAGTGCCTGACATCGGTTTCATCTGTTGGCTGATTCTCTAGAGTACAGGGCCTCAGGAATTCTTGACCTCTTTCGTGCAACCATTTGTTTGCCACTGGAATAAAACGGTATGTTAATTATTTAAATGTATATTCAATAATCAAATAAATAATCAAAGGTATATTCAATGATTCAATATCAAAGGATAGAGTAATCTACGTTGATAGCAACTGGAATTATTCTTAATTGTTTTGCGCACCCCATTTGGATCCAGTCAACACTGGGCAGGCCGCGTGTCTGGTCCTGAAGTCTCCTTCCCCGTTAGGCTTCAGGTTGTACCAAAACGCAGCGCTGCCTTTTTTGGGCCACAGGGAAATGTTGATGGCAGTGAAAACGGTACCGCCACCCTGTTCCACGTCGCTCATCTGAAACCATTTAATATCATCAATCCTAAAATTCTTTGAATCTTCTAAAACAGAAGTGCATATTTAGTTAGATAATATTAATGAATTGGAAAGTGCAGTACTTACGTAATACAGAACTGTAGCAATACGATTACCAGTTCCTAGACTCTTGAAAGCGTTCGTTTCTTCTTTCTAAACACAAAAATTTGATTACCTTTAGTTCTTTTCCACCGTTCTTGGGATACAAATATTATTATTTAAAGGGTGTAACAAAAAGAATCATTTACACACCCTGGCAAAGTCGAAGTGCGGCTCATAATGGCCGCCGATACCATAATTAACCACTTGCAACTCTTCAGCGGTGTCCACGGTCAAGCTCGTCATGTGCTCCACGCGTCTGCTCACTGCCTCCACGTGTTTGTGCTCCTGCTCCTGCAGCCACGCGCTCTTACTAATCCTATAGTTCGCTATCTCTAAGGCACCAGTTTTGTAGTTCTGCACCGTGGCACGTTTGAACTGCAACGTGACATGTTTTCTCCAATTATTAAATGGACCTTTGGCGCTTAGGAAATTCCTACCATTTCTTCAAAGATTATATTAATGGTATTAAAACATCTCACATCAAGTTCATTCCACAGGAACTTTATAATTTAAAAAAAAATATGCTATCAATATCAAATGTGCGCGTGTTACCCTGGGCTGCGCTAGTCTCTTGATCGTCTCGATCTCCTCGTCGTAAATCACGTTGTGATAGATCACTATCCTCGGGTCCAGGTATGCTTCTTCCTCTTTCAACGGCGCGATCTTCAGGAACGGGATTCCACGGTCAACGTAGCTACACTTCAGATTTTTTTCCATTTCCGGCGTGATCGAGACTTCGCCACGGCAGAGCATCTCGTAACGCTCCCTCTCCGACATTTCCTCCCACGGCTTCACTTTCTCGTCGTTCACTGTGAAGTTCTGCAACGTACGCAAAATAATGGACTAAATTAATTATGTTTCCCCCTCTTTCCTTCCGTTCTGTTAACTTCGAAAACTGAAAATCATCTTATATTCTCCGATTTCAAGACCGGTACTTATACAAAAATAGGGGTTGAAAATAAACTTTACAAGATTAGTCAATCTTTAACAGTTTCCCAGGAAACGCACAATCCTAAGTAAAACAGAAAAACATACAACTTTGAAAATTTAAAAACACAATACTGTAAAAAAGAAACAGAATTCAATTCAAAATTTTATACCAATATATGATAAGATAACGGAATTCAAATTTCTCAAAGTTTCAATGGAACTCAGAATCCATAGTTTTATCGTCAAAACTGTTCAAACATAATTGAATCAAACAAAAGTTCATTTTCGTTTCATCATTGTCTCACTTGTTCGGGAATCGCAGTGTCGTCTTGACCATCTTCGCCGCGTTTCTTCTTCGACTGATGCGCCTTGCTTTGAATCTCCTTTTGGTAATATGCACGGTTGCCCAAAGCCCGCTCGTGCGTCGGCACTAGCTCCAACAACTCGTTTGTCATGCTTAGAGCCCTAGCTACATTTCCTGCGATACAGTAGAATAAATTTCATTAGCAAATCGTGTTACAACCCACCCACCCTCTACGTGCCACCGGAAACACAGGTATTTTACCGTGTCCGATCTATGAAATTCACTCGCGTGCACTGCGAACGGTGACATTAATAAACAACTACTCGGGCAATTCTGTGATTTAACGGTCTCCGAAGGGTTAACCGTCAGCGGTTTGGATCTCGAAGATTTCCGGAGCAATTGGAACGCGATGCGTTTGGGGGAAAGTTTTAATGGAGCTTTAAACAAACTGAAGCCTGGACGAACTTCCTCGTCCGCGACGGAAATTTTCATGGCAATTAAATTCTCGGGCGGTGAGAAACAGAGAGAGAGAGAGCTTCACAAGCGCTTTATTTTGCACGGCTGGTGCTTTGTTGAATGTTTCGAGTGTCTCTGAAACGTCGATAGTTTCAATAGAAAACATCTTATATTTCAACAGATTGACTTTTCAAGTTGCAATAAAATATGAAAAACAGATTAGTGAATTTGATGATCGAAGATTGATTTAAAACAGAATAAACAGAATTCCTATATATAAAGTTGGATAAGTTTCGAATTTAAGTTCAACGATTACAGAATTTGAATTTGAACATAACGGTTATAAAATTTGAATTTTATAGTGTGATTCTAATTTGTACTTAACGCGTAGAAACCAATATGGATATAGTAATAACGATTTAAATTTAAATTCGACATTTATGCAGTCGAATTCAAATCTAAACTTAACTGACAATTCTAACCGTTTAATTCGAAGCCTGAGTTTTTGTATCAAAGCGAGAAGTTGAATTTTACTTTTATTGCAGTTTACATTTTACAATTCGAATCTGAATTTAACGATTACTATCTGAATTTCAATTTAACAATTTTATATTCATGTGTTACGACGCAAAAAAACTGTTATTAATTTGTATAAGTATCTTCTGCTTCTTCGCCATAAAACTTCCTGTATATTGCTTGGCCGGAGATTTATTTACAGCATCCCCAAAATGCGCCGAAAAAACGCAATAATAGTACAACGCGCGCGCGTGTGCGGCTAGTCTCTGAATTTCGTAGTCAAAAAGTAACATTGCGGAAGCGCGAGCAATTTAATGTCTAATTTATAATGCGCGACTTTCACGGGATTGTGGAATTTTTTCCTGGTTTCCGGCTCGCAAATCCTCCCTGTCCCCGCATGACGCCAGCAACCCGCAAACAATTGTTATTTTAATTCAGCGCCGACCGAACTTCCTGGGCATACAAAATTGCAAACTTAAATCATTTGCATAATTCGTCAGACACGTTCGTTCCCTTTAGTTTTGGAATAAAACGGAGTCCGAAAGTCTCCTGTTGCATTTACAACCGGTACACGCGTTTCCAGTTCGGTGACTGAATTTCAATTTCGCCTGTTAACGTCCGAATTTAAAGGCCCACGGGTACGTTAAAAGGTAATGCAACCGACGAAATTTACACTTGAACTTGGAGATTGAATTCATATTAAATCGTCAGCGTTCGAATATTACGGTTTGACGCTTAAATTTATATTTCATCGTTAAAGTTTCCGATTCAAACGTGAATCTAAATGTTCGGCGAAACTTGAATTCATATCAGAACCGGAGTATAACGTTCGAGTTTAAATTCTTATTGCCTCGCATATCGAGGAAGAAATAAACTCAAGGAATATCCATAAAGAAGTGGAATAAAAACCTTGCATATACGTGGAGAACGCTAAATATTCCAATATGTCCGGCTTCGAAGTGGTGGTAGCATTCTGCTCCTCTTGAAGGCGATCCATGGCTTCCTGCATCCACAGCACCGTATGATAGTAGTCACGGTTGTGATAAGACTGTCGCCCGAGCTCGAAGCAATCGCTGGCTGCGAAATCAAACAAAATCTCCGATCACTGTACGAAATCGTAACCGTTTGAGTGCCAAACGGCGCAATCAAGGTTCTTCGTTACATTGTCTAAAAGTGGCAGCCTATCAGTTCGTAAATCAAATTAACATTTTCCAATATTCATTGAAACAAGTTCACCGAAGAAAACTCGCAAACGTTGTGTAGCTTGTATATCATAAAAAAAAGAAAAGATACATTTTATCAGTGGAATAATTGCTGTGTGGCTCTATGCATTAGCTATTTCAAGTACTTTCAGATAGTGCAAAACAATTAGAACACGTGTATTAACTTTATTGCGCTAAATAAATTTATGAGTTCTTTATTTACGCCAATCCGTTTTTAATTTTCTACGCATTTTGAACCATTTTTATTTTGATGCAATGAAAAATATTACTATTCGCTTCTTTTTTTCTGAACCTGGACGTTTCAGGTCCTTCCAGAAAACAGTAGTCGAGCCTTCCTATCCCCGGGATTCGGTAAACATAGAAAACTGCCACCACGCAGAAACGAAATCCGACGCCAATGTTCGTGCACGTCACTTCATCACATTCCGTTTCGCTTGCGTTCTTTGTTGCGCGACTCAACCAATAGTAAGGATGTACCGAAACTGAGTCGCCATAACTACCGGATTGAGCGTCGCGAGTGGACATTTCTCCTTGTTTCCCTTCTCTGTTAGACTTCAAAGCGAGGCTCAGGACAAAGGAGGCGAACAGAACAGAGGTTCACCGATTTTGAGCTGAGCGGCGATCATAGCGCCCAAGTTGATAAGGAGGTAAGGGGAATCCGGGCCAAGCGTGGCGATTGGACGTCTCCTCTTGCCTCCTACCCACTTAGCTTGAAGATAGCCGCTTAGCTCGGAATTGGCGAACTGTACTATTCGCCTCTCACGTTAGTTCCATCGGCTTTATGTTTAAAAGCGCACAGAGGCAAGGGGAATGTCCACTCATGACGCTCGGTCCGGTAGTTATAGAGGCTCAGTTTCGGGACGTCCACGTGCCGAGGTGAAGCATTGATTCCCCTTGCCCCTCTTCACTTTTAAGCCTATGGGCCTCGGCGTGCACCAATAATGACAATTCGTCGAAAGCCGAACGTTATGAGTGGAAAAGTCCTCTTGCCCCTCTTCACTTTTAACCCTATGGTCGGCTTGGCTAACGTGAGATTTGCACTGTACTCGCGTTCCTTCTAATTAGTTATTTTTATTTTTGTTATTACCGGTGTACGAATTGAAACATGAAACAACTCCACTATTTAGAATTTTTTTTATATAAAAATAGAAAAGCGCAATTCAATTTCGGAACGGAAGAAGTACGGCAGTTTTTAACTGGGGTTTGGAAAGATCCGTGGGGCTTGAACGGTGGACAATTTCCATTAATCCGAATCATGATCTAACTGGTGTCCATAAGGATTTTGAGCTCGTCCGCGAAAACAGAACTTCGTCCGAGGGAACAATTTATTCCACGATTTCGACTTTATTTTTCCCCGAACGGTCGCCTAGTTCTTGATTGTTCTGCGACTCTGAGCCCACCCTGTATAATTCATGACTCGATTATCATAATTACATTCGTAATAACCGTCGTAGCGGGGGCGGTGTTGAGAAATCTGAAAGTTAAAATTGAAAAACGGGAACGGACGCTCCCGGATTTTTCGAACAGACCAGACTGAATCGACCGATCCCGAACTTTCAACGAAAGTTTAAAGGTCTCTCGCTGTCTTATTATATATTCTAACCGGCGCGGCGCCGAACTGCGGAACCGCCTCGGTTATCTTCCTAGCGCGTTTCTTTCCATCGCTGGCCCAGCGAACTTGCTTCGTTAATGAATTTCCTGGCACTCCTCGCGACCCGCGAGCCCTTTGTCTCAGTTTATCGCGATTGTCCGATGGAAACTCTCTTGATCCGAGTGTAACATTTAGTTCGCTAGAGGATTTTCTTATTATTTCGATAACAATGAATTAATAACAACGAGAAACGGATATTTCAATAGGGATTTTAGATCAAATTAAACGAGCGAATGGAGTCAGAATGTAAACTTAAATTGCACCGACACAGCTTGAATCGAGGCGCAAGGGTTGTAATCTAAATATAAATTTCACGCTCAAACTTTAAACTCAAATTCGCTCGTTAAACTTTCATCGTTAGAATTCGAATTTGGAGCTTCGAACTCGACCGTTCAAACGTACACTTGACAATCGAAATTCTAAATTAACCGTTACATTTCAAATTCAAATTTACAAGCTAAAAACATTAATTTGTATTTTTATTTTTGCCGCTTTATCTTCTGGAAAGACACTATTTCATTTTCTCGAGTAATACTACTAAAACACTTGGCAATCGAAATTCTAAATTAATTGTTAAAATTCAAATTCCAATTCAATAGTTACAAGTTATGAAATAAACGGTCAACCTAACGCAAACTAAAACCAGAAATTCTCGCTTTTCCCTTTATGTTCTCAAATAATACCATTTCATTTTCTCCAATGAAATACTACTATTATCCAATTCGGAAGACCAATAAGCAAAAAGTTAAATACTTCATACACTCTTCAAGATTTACCGAATCCTTCTCCCTTCAAATGATCGGCAAATGACATAGCCGGAAAAAATTACTTTCTTGCTTTGGACGAAAGCGAAGTCTGTCGCGAATCACTGGGACCGCGATAGAAGAAAAGACAGAGGGGAGATGCTCGACATCAGAAGTTGCGAAATGCTGCGGCAGCGTGAAGCGTGCAAAATCAGGACGGTCCGAGTCGCGTGGGGACGAGGACAGGGTGCTGATAAAGGAAATCGCGTAAATTATTCATACCGGGGATCTTTAAGCGCAGGTAACATCGGCAGGAGGTGAGCGGCAATAAAGGGTGTGCGGGGGGTTGAAAGAGGAGCAGAGGCCAATATTCCTGTCGATTCGCAACGTTTTGCCACCCCCTCAACGTTCCAGCCTCCCTTAAATCCCGCATAAATAATTCACGACGAAAAAGCAACGCTGGATGCAAAGCTTTTGCATCCCCCGCGACGTCCCCACCTCTTTCCTGCTCTTTCTTCCCTTCTTTTTCGAGAGTCATACCGAACACAAGGTAACAAGACGTCCCCGTTCCCCTAGTTCTGGTTCCTTTTGTTTCTTTCGCTGTTAATGTAAGATGGAGTTTAGGGGAAGGAAATGTCGTTGCTCGCTTGGTCCTTTGAACGTGAAAGTTATAAGTTTTATGTAGGATGTTCTGGACGTAACTTTTAAGTTCTGGCAACTGGAGCTCTGTGAAATTTGTGATAATGTAACTGAGATTGCAGGGAAGATGAATGTTAATGTTAAGTTTTTTGTTTTAGTGATCTTTGGATGTTATTTAACCTTAATTCTTTGGGTGGGAGTTCGAATTTGTTATCGTGAGAATTTCAATTTTGTTAGAACTTAAAAGTTACGATTTATGATTCTGATTTTCTTTTCGGTTTGGTCAAAAGGGTAGAAAAGTGGAGATGTATGTTTACGAACCACTTAATCCGGTGCTGTACTGAACTCCATTCAGCACGCCCCTGGCAACTTGTGCAGTTTCGAGTTTGTAAGTGTCCTGCAGCCTCATCAGGGCGACGGCCGCGCCATTAAGGTCCTCGTCAGTTGGGAATTTAAGGTCGCTCCGTGAGCTCGTGATATTCGTGACGAAAGACTTGCCCACATCCTGGGTTATCAGCTCCTCGACCCGCTTCCAGTCGGTGGTCAGCCTTTTTACCAGCAGATAAGCGTTGATTGGATTCGACAGGTACTGTTGAATGTTTCTCGAGGCTTCCGTGTGCTCCCTCGCGTAATCCTCCACGTTTCTAGAACAACGTCATCGACACTTTCATCTCGTTCAATCTCCATTAGATTGAAATTTTCTTTCCACTTTGATCTCTTATTTCGTTTTACTTGGATATCCTTTCACGAATAAAACCGAAAATAATTTGGAATTTCAAAAGAAAGTAAATACTGATTTTTCGATATTAGTAATTTTGAACAGAAGAATTTACGAACTGTTACCAATGTTTTAAATCAAAGCGAACAGAGTGTAGAATAATTGGCTGCTATTTAATGTTGTTCACTAAGAATTTTGGCCGTGTCAACTTCTCGATTTATAATCATTTTTTATCAATTTTCATAATACATTAGTAAAAGAAATACACTACTATTATTTTCATTATATCAGATTCACGTTGGAAATTAATTCAGTAGTAATTGAATTCATACTAAATACCACTTGACATACGCAAAAGAAGATACAAAACCTTAAACAGTAAATGCAGCACGTAAAAATGCAACGGAGGTGTTCTCGACGAGCGAGCACAGATCATAAATAATTGAATATAGTTCTGCTAATTGCACTTATTTCGTGTTATTATTATTCTACAACGTGGACAAGGATTACGGAAATCCTGCGCTGGTCCTCCAAAAATTTCATAATAATTAAGCTGACGACTCGACGCGATACTTAATTAACGCGACAGTCGCGCGAAAATACAGATTCATATTTCCCGTCGCTGATTATCCCCTTTTATTAATTTTCGGGGAATCCAGGCCGCGTGACGATCTACCATGGACGGTGCTTTTTAATTTAATCTCCTATCCGGGAACAGGTTTGCGCCCCTGCTCCTTTTATTGTAATTCAGCAGATGCTGCACGTGCGACCCTAGGAGCGCGCGACCGTTGTCATTTTTCCGTCGCGTTTCGAACAATGACCGTTTCATTACGCGCCATTTTCTACAACGTTTACGTATTTACGTAACGGCGCTCGAGGTAGAAGACTGGAAGGGTGGATTCCGCGCGATTTAATTAATTTTACTTCTGCTTCCTGGAAAATGTTCCAACAAATCGATATTCCTATCGATTCGAATTCAATTTGAATTTCAAATCGATGAGAGGATATATTAAGCAATTTTTGAATTGTAAAGTGTTTCGGATTAATCAGGCGAGGCTACTTTTGCGAATGTTTGAAAATGTGAAGCAGAATAGCATTGTGAATGTATATTAACGATTAAAGTCCTGTAATTAATGCGAACGTATTAAGTAATGTAACATACAAATTGAACTTGAATTTACAATGACAAATCAATTACCCTTCTGCTAAATTTCCTTTAGTAAAAGGTTAATTCGAATTTAAATATTCTAATAAGAATAATTATAACACATTCAAGATACAAATTCCAACTAGAATTTGAACGATTACAAATTTATAAATTTACACTCGGCAGATTTCAAATTCCGTAGCCCAAGCTCTAATTGAAGTCTGTCCATTAAAGTTTTCATTCTCTCCGACGCATTGGAGTCTGTGCTTGGCAACGAATGCCCAAACACAAAATTCCACGAACTCGAATTACGATTTCCCTTAGCACGTCAGAACACTGAAGGGAACCGAACGATCGAATTCGTGTTTCGATCGATTCTTTTGTTTCTAATTTCGCCTCGCGAAGTGTTTTGCTCTCGTGCGTCGAAAGTTTGATTGCTTCGTCCGTGGATCCATGAAGCGTAGCCGCAATGGGGAAAAGGTGAAGAGAAAAGTGGTTGCACCAGCGCGCGAATTATACAACGCGCGAACTTTCCGGCGGTCAGGGGTTCAAAGTTCCGCGCCCTCGAATAACAACGTTCGACCGGTCCGCTCTGCGGGAGCTATTGTTAAGAAGATAGGCCACTTGCTTTTCCAGTAATTTAACTTACAAACTTCGAAGCGGAAAGTTCGCCATGTTGCGGGATCCAAGGAGCAGCGATAACTTCCATCCTCGATCCGCGGATCACAGAAGTTTAAAAAAATTCCATTCTCCAAAATTTCGTTTGATAAAGTTAGTTATTAGAAACAGAAGGTGTGCAAGTATATTCTGTAGATACAATATTAATTTTAAATCTGATGTGAAACAATAGAACGATTATATCGAACAATTATCAAAAATACAAAAGAATATCCAAATAAATATCCGAACTCATAAAATTATCATGAACGAAAGAAAAATAATAGAAGTAAAATGGCAGTTTCCTATTATCAATCCTCAACCTAAACTGAAGAAAGAATTTCTCACCAAACAATAAAATAAATCTAAATACCAAAATCACAAAACAAGATCGGTCAGCAGTAGGTTGAAAACGTAGATGATGATACCGAATATTTTAATTAAAAACGCACTCCGGATCCGGCGTCGGAACAGGTGGGCAAAGGCGGCGATCCCCTTCTTCCGTGATCGGGTAACGATTTAGCAATTCCAGCCGAGGTCCCCGGGCTTTCCATTTCACCCTCCAAATTGGCGACCGCGTTTCCCCAACAAAGACCGATGATCCCTGTATCCCGGCGGGCGCGCAACCCCTGGCCGGCAGGCCGCGTTTCCGGGGTTTAAAGAGAGATACAAAGGACTTGGCAAGATGACGAGGGAATTATTCAGTCCTGTTCTCTATTTTGCCGGGCACCGGCGCAATAGGCAATAACTGCCTGCCGTAGATAACGACCGGCGTTGTCCACCCCCGCCCTCCCGCGAGGGACAGAGATAATTCGCGAAGATCGTTCTAGCGAGCACGGAAAAGCCAGCAACCAAAGTGGGATAGGAGGGATCGGGACTCGCCCCCTTCCCGACGTAATAATACGTCGCCCCGATGGGAGAGGCGCGTGGCTCGCATGCAGATTTCACCTCGGCCCCTCGATTAATTCTCCTACGATTCCGTTCGACCCTCTTTTTGCGACGCCTTCGGGATACCAGGACGATGTACCACCTCAAATTCTTACGCGTGCGAACGTTTCTACTTTCAACTGATCCTGAAGAATTCATTTCTCATGAAAATATCTTTGTTCTTTTCTCTCGGTTTCTGTTTAGACGGAAATTTTGTTTCTTAGATTGGTGGGTTGGAGGAGAATGTTGGTATTTGAGTTTCAATTTGGATTTTGAGTTTGGAATTTCATTCTTACGCGTGCAAACATTTGTGCTTTCGATTGATCATGCAGAATTCATTATTGATTGAAATTTCTTTGTTTCTTTCTTGTTTTCTTTTGTTTTGGCTTCTGTTTAGATTGGTTGGAGGATATTGTTGGCGTTATGAGGTTGAATTTGGATTTTGCGTTCTAAGATTATATTGTGATTTGTAATTTGAATTGTTGTAATTTATTTGTGATCGTGAGTGTAATTGAATTTTATTTTGGATTGGAGTTTAACTTTTGGGTGGTATTTGTGTTTGAAACAGAACTGTTGAACTAGAATTTTTTACATTTCTGGAATTTGAAGTTAACGCTTTATCGATGAAATTTACGTTTCAGGTTGGGTGTAAATAGATATTCGAATATCGAAGATTCGAATTATTGATTTCGAAGTTACGCGTTAATGGTGGAACTTCAATTTTAGATAGTCAATAGTAATTTCGATCGTTGCGCGCGAAGTCCGTAACTGTAATATTTAACTTTGAACGTACATCAGCGAATTTCGAAATAAAATTTTCACGGTTATGATTACATCCGAATTTTAACCGGCAAATCATATTTTAACGATTACAACCGAACACAAACTGCAACAGTTAAATTTGTATCGCAACTACTGCGTAACAAACTCAAATGCAAATACGAACTCCAAAGATCAGATTTAAATTTGAATTTCAAAACTTCCACGATCATATTTAAATTTGAATCCCAAATCTTGTATAAAAATTTAAACTTCAACGGTCATAGGCAAATTTGTATGTTTATCGTCTCATTTAAATTCCAACTTCATTTATTTCGTTCAAATTCAACCATCAACCACTTCAGTCTCGGAACTTTTAAGAAATTCTTCCCCCAAAATCTTTTTCCCATCAAAATATTAGCTTATTCCTTCATCCACCAATAAACAATATCGAATACAAACAACACAATATCTAACTTACAAATCTCAACCAAAATGAACTACAATAAACTACAAACTTGAAACACTTATCAACAAAACAATGTAATGAATCATTCCAATTAAGAAATACCACAAGTTTCCATTTCACTATGCAAATTTCCGAATAATTCCCAAAACCGACATTCTTTTTAACCATAGATTTCCACGAAAAATCGCACATAAACTTCCTTATCGCAACAGAAAAATTCCCTAGAACCTGTTGGCCCCCCTGATTTATCCCCACACCAACTTCCTCAGCCCTAGGGTCATCTTTCAACAATCACGTGTGCCGCATAGATCGCAGCCAGATCGTAAATCATTCTCCCGCACCGATGTCGGTTTCTTAACCTCCTGATAATCCCGATCTCGCGGAGAAATAGTGGCACGGGGCCGAAGGAACGCAGAAATCTTCGAGATTAGGGGAATGTCGAGGGCCGTGGGCTAGGAGCGAGAGGAAAAAAGCGAACGCCGGGATGGGAAAGGATAAAACAGGGAGTCAGATGGACGATAGGGAAGGACAATTTCATTTCGAGAGGCCGCAATGTATTCCCCGGATATCGGGGATGTCCCTCGCGGCAGATCGCGCGTTTTCTTTTGGCTCCCGGATTTTCTCCGGTCGTTCAACTCGTCGGATTGAGGACACAGGAGGAGGGGCGTAGAACGGTCATTCGCGTGATCGGACTCGGACCGTAGATAACGAGGGGAAACGCTCATGCAAATGCGAACGGAATGGAAACTCTCCACCGAAACACCATGCTTTATCGCGCAGCTAATTCGACGGGATTCGCGGACGATACGCGGCCACGAACGAGTTCAGATCTCATAGTTTCAGGGGAAGGAAAACCATTTCCTTGACGATGCTTCGAGTAACCAGTATAGCGACGTTTACAGTGGAGATTGATTGAGCAATTTAGGGAATGTGGTTTGTTTTGTTTGAACCTTTTAGGGGGTCTATTTGGTGTAGGGGTTTTATGACCTTTGTTACTTTGGAAGATTTTTATTTATAGTTAGGTTTAGAATTTGGATATTTCTGTTGGAATTTGAGACCATTCAGATTTGAAATTTGAATATGTTTGTTGGAATATGTGACTGTTGAGCTTTTAAGTTTGAATACGTTCGTTGGAATATAAGATCGTTAAAATTTGAAATTTGAATTTTTCGGTTGGAGGATAATTACATATTCCGAATTAGTCGAATATAAATGTTTCATCTCGTGATATTTTTGCGAAGATATTCGGAATATCATTCTTGGTAAATTTTATCCGACTCCATTCGCCAGCGCCTTGGTCGATACAAGCTATTCCGCGGGGGATGAATTTCTGTTTAAGTACATCCGCGTGGCAACGGTTCGCGTTTTTCACTTCGCGACGCTCCGCGGACAATGCCGTTCCATTTTGCCGGAGAAAAGAAGGGGCCTCGATTTTCGTCGCGACGATCCCTGTCGGAAATTGCATGGAAGGCAGTATGGCTCGGCGGCAGTGACGCACGCGACGAGAGAAATACGGATGATTGCGACGACCCACGTTGATGGATGGTGACGTTGTTACACAATGCGTTAGCACGCGTTCACGGAACGGTACTTAAAGAGTGTTCTCGGTTGTTACGATGTAACAGCGCCATTTCCACCAATGTCTCCGCGGAATATGCACGTACACTTTCGTTAATCATATATTTTGCTGTCGGACAATTTTATTTTTGCTCCGAATATCGTGGAATCGATAGGACATGTATTTATTCATGAAATAGTACGATATTTATACTCAATTCAGATACGATAGGTTAATTAACTCCGAGGTCCACAAATTTACACAAGTCAATTCCTAATTATGTCAATCATCAATTTGAAGCTTCACAAATTTAGAAATGCCAATAAAGACGATAAATAATTACGAACATTCTCCGCTTGATTTTCATATACCACAAATTTAGAGAAGTTAATCTCTGAACATAAATGATTGTTTTACATATAATTTATTAGTTCTGGCGAGGGTATTTTAAAACTTAGAGTTGCCCCTCGAATCTTCCCCGCAAATCAATTATTCATCGAAAAGTTTCAGTCGGTTTTAGTGACCGCATCGCGAACCGCCAAAAATCACGAACGAAATTCTTGGCCGCACCGTGGCTCATCAAGACTAATGAATAATTCCAGCGGCCAATGCAAATCGACCATGTTGAACATTAAGATTCTCCTCGTTAGTGCCGTGTCCCGGCGCGTCTAATTCATCCTTCTTAAAGATACCGTTTAAGTTGATCGTGGGAGGCGGTCAACTATTGTTCCAAGAGGGTTGGAAAGCGGATTAAAAAAATTTCCGGAGAGTCGTGCCCGACGGACTAAGAAAAGAAAGAAAAATTTCAAGATTATGAAACACGTTTATAATCCCGACTCTTGTACAGGGTATACAGAATATTACATTTTACACGCTAAATTATAATCAATTCTCTATCTCTATGTATTAACATTTTAAAAACAATGTAGTGTTTAATGTATTGATAGCAATTGATTAATTCAGAACGACCCACTCCTTTAATAATAGAGAATACTAGAATAACAGAATTAATAATCAACAATCGTAAACGAACCTAATTTTCGAATATCCACGGTATACACTAAACTGCAATAAAACGTTATTATTAATAAATAAACATTACGAAATACACTTTCAAGAAAGATGAATTGTCAATGTTTGGAATAAGGGAATTGACAAGAGGGTCACTGGAGCCTGGGAAGAATTCCAGTCAAAGTTCACGAAGATTTCAGCTTCGATCTTGTCGATCACACAGCGGCACGGATAATGACAGTACGAGTCCAGCCACTTTCGCGAGAGCACGTTGCAGCGTCAGGTCGGTGAGGTCGTCGTCGTCGTCGGCGGGACCCGCCATTATTTTAATTGCTTCCATCAGAGGGAACGAGCCGCAGGACAACTCCGTGGAGACGTTACACGACGCCCCCGTAAAGGACACGGGCCGGGTGTCGTTGGTCGTCCCTGTGGTTTTCGGAGGACTTTCTCACGGCTCGCCTCCCCCCGAAAGGGGAGCTGGCTGAAGTATTATCTTAATTAGAATTGTAACCGCCATTAAGCACGAGCCGTGTCTTCCGCGCGCCACTTTCCTTCTTTACTTTTCTCTTTGCTACCGCCCAGACACGGGTTTTCCTTAAGCGGGGTCTGCTCGACACGACCCGACAAAACTGTTTAGCGCGTCGTTTAGCCGAGGTCTTGTGCACTGACTTTGAAATGATCCTCGTTGCACTTCGTAGAGGAGAATAAAGTGTAACGTAATTTAGAGAATATATAGTAATCGTATAAAATGTAGAAGAGTGAGCAACGCATTGGTTCAATGAAGTTTAATTCAATGAGGTTCGATTTAGTTACTACTGTTTTAAGGCAGATCCAGATAATGATGTTCAGCCTTTCGAGGGTAGACGTCGTCATTTTGACATCACATTTTCGTGTCTGTAATATAAAGTTGCTAGCAAATATTGAATTATTCAAATAGTTCTCTCGTTCTCTAATATTTCGAAATACTATATAGACTTAGCTACCTCTGCCGAAGATTTTGAACATTTTAGAAGGTTCTTGTACGTAAAAGGTAGAGGAAGGAAAAACTGTGTAATTTAAGAAATTAGTTACATCATATCGACCTTCCTGAAGAGGTACTCATATCACGTTCAGTACTAGTATCTCATTTTCTCCCAACATGCCACGTTACCCAGATTAATTCGTCGACAGACCTCCGCGCGAGAAAACCGCCAGAAAATATGCCCGTGAACTCCGCTACTCCGAGAACCTTCGTTTAACTTCAATATGCGTAAATAACGCCGAGACACGCACGCCGAGCCCAGGAACTTCAACGAAGTTACAATCATCCCCAGGAAATTGGAAACTAAAGTTTCATACTTTTATCGCAACACGCTACAAGCAGAAACGATTAACCCAGAACATGGCGTGTTTGCGCTCATCCACCGGGCGTTAGAAAAAATCTCTACGAAAATGCGAACGGAATTCAGCAGGTGTTACCTGTGAATTACTATTGCCAACCGAGACTCGTGACCTCTGTCAGCGTGCCGAATGAAAACAGTGCTCCCCGTTCCAATCAGCGCCCTTCTTCGACCCACTTTCGACTTAACAGTGCTGAGCACTTGGTTGTCGAAACCACGTTGGCCGATCACCTGCTGCCTGGCTGTGTATCGCTTCGATTCGCGCAAAAAGGGAGACAGAGAGGACACGCGGCGTTATAGGGGGTTGGCCGGAAAGGATGTGTATCGATTCCAGCCTGGACCAGCGTCAGTCGCCGTAAGTGACGAGGTGTCGTATAAATTACGGGAATAAACGAGCCAGGTGTGCTTGACTCCGGCTCCGGCACGGCCCGACAACGTTCACCTGACATTCGCAGCTGCGGCACGGCGCAGAGGCGACAAGCTTACATCCGGCGGCCGCCGGTCCACCCCCGCCGGGATTGGTCCACTCGTTACGAGAGAAACCAATCGTGCCTGAACAACTCTGGGCCGCTGTCGTTGCTTCCCAACGAGCCGACGGATCCTAATGACCTAACCCCAGGCGACATTAGCGCGATATCGACTGGCCTACCTGCACCCCATCCTCTTCGATCCCTATTTTCCAGACCTCATCGTTTCGGGATTTGTGACTGCCACTCTCTTCGTTACTCTCTCCCATCCCCGTGTACTGGTCAGGCTGCACGTTCAATTTACGCTCCTTGAATCGAACGAACGATACGGCCTCAATGGAGGATTCCAACCCCCGCTAGTCGGATCGCTCGCACGCTTGTTGGTGTGTACGCCCCGGGCGCTTTTACTTGACAGAGGAATTCGAAATGAAGCCGAAACTCGATCGAATTTCCCCGGATATTTCGGTCGAACTTGGGGATGAAGGATATATCCGCGTTTTGAGGCTTCCCGTATGTTCGAGGATTCCATCTTTGATCCTCCTGTCTGGCGAGTTTTTCGGTGTTCGGGTTAGGTACGCGATACTTGTTTGATCGTTGGTGGGTTTAGTTTTTTTGCAGGGTGCATTACAGTTGTTATTGTTGTTTGCTTGTTGAGAGGACAAGAGTATCTGTAGTTAGGGTAAGAGATAAATATGGTAAGAAATGTTTATCTTCAATGAAATTCTTCTCCTTTAGTTTCGATTATTTTGGAGAATAGAATAATAAATCAATATTGGAATTTATATAAATATCTATAGTATAACAATCATATAGTAGGAAGAACTGTTTTCAAAGAGAAACACGAATGGAAGAAACGTTTCTTTACGTTATAAACGTTTTCACCACTTTCTTTATCAAGAAGTTTCCATGTAACAACCAATTTACAAACTTCTATCAGCGACGTGATAGAAACGTAAAGTTGACGCTGGAACTGGCGAAAACCGTGAAAATATCCGCGACGCGAGATAACGAAGCGTGAAAAGCGCCCGCGTCGGCGGCGATCGCGTCGCCCCGAGGACAATAGTGTAGAGGGTGTCCCTATCTTTCGCAATGAAGTTGATATCGCGATCGAATCGCAGTTCAATTGCAATTGGACACCTAGCTGGGCATCGATATCTGTCTGGGAGAGCGAAAAGAAATTTTCCTTCGATGGCTACGGTGCACTTTCCTCGTTGTCTTATCGCTGTCGCAATGCTCGGAGATAATTGGAACCACCCCTAGTTGAATCGCAAATTAATTCCGCATAAAAATAATTCAGCGTGCGATCACAGAAGAAAATATTATGCTCTGTTAAGCATAAAAATAAAAAGTTTAAAATAAAATTTCATATAAAATCTTATGGAAACGTGCTGAAAAATGAATGCTTCAGAATTTGTAATTTATAGTTTACACAACTAGGGAATTCTGAATCTAGTCTTCTAAACTTAATCTGTAGTTAATTTACAAATTATTTGCAGATTAAATTCTATCCGAAAATATTCGAACACTATGATATTTAATTCAAGCACGTCGTCATCTAAATTTAGCGCAGAACCCTTGCCTAAAACCACTATACCGCCTTCGTCATCGGTGCGTGTCCGAGCGTCAAAGTTCACCCCGACACACTATAAAAAAAGTAGCTTACTCGGGGCTTTCTCGGGTAATACAGGCGCTCAGTCAATTATTCCGTGACACTTGTAAGTGATTAACGGGGATGAAGGAAGGAGGAAGAAGGCCTAGAGACGTTCGAGTACGTGTCGTGGCTGATGTACTTGCGAGAAGATCGCGGCCCAGTTGAATCAAGATTTAATCGAATAATTCTCTTGGGATCTAATGGCGGGGAATAATTTATCGCCGCTCGGGACGGGCGAGCTTTCCTAGATTATTAAGCTAGGGGCGCACTCTGCACCGTCCCAGGATTGGCCGCGACAACGCCAATTCCAGCCGGGGCCGCGAACACCGCGAGCTACTTAGCCGGGGCGACACGTCCGTCATCTATCCGCGCAGATTACGTTGATTTATCGTAATTTACGTTCCACCGGGGAGCGCGGCCGTTACCCTAAAGCCATTAACGCCACGTCGATTGTCGGCCTAGTCGTGAAAGGATCAAGTCTACTGTCTGCGACTTGGCGATTTGCGAGCCGCCCTGAAATTGGTCTTCCGAATGTTCTGTGACTGATAGTTAGAGGTGATGGTGTTTCTGTCAGTGAATAGTTCGTGTAAATTCGTTCTCGATTGTCTGTGATTATGGGGAAGTTTCGTTTGTCGAGAATATTAGCGAAATACTATTTGAAAGTGCAAATAATGAGGTTACATCTAACATAACCCAGAGTTTGATTGTAATTAAATGAATAGCTTGCACTGTAGCCAGTGCATGTTTTTCTTATAAATTTGAAATTATAGTTCAGTCGAAAGCAGCGCGGTAAAAAAGTTCCAGCACCGACGCTTGTGAGAAACATTTACACATCATGTGTTATTCAAACAAGCCTAAAGTACTGGAACAAGAACAGCATAATTTAGGGAATAAAGGGTAGCTCTAACACAGACATTAAACACACTATTAACAGGCTCCGGGCCAAGTAGAACGCGAGGCTGCCATTCCCAGTCAATTTTACCATATTAAATACCGTTCCTGGTCGCGTGACTCACCCCCGAATTCTGCAGCCGGATAAACTACCCCTCGTGTCTGTCGAAAAAAGAAAGAAGACCCCGGTTCCCTAATAACTGACTGATACCGGTGCCATTTGCATTCGAAGCGGGCCGTAGAGATCGCCGCGCGAAACTCGATTAAAAAACTGACCCCGGGCCGCGCGCGCGTATCGCGCCCCCGGGACACGGCGGAGGCGCGATAACGACAGTTCTTTATATTTCACCTCCGTCCAATAACGAATCCTCTCGTTAGCGGGATTTCAACGTTTTCCCCTCGTTTCTTCGTACCGACATTTTCCACCTCCCGCGCCGATTTTTCCATTTTTCCCCTTGGCCCGCGATCCAGCCGGACACTCCACCCTCGCGCGCATCCCCCTTCGATCCGTCTGTTTCTCTTGCTCGCATGATCGCAGCCTACCTTGTGTACGCGACAGATTTTAATTAGCGATATACGCGAGACCGATCGAAGCCTTTCCTTTCACGCCTATCCCTTCCCCCGTTTCATCTCCCTCCAATTTTGTCTCGGCTTGTTTTTTCGCCCGTGAAAAATGTCACCCTCGTCGCCGACTTCACCGGGTACCAGACGAACCTGCGTCGCCATTATCTTCGTCGATTCTCTCTTTCAGCATCGAGTGTTTTGTACTGGAGTCTAACGGCGCGCTAGATGTTTGTTTATTGTTATAGCCGTGAGTTATCGTTGTTATTGTGCTTTAGGTGATTTATGCGTTTGATTATCAATTTTTAAAAACGATGCAAACACTGAAGAAATATGTAAAAGAACATAGAAAGAATTAGAGAGTAATATGAATAATTGTTTAAAAGGGTGAGTTTGATTCTAATTTGCTGCTTCTATGATTCATTGCAAATGTTCCTCGTTAATGCACCATTAACGTGACTAATACACTCGATGCTGCTAACGGTATGTAAATCTGCTTCATTATTATCATCGCATAACCATTATCGATGAAGTAATTCGCTGCGAGATACTTTATTACGGTACACAGAGAGCGTGGTTAACCGCGAACGATTCAGTATTAAGCTTCTTCAATTCACTCTATAGGTAGGGGGTTTAGTATAAATCGCTGAGGAAGTGCGATTTCAGTATTCACTGTATTCGAATATAACTTCATGTTAACAATGAAGCAACTTAAATAGGAACAAAACTAATGTGCCACACAAACTTTATAAGCAATATACACACCATGAAAACTCGTGTAGATTCGCTAACGCCAAATAACAAAGCTTCACGAAACATGATACAGTCCAGCAAAAACAAACGTTCGCCGATAAAACGCGATATTAAAAATCAAAGATTGTTCCGCGTAGAGCACAGAGGTAGAAAAAGGAGCCGGTTTTTCCTGTTCACCGCTGTGAAAGTCCTACCAGATTTCCCACGGGCACGGCGTTCGAAAACAGACAAATAGTTTATCCCGGCGCCGCTGGAAACTGGTCAGCGTCCATGACTGCCAGATTTTCCGGCATTTTTTCCCCTGCCGCCTTTTCTCTGTTCCCTACTCCCCATCTGTCTCCCTCTTTCAGTCTCGTTTCACAGTGTCGAGGTAAATGGAATAGCCTGGTATCAAGGGGAATACCTCCAGCAACGCGTAGAATGGTCGACGATTCGAAAGCTTTCAACCCATCGGGGGCTAATCGCGACGCTACTCTCCTACGGACTCTACCATACGCGACCGAGACTCTTCAGCTCTTCGCCGCCCCTCCACTCCGGATCGTCCTCTCGCCAACCCGTTCGCCGGCCCGCAGGATAATGGCGATCGTCATTTAGCCACTTCCGGCGGTTCGATAACGCAGCGCCGATTTACATGAGAATCTTCCTTCATCCACCCCCTACTGCACCGCTACCCCCCGGAATTTCCAAGAGATTGCGTGTCACGAGAAGAGACCGTTTGTCAGACACGACTCTGTCTGGCTTGTTCCTTCACCCTTGTTTATTTCGTTCCGTTTCCAGGCCGGTCGGTTGCTGTTTTTTTCGTGCCGTTCATCCTCCCATGTCGCGGCTATTTTGAAAGGGTTTTTCTTGCTTGGGATTTGGTAATGGATTTACATCCAGGAACAGTTGCGCGACCTTTTACTTTGGGGTTGTGTGGGGCTGTGGGAAAGATGGAGATTAAATCGGTTGTCTGTGAGATAATAAATTTCTCATGTTGGGTTTTGTTTTTGGGGGGGTATATTTTTTTGCTTAGACTTTAGTGGGAATTATTATCTTGTTGGGAAATAAGGAATTTTGCTCTACGGGGTTGGTTTGCTGAAGCTGAATCCTTGTTTTTCTTTGAATTCACTAATGTTTAATTATGTTTAATATATCACTAATTTTTAATGTTAAATTAAAAATAACAAATTTTAATGTTAATTCAAATTATGGGATTAACCCTTTCGGCACGGAGGAGCTTCGTGGTACAAGGAAGTTTTCCACAAGAGTGGTTGCACTGTACGGCAGCGTAAGCCGCGAAAACGTGTTTTACGTGACTGACGCGGCATTTAACGTGTTTCAAAAACATTTCTAAAATGTTTATATTGCTTTGTTGTAACCTAAACCAATCCTCGGCCGAAAGCCGATTTGGAAGGAATCTTATCTCGCGGATCAGACGGAAAGACACATAAAACAGGCTTGGCGCTGAACGTTTTAAAATCATATCTATTTCTTCACAGTACATTAATTAAAGTAAATGGCATTGATATAAATAATATGTTCCAAATCCTCACTGGAGTACCCAGAGAACGTTTTGTGGATGTCGCCAATAGGCGACGGTAGTACCGAAAAGGTTAAATGTTAGGCCGTCAATACACTAATGTCAACCGATAATATTGAAAAATTGTCATCCCTTCTTCGCCCTCCTATCGTCGGTAATGTCGCCACCTTTAAACTTGTAAGTACGATAATAGCCGCGAGATGTCAGGGATTGCGCTTCAGTTTGACAAATACGTTGCGACTGCGCAGTGCGATCAGTAGCTTGTCAGTGTTAGCGTCGCGTTTCCCGTACAACGGTATTGTTGTCAGAATGCTAGAAGAGATATAATTGTCTATTGTTTATAGAGTATCAATAACAGTACGGTGTTATGACCTACTTAGTAACGGGAGTTCGAATCTCCACCGTGTATTCGATATTCTAATCGGTCATCATGGTCGATCCTGTAGTTTCGATGAACGGAGAGGTTAAGCGTTGGTTTTCGTTCGGTTTTGCCGATTATATGCACCGAAATTGGATCAAGTCCGAAAATCCGGAGACGATTGTAACTTGCAAACCACCCGACGATGTGTTGATTTCCCATGAGCCGAATCTTTGTTGCCGGTCGACGAACAGTGTTACTGTTCACACCTGGACTTTTCGGATTTGGACCAGCGGTAAGTCTCGCTTCATACCATTTTCTGACACTGTTTGTATATTTCTTGTTACCCGTAAACCAGATTCACATACGTATTGATCAAATAAAAGTAACGTTGCGTTAACACTTTTGCTGTTACTCACATTTCACTTTGCGTCTCTGGAAATGATGGATGGTTTTTCCCTACGTGCTTCAGTAAAGTACTTATTAATCTTCATTGCTCTAGTGAATCAGTGTTTAGAAATTGATAGGTAGCAATATTGGCAGGCACATGTAAATAGTCAATGGCTACGAGAATACAATGGTGTTCTTAATAGTATTAGTAAAGCAATTAACGAAGTACGGCGTAAGCATCGATTGCAATGAAGGTGTTATGTAATCCTTTTAATTGGCTTGTGAATCTGTATTTACTTTTGTTTGTCATTGAAACAATGATGTTGTGTAATGGGAATAGACATAGAGGTCTTTTATTTATTCAGGTAAAAGTTTGCAAATTGTAGCATTACCGTTGAACCAGAATCCTCAACACTTTTTTCTGCAATCTGTTACTGATACAATTAACCAGATTGGAGTAACAAATGGTCAAGAGTGGTGTGGTACAGATATAAACACACAGACAGAATGTAACAAAGAATATTGTGTTACAATTGAATTTGTTGCTAACAAATATGGCACCTATCGTCAAAATGTTATGTTTTACTTTGGAAAGTATCCTGTTATACTTCAGAAATTATGTATGGACTGTTTACCACCTGAAGATCTTGAAAGAATACACAATGCCACGAACTATCAGTTTTCACAAAACCCAAAAAACCTGGTCAGTGGTTTAACAGAAGTGCAACGTTTTGAGTCACCATTTGTGCCACCGAAAGATCCAAAAGAGAACAAATTGGCTATGATATATCCTTACCCTGACAGAAACAATTTCTTCTTAACGCAGGAGACCCTTACCGATAAACATTTAACACCAGAAAATTATAGAGGTCGCATGCACGAATTAATTACCATTGAGGAATTAGCCAGACATGAACAAATTGCTAGATACAATGTACTGTCGCAAATGCGTCTTCTTTCTAACTATATTGTGAGTTCCTTGGGCGATGCGTCCACAACTGCTAAGTACGCACCACCCGGTGAGCTCTTTGCTCAGGTGAGATTAGCATTAGCAGTTCTATACTTTCATTCCGTACCGCGCTCTTCTCGTGACACGATGGAAGTTTTACTTTCTCCTTCCACGCTTCGATCCCCAGAAACATTTATAATGAATTTTTATCACAGTTGCCGTTAAGCCGCAGTATTTCGGAGGATACGAAAAGTGGCAGGCTGTTCCTAAGAGGTTGCAATAGAGTGCTGTTCAAGTGTTCGCTTACAAATTCAGAATCAGCTAAAGTATACGAAGGTCACATAGAGGATAAGTGTACAAATATGGTGTACATTAGGCTATCGAAAGACTGTGTGAAAGACTTGAACTTGATAGCAGATGCAGATATAATGGTGCAGGCGCAATTTGTACTGAACCGTTTGCCGTTCTGCGAATGGCACAAAGCAGTGGACAGCCTGCCGGATGTAGGGCTAGTTTTCCTGATGAAGAAAGATTTAGAGGACAAGGAAACCAACATTATGGATGTACTCAACCAAGACAGCGCCGCTTTCGCGAAGAATTGGAGTAGGCTGATACTGGAACTGCTTCTGAACACTCATCAGAAAAAAGCGATAGCCGTCATGACTACTTCCTCAGATATAACCATTCCACCCGTGTTGTTGCTCGGACCATTCGGAACCGGTAAAACGAACACCATCGCCGAGGCTCTTCGCAATTTGCTCACTAACAGTAGCAAACACAAAATACTTCTCTGCACCCATAGCAATAGCGCGGCGGATCTCTACGTGAAGGAGTTCTTCGACGGTTGGTACAAGGCGGAGAAGTGTCCGCAATTGAAACCGGTGCGGGTCCTTTACAAGGGCCGAGCTAAAAATACGGTACGTCTACCGAGAAAACGATGAAACAGTAAGCAAAATCGGTTGCAACAATTTCGCTTGCCATCGTTTCGCGATTTCAGGTGCATCCGGTGGTCCTTGAGTACTGTCTGATGAAAAACAACGGCACCTTTCGCGATCCAACCGAAGAGGATCTCCGCGACTGCAGCTTGATCGTGACGACACTGGCAACCGCTAGCTCTCTAACCTATCTCAATCTTGCGTTCACTCATATTGTGATAGACGAGGCCGCACAGGCTTTGGAATGCGAGGTTCTGATTCCTCTGTCCCTAGCGACCCCGCAGACCCGTCTAATCTTGGCGGGTGATCAGATGCAACTGGCTCCGGAGATTTACAGCAATCTTGCCAGCGAACGCGGCCTAGGTGTCAGCTTATTGGAGAGGATGTACAAGATGTACCCGCAGAACCATCCCTGTAGGATACACCTGTGTCAGAATTACCGTTCTCACAAGGACATCATTAAATTTACGTCAGAAATGTTTTACGACGGGATTGTGGAGCCCGGTAGGAATCTCTTGATGCAACATCCTGTCCTTCATCCTTTAACTTTCTACGCTGTACAAGGCGAGGAAGTACAGGTAGGTCGGTTATCCGCATGCTGGTATCTAGGTGAGGTTCTTCGGCGTTCCATTTTTAGGCTTCTCCACCCATTTAAATTTTTCTGTAAGCACTGTGCCTATGTTACTTATTATATACAATCTTGTTACTCATTACTGGTCTAAATAACAACAATAGCAATAGACGCAGGGCCCAAGTGTCATAGCAATTAATAATGACCGACATTTTACATTAAATTAGCACCATCATTTAAATTGACGCAGCAAATTGATCACGTATCCCCTTGACAATGACATTTTCGCATCAAAGTACTTGTATTTCCACACCTTTTCATCTCGGCAAGTGTCAAATCACAATCACGGCAAGAATTTGCCGACCATACCTCCAATTTTCAAGTTCCAACACCCGTAATCTAGGGTTTCTGTGTCGATAGGACTTCCAGTCGACGGGCCACGCTCACTCGGGTGAGGCGCGTGAGTTGGTGGCCCGTGTTCTGGAGTTGAAGCAGAACTGGCCGGTGAACCGGTGGGGTACCTATGGCGAGGGGTCTATCGGTGTGCTGGCCTGCTACGCGGAACAAGTGCAGATGATCCGCACAGAACTGCGGAAGTACAAGCTCGGCGAGGTGTCGGTTGAGAGAGTCCTGAACGTGCAGGGTAAACAGTTCACCGCGGTGTTCATCAGCACCGTGCGCAGCAGAAATTGCTGCCGATACTCGGCGGAGAGGAACGTGAAGGACTACGGGTTCTTAACCAATCCTAGGCTACTGAACACTGCGATTACGCGGGCCAAGTGTCTAGTCGCGGTGGTCGGCGACCCAGTCGCGTTGCTGACGATTGGTTCCTGTCGGAAGCTCTGGCAGAAGTACCTAGAAATGGCGGACCTCCACGGCATCGACCATGCCACCTTGAAACACCATGTAAGCCTGGTACCGGAACTACCGTCCAGCAAGTCGTTGAACCCGCTCGCGAAGGAGTTCGTGCCCAGAAATCAAGAGAACTCCTGTCCGGTTGAGTACGTGCCGGTCCTGGTCTGGGCTAGGTATCCGATCGTTCATTATTCCGAAGTTTGGAAGTAGATCATCAACCCTGGAAAGACTAAGGGCCTTTTCTATTTGCCCATTAGTTATGATAACTGCAAGAATTTGATGTGTGGAGTGTAATAGTTGAAAGGGCAGCTCTCGATGAACTCGCAGTTAGTGCTCCACTGGAAGGACCAAAATGTTAACTGTAAAGATTTTGTTTGAAAATATCTGAAATGAAATCGGTATATACATAAGCTGATCATTTTGCCAAGTCTTTCGAGGGTTGAACTGAAATTTAATTTTTTATCGTACTGACTTTGTGATCAACGTGTACATGTTGCAAATGCGGGCTGATCGGTTGAAACAACATGTCATTTTAATGACGGAAATCTGTAGGTGCACCGGAGTTTTTCCTGGAGTATAAGTACTATTACTCTTCGTTGTATAGACGAGAACTTGATAATCTGTTTTATATGTGGACCGAATTATAAATGATGTGTATAGATGTCTAAACGTATATTTTTTTTAATTGGGTGTGCGCCTTTAGTTAGCGGTAAGTCACTTTCACATGTGTGCTTACATCTGTATGATAACCCTGAAATAAAGGAATATGTCTGCACCAAACGTATCTTACACATCCGTGTGCGGTCTCCTAACTTGTTGCTACGCGGAGTTGAATGGTCAACAAACGAGCCACGAGGGGTTGAAATGTGATAAGCAAGAAAACGCTTTTGAATAGTTATCGCGGCGCGGATACCATCGAATTCACGCGTCGAATAAATGACGAGCAAAGCCGTATTCTTTTTTACTTTTGTAATTAATAATCAAATTTTAATTTCAATAGTTTTGATGGACTGTCTTCGAAATGAAATAATACAAGTACAGAGCGGGCACGAGGTTTATGGCAAAATTCGGAGAATGATGATTTCGTAAAAATATTAAATTTCCATTTCTGTTTTTTAAGGGAGAAAATTAATTTTTTTAACTGAATTGTAGATTAATTTTTCGCATTTTAAAATCACCATTTGGCGTAAATAATATATTTTTTTCTAATTCCCGAGTGTTCAAGTTAACATTAAACGGTATAGTAGGATAAGGGGGTCAAAAGTGTCCTTAGACCGATTTTTCTCGAGAAAGTTTCCTTCAATAGCTTACCAATAAAAAAAACATTGTACGCCAATTTTCAACCTATCTATCTCAAGCAGAAAGGTAGTTATAGGATAAATTTTAATTACCAGTTTTTGTTCCACTTTCCCTATTTACTGGTAAGTAAAAATTATGAAAACATTCGGAAACATTTTTGGCATTACAGTGCATGGCTGAGAATTTTTTAAGATTTTTCCATTCCAAATTCTTAACATAAAAAATGAACCCTCCTTTCCAAATAAAAAAATGTAAATTTCGCAGTGAAGCATTCAAGCGACAACTTTATAATTTTTACAGTATTAGACATATTGGTATGACAAACATTCTCAAATTTTTCAGATTTTTTTGGCTTGCTGCGCTATAGTTAAAAATATGAGTTATCTACTAAAATTTCATCACTGATCTTAACGATGGGTTTGGCGAAGCGTTTAGGTTATCCGGCTGGGGAACTGCTGGAAGTTTTGTTGTCGCAGGATTGTGCGTACAATTTGTGTTTATAATAGTTTCTTGTTACGATCATAATCTTCTTCCACTCTTTTATCCTATAAAATATTTTGGGGAGATTCTTAAGTAAATATCATTTATTGTCATGTAGTTAATATTTGAAAAAAAAAGATTCTCTTCATAATCATTTTTTTTATTATTCTAATGACTTTCCTTTTTATACTTTTAAAATGTTTTAAAAATATTTTAAAGTGATTATCGCTTATTGTTTATTAATTGAAAAAATATATCATAAAGGAATTGTATCCTGAAGAGTAGATGGTAGTTTTGGTAGATGATGCATATTCGTTTTCGATTAACTTCAATAACTCCATTTTTTCATTTGCACGTTATTTTTTTTTTAAATTTTGAAATATTGAAAGTTACATAACATAGATACTATACAAAGTACACTACAGAAAGTAAAGGTATTAATTACTAACTAACTTACTACTAAAAATTAATTTTTCATTTTTTTAATGATGGCGCGGCAAGCCAAAAAATTTGAGAATGTCTGTCATATTAATATGTCTACATACTTAATATAATACCACTGTAAAAATGAAAAAGTTGCCGCTCGAATGCTTCACTGCAAAATTTTCATTTTTTTGGGGGAGTTTCTCATTTTTCACGTGAAGACTTTGGAATAGAAACATTTCAAAAAATTCTCAGCTATGCACTGTTATGCCAAAAATGTTTCTGAATTTTTTTTACAATTTTTATTTACTATTAAATAGGGAAAATGGGACAAAAGCTGATACTTCGAATTTACCTTGTATCTACCCTTCTGATTGAGATAGAGAGCTGAAAATCGGTGTACAATGTTTTTTATTGGTAAGCTATCAAAGGAAACTTTCTCGAAAAAAATCGGTCTAAGGACATTTTTGACTTCCTTACCCTGTTATACCCTCTGAAACTATTTCATCTGTAAAAGGAATAACGTTAATCACTGTAGTTACTTACAAAAACACGATCAGTTTTTAGATAAAAATCATCGAAATCATCCAAGTTAACTCTCGTTGCTTTTTCACCAGACAATTAAGAAGTCCGTATTCCTCGAGGCACAGCCTGTACACGCACACTTAAAATATAAATCATCGACAAAAAGATCGATGAATCCTAATCGTCGTTTATCGTCGGGAAACTTTCTTAATTTTCTTTGAAATATCGTGGGTTGGTAAGGGTCTTCTCTTTTTTTTCATTTCTACCGAAGTACGTTCAAGTTCGTATATTATTGTCCTCGGATCGTAGAGATTACGAGCGGGGCAATTTTTATGGGACAGTATATAAAAGGTTGAGAATAAAACGGCAGAAGTAAGGCATTATGGAGGGTGACCGTGACAAGATGGGGGGTCGGACGGAATCGGCTGCCCCTGGTTCAACTCGATTTTCCACTAACAAGGGGTATATCGCCGAAGGCATCAACGGGATTCCAGCAATGTTCTTGCTGCCTTCGATGCCCCAGCGTGCCGGCTTCACGGAATTTATAGTGGCCGTCATCGCATCCGGGCACAGCCAGTTTTTAATTCGGTCGTGTTACTCTATTAAGCCTGACGGAATCTATTGCACACATATTTTACGCCGTCCTAAGCATTTCCTCGCTATCTTTCTCCCTTAGATTATCTTTCATATTCAGAAATTCAAGTATCTATAGGTTGCAGATGAAAGTTGCGAATTTATAACTTTAACACTAGGCAACAAAGAAATTCAACAAAATACTCTTAACAAATATAGGTTCAAATAACCATTTCGATCAAAAAATTTCAAATTTCGCATTCAAATTCAGGAAGTTGTGGACAACTTAAAAAACAAGTGATTTTTCAAATTTATTCTCCGTTGTGCAGGAGATGTGCCTTGAAAGAAATCTAAATCCAATTTTCATCTGTTTCTATCTTACATTTTCTAATTTCATTCGTCAATAGGTTACATGTAATCAATCATACTTATACAAAAAACACAAGACACCACTAGTTTCTTTTCATTTCGTCCACTAAAATTTTCATCAACCATATTTCACTCGCCACACTTTTCTCAAATCAAATTCTGCATCATACCATTCTATAATTATTCTCTCTTCTGTATTTTCTCTCTATTTTACGTTCCGCGAACGTCGTTACGCCGCTTATTATTCCCGCAAGCAATTGTTTGCGGGGCGTCTCGTGGCAGTCGCGAACGTTCAATATTGGAAACGGTTAATACCGCGTGAAGATAGGCAATAAGGTTGCCACGCGTATCGGGAGCGGACGCGGCTCGGCGTTTCAGAGGAAGGGAAGATGCTCGAACGCGGACGGAACACTCGCGGAAACCCCGCCGCGTTTCCTGCGTCGTCGTTCCTAGTCAATACCGATGAGAGATATTATATGGTCGTATTAGCGTTTTCAGTCGCGTATCGTTATTTCTTATTGCGTCGTAGGCGGAAAGTTATACCGGCGACATTACACTCGTCCCCATCTATATTTATATCGTATGATGGGCGGAAAGGAGGGGAGAGGAACGGGTCGCGATATATTGTGCCCACAGTTGCAATGTCGCCCGTGATTTCTGGTCCGTGAAAGACGCGAGGGATGCATCGCGATTTCATATCGTTCGCGAGGGTTCTCGTAGGAGGCAACTTTGGGTTTAACCCTTTATGCTTGGATGGTGCACGTGGCGCGGCAATAATATCGGGAATTGTAGGTTTCGCCTGGGCGGTTTCGAATACTCTTGGTTCTTTTTTTACTGTCGAATTTAGGACTTGGATTTTTGATACTGTTTTATAGTTATTTATTGACATTTTTATTGACATTGGCGATGAATTTTTGTAGAGGATTGTGCATACATTGTGTTGATAGCGTATCACTCTATATATACAGGGTGATATATGTATATCAATACGGTGTAATTTTCGAAGAGTGAAGAAGAAAATGTTGATACTGTTAATCTTAGATATTTGAAATCTGTGATGGATAAGGTATCTTTAGTTTGAAGGTAGAAAGATTAATTGGGCTAGAATCGAAGATGTTTCATCGAAGTATAATTTTTTCATGTTTCAGAAGTCGTGACTATGGACTAAGATTTTGCGATCACTCGAATCGTTTCGAAATTCCTTGTCTTCAAATTTATTTGACATCCCCATTAATTTATTATATAAACGCCACACTTGTAAGAAAAACTCTATTACAATTTGAATACAGATTTATAGGCAACCCGCTTCATTGTTTAATGTTCAATGAATTGCAAACAAAAACAAACCATACGCGCGACTGAATAAAATTTAACGAAACTTTCATTTTATATACACGTTCACGACACACTGACGAAAAGTAAATAAATATCAGTTCGACTTCGTTTACTGCGAATCGAATCGTGGCATGCGTGTGCGTCTATGTTTGTGCAAACATCCGGGGTGTACAATTCGATACGTTTCGTTTGCGCATACCGCGGCAATCAGGACAGTGTTATCGCTAAGTTAGCTTCCCATCGATTTTCACAGGCGGCCGACGTCCCGTCGGCCATAAATACCGATTCGTAATCCGCGGACCCTTTGTACCCTTTAATGTATCGTATTAGGGAACGTCGGGGCTGCAGTCGGCCCGCCATTTCCGTCCCACGGTATATAACGATGCATATCCTCCTCCACTGTTGCGGAATATTGCTACAATAATTTTCGTGGCTCGTTGCTTCGACATTTTCCAACGGCGATTCTCCTACACACGGTCTCTCCTCTCTCTCTCTCTTTCTCTCTTTCTCTCCGTTTGTCTCGCTCTTGCGATGTATCGCAGACGGAAGTCGATTATAACGTAACAATTTCGTTGGACCGCGATCGCCGCGACGCAATCGGCCAACAAATTTCATCGGATTGTCGGGCCCGGGCGAACCGAGCCTCGACATTTGCCGTTAATGTTGCGTGTTCGCTCGCTGCACTGTTTCCCGAGGGATTCCGCACTGGCGATTCGGTGTCCGAGCTCGGTCTTTATTAACCTCTGGGACCGTCTTGATGGTCCATAAGCTTTACGTCTTTGTCGAAATTTTTCGTCGAATTGACTGATAGATAATTTCTGGTTTGCAAATGTTAGGTGTGAGGAATTGTGATTGATTGGGAACTGGTGGTGTTGTGGTTTATTTGGTCATTTGTGTGCTTTAAATGTTATTGTAAGTATAAAATGTTAATTAGTAATCTAATTGATGGTTGAATAACTAATTCAATTGCCTATTCATTTCGCGAATGGATATTTATTTAACTGGAACCTAGTTGTTTTCTTAGCATTTGTTTTCATTCTTCTAAGTAAATGGTGACTTATTTGGGACACCTTATATAATCTAGACTCAACAAATTGATTTCGCCACTCGTTCTTCTCCGAAAACCAATCCCTGTTTCTTAACACCACGGATCTAACCGAATCAATTGCTACGATCGCTCAAGTTTCCCCCAACTTTTTCCTAATTGCAACGCGATTATCGCGATACAGAGTCTCGAAGGCAAGCGCCCGCAGCCGATCCCACCCGCTAATTGAAATTTCTCCTGGAAACTTCGACAGTTAGCTTGCAAAAATTGGATAACATTTTTTCGCGAAGTTTTAAAGAAAAGAACGAAAAAATAGGAAAAAAGAAATCAGGCTGGAGAGCACAGCTCAATGGGGTCTACGGGGGTGGGAAGCTTAAAGATTAATCGACGGCTAATTAGGGGTAGCTCGAGGCTGCGGGAGGGTAATTTTATCGGTCGGTCGACAGGTTAGTGTCAATAATTGATAAGCTGATGGATATGACCTGAGATATCCGTCTATCCGAAATTAAAAAATCTAAAAATTCGAACAATTAAAACCAAACTCTTTTATTTCATATACATTTTACATTTATCTTCGTCTTCTAAATCCCAAGAAAATTAACATTCTAAACCAAAAGCAGAAACAAGCAAAAAATGAATTTCAAAATCCAATTAAAAAATCACTATCGCATACCCAATTGTTTACAAAAAATCTCAAATAGAAGTTAGCAAATATAAATGCCATTACTTAATTCTGATTAATTCCAATTAAACATTATTTTTCCGTCACAAACCGTCATGGTTTAAACCCAACACCCATATAGATCACAGAATCCTCTTTCATCTCCAATAAATTATTAACGAGTAATTCTAGCGAGAATAGTTATGAAAGAAAACAGTCCAACGGATTAACGCGATGCGTCAACATCACCTAGGATCTCCGATCCATTCGCCGTAGCCTGTTTGCCCGACCGCAGGTTTCTACGACTTCAAGCCTCGCGTCCCCATTGTTCGACTCCCGTTCAACCCCGGATCACAGCGGGCAGGGGTGAGTCTCCAGTCGCCACGTCAACTCGAATTACCATAATCCAGCGGTATCGCGGGTTCCTGTTTGGTCTCCGTTAACGTAACTCCTGGCTGACATCATTTTATCGGGGAGTACCCCGCCTACCTGTTCCACCCCCTACTCTCTCTCTCTCTCTGGCTCTCTCTCAACACGCGTCGACACACAGGCGAGACAATATTGCTAAGCAAGTGGAGGACCTGTGGACGGGCGTCCAAGTTACGGTCAAACGTGCGCACACAGATGGAACTCGTGCATCGAAGATGCGCATTAGCTCGTGTACATGTGCTAACCCTTCACCCCGCGCACCACTGCCACTAGCTACGTGCACGGAGTTCGGGACAATGCATCGGGATGTATATCAGCCTGTGGCTGTCATCGCCGTATCTACCTCGCACCGATACCGGGTATTAACTACGAAATGCTGCCCGCGCGATAGAATTACTCCCTAGCGGATTCTAATGGCCCTTAATTAGCTGTGGGTGCATCTTCGACCTGCGAGACTGGCGTGTAGACTCTTTTTTCGGTGGTTTTAGCCTATTAATCGGCCTTTAGATTTCGAATGTTTAATAATCGGTAATCTATTAAAATTACGCTGGTTTAAACAAAAGAAGTTAGAAAGACATTACGAGATGCATTTATATTTTGATTTTAAAATTAGAAAGCTTTGAAAGTGAAAACGTATACTCCTACGCGATGACAGAAACCGTGTTAGTAGTTAGTCAGTGGTTGCCTTGATTAGAAGCGGTATACAAAGTGTTCACACTTTGCGGCGTCATCCGAACTGAAGCGATATCATTTTTCACATGAACATAAACATTTTCTACTGTATTAAGAACGTTTCAGTTGAATGAGACTTTTGATAAGCGTTTATTTGGCTATCAAATGTGTTAAATAATAACGTGTGGAATTTGGGGTGTTTCTTCATATTTAGTATTTTTTATTGTGGTCTCTATGCTGTTTGTTGTTGTAAATTATTATCTGTTTTACTGTTTATTATTCGTGAAGATGATTATTAATATTTTCGTTGTTTTTGTTGTGTTTAATTTGTGGAAAAGAACTTGTATTAATATTTATACGAATACGTATTTAATTTTTACACTGTATATATAACTGATTTTTCTTTCTGCTAGGAAATAAACGAGGCACTAATTATCAAGAAACGAAGATACAGAATTCCGAAGCAACGGGAGAAGATCAAGTTCCCGAGGATCGCCACCCCAGCAAGTTTTCCGACCCAGCGTCTTTTCAACCCTTTCACGTTCCTCCATTTCCCCTGAGGTATGTCTTCCTTCGTTTCCTCGAAACTTCGAAATCCAAAAAGAAAAGAAAAAGAAGAACACACTCTAGTTTCCAATAATTTTTACTAAACTTCACATTAAATTCGGATAAATTCTAAATTTAAACGAACTACTCTCCGGAATTCGAACGAAATTCCTCCAATTCCATTTCAACCGTACCCGAACGTCGTTCTACGAGAGTCAGCTTTTATGTTAACGATTTCGCAGGATTATTTAATAATTCCGGATTAACGACTCGGGAAAACTAAATTCCTCACCCGTAGAGGGCATAAATGAAATTAGAGAGCGAAACAGACGATTTAAACGTTTTTCAATCGATCACAATTACGAAAGTTTGTGGATGAGTTAACTTTTTACGCTCGTCAGCCGGGGTGTTTTCGAATGACGAGGCCGGAGGGGGAGGCGGAGGATAACTCGTTTTACGCGCTTAACGGGTTAATGGCGATCGAACGGGGGCCGACGAGGGGAGGAACGATGAATATGAAAGCGGGCCGGCAGCGTTGCTCGCGCTCGTCTTTTTCCTCGATTTTCAATTTCTAACGGGCGAATGCGCGGAATGAGGATCGGGACTCGACGCGCCCATAATTCTCACCCCGGCGTATGTACGTACCACCACGACCGGTCGAACGTATTGACGGACGATCACCGGCATGCTTTTGACAATTTCCACGTGGGCGTCGCGGTAATTTCGGAATTCGAAAGCGATTCACCGTGAATTTTACAAGAAGAGCACCTCTGTCCTCGCCATTCAAATCGTCCCGCAATATCGAGCGAGGGTTTTCCGAAAAACTCGTTCCTCTCCCTTCAAAGAACGCCGTGCTTTTTTAAAAATTTACTTGCTAATGAGAACTTACGTATGCGTTTTGCGTATCCATACGTTGGGAATTTATTTTTCCTTTTTTTTGCGGGAACTTAGTAAACGTTGAATGGCTTGAATGCTCGAAGGTTCTCGCGGAATTATTTTGATATATCTTTGGGTAGAATAATTTTTATGAAGTCGAATTATTTGCCGCGTTGAAGTACGGTTCTCGGATCCATTGAATTCGCGTTTCCTGGCGATGAAATTTCTGTTTATTAGGGGTGTCGAATTTCATTGGAAAGGATAAAGCAATCGCGCTGAAATGTTTTTCAAATTAGTCGAAAAATATACGGAATTTTTCAAACGAATTCCGAACGTTCGCGAATTAACTTATGCAGATCGGAATCAACCGGATTCCTTTTCCGCACGAGAATTTTATTACGCCAGAGAATTTCGCGTTTATTTTTTGCCAGGACTCCCACTGGGAATTGTCGAAATCGGGGCTGTATCTTATTACGGTTGAATTTTCGTTTAATTACGTTAACCGCGTCGCAAGAGCGCAAATCGTCTTTACCGTTCCAGCTCCACTTTTTCCTGGGATTGAAACGCGTAAAAACGACGGAGCTCGTGGACGGACCTAATATTAATCCGCTAATATTATTTTGTAATGAACCCCATTGTATGCGATCATGAATTTACTCGGCCGCTGCACCGCTGCGCACCGCGCGCACGGAAAGCGAAGTGTGTACTATGTATCAAGCATCGATCCTTCCCTTAATTACAAGTTGTAGAGGGTACTTGCTACTTCTGTGTGCGGAGTGGTCCACTGATTATTATTATCTTAATAGAAACCGAGGCGAGAGACTTTAAACCAACCCGGCCTGAAAGCCGCTCGAGTGGTTTTATTTCGCCGACGGTAATTTCAAACCTCGAGCACCGATGTATATTAAATAACTTTTTCGTCCCCAAGTTTTTCTACGAGATCCTGCGAAGTTACCTAGAGATAAGTTAGCATCTAAAACTTTGTGTATAAGAAATATATGTAGACTATATTTTTTAAGAAGATTTTGTAGGGTTTTAGAGACCCGGAGACACACTAATCGAGAATAAAATGATTTATTATTAAAATACCGCAATTTTCTTTATCATTAATTAACACTTCGACGTTTTCATCGAAACAAACGACCGAAGCCAAAGTAACAAAAAGTTAAACTCTCAAACATTTTATGGAATCTCCAAATCTCCAATTCTCCGATAAACTCATCGAAGCTTCCTAATATTCTTTTCTAGATTCGAAAACCATAAACACCATTTAATCCGGGAACACATGAAAAAAAGAACACACCTAAACCTCGCATCAGCCAAACGGCTAACAAGCAGCGCAGCGATTTCGCGCGTCGTTTCGACGCGTCGTCGTGCAACAAGCGTGGATAGCACGTCGACTAGAAACGCGAGGAAGATGCGAGGCAAAATGAAAAAAGAGAGAGACAGATCGAAATGGATAGAAGAAAACAGAAGGCAGAATCGTGTTACAGGATCTCCGGTACACGGTGAACAACTTTGTTCGGCCGTTCGTTGCCGCGGTACGACGAGAAGGGGGTGAGATGTTCGACACGCGTTGTTCCCGTGCATCGAGGTTCGACGCGGCGGCGGGCTTAATCGAACGCGTGTAAAACGCGCTACATGCTCCGGAAAATTTCACCGGTTCGCTGTGGAGTACAGTGTGGGACGGGGAATCGGGAGGGACGGGGGAAATTGACTTCGGTACCGCGGCTGCGGGAATAATTCCCGATCGATACGCGGCGATAGCTATCGAGACCGCGACGGGACGCGACCAAGTCGAATTTTTTCCGACGGTCTCGTCGAAAATTTCCAATTAAACACGGCTCGACGATCCTCCTAGCCTGGTCGAGGGCTCCGGCACAGGATTTCCCGGTGAAATTTGCGAAACACATAACTCTGATACTCGTTGGATCGAAGTATTTCCTGACCACCGATTAACGCCGACACCCTCTTTTATAGTGAGAGAAAATAGGGGGAAGTACTAAAGTTGTCTTCGTTTGATTCTGGAATTTATGGTTTTAACCAGTTAACTGTAGAATATAATTTGTAGGATCTCTCATTGCGTGCACAATATAATCAAATAATGAAGTGTACACTCGTCAAACGCATCTATAATATATTCTAACGAAAAACTAAAGCGGAACGAAGAACAATTACATATTTGTCTAAGAAAATAGTGTATACTCCTCGAAAGCAGTTAAGTGGTTAAGAGTAAAATAACTGCACCCAAAATTACGAGTTTCAGTTTTATTTCGCGATTAGTGGTATGTTAGAAGTGTGAAATATTTGATATGGTTTGAAAAATAGTTTCACTTCTAGACACATTACATTAGTAATAAAGCAATAACAAGAAAATTCTCTTGTGATACAGTACTTATACAAGCGTCTAATATCCTTCGTAAAATAATTATTCCAAATTCGTTCAACTAAGAAAACAATATTTATAGTTTAGATATGTGTGGATCGGGAATAATATATGGGAATATAGAAAACTCTAATAAATAGCTACGTTTATTAATAATAAAACAAGTAATGTTTAAACATAATGAACTATGTAATAGCAACACATAACTTACTGCCATGAAGACCAACGTACGACTCTCTCTGCACAGACTCTCTTTCACACATTCAAACCAAAAAATCATTCTCACCCCCACAATCATTCTTCTCACTTGCACTCTCTGCAAACTCTCAAACATATCCCTTCAGTGCCGACGTAGAAACCTTGGGCCTGCGACTTTGTGCAAGCCACTCTCTTTTGACCATTAGGCTTTCCTCTTTTATTGCCCTCCGCGCACATTCATTCTCGCATTCACGCTTCTTAAAAATATCTTAAGTTATACTAAAAATCCTAGATACTACGTATTTTATATGGAAGTACATAATGCCCATCCTGTAGTATTCAACCAAATCCTTTAGTACCGCACAACGTTACCAAAAGCACAATCGCTAAAACAAAACCTGAATGGGTCACTCGTGCCAGATCAAAGCGTGCCAGTTTCCTTACAAAAATCTGCGTAACGACGCTTCCCGTTTCACATGCCGCGCTTTTAATTACACAAAGTGCCGAACCAGCGTTAAGTTCGGTCCTCGTTTTCCGCCCGTCCCGTAATTTATAGACCCATATCGAAATTGAAATGCGTCCAGCATATAGTTTGTAACCGATCCTACAAAACACGCAACAATTCAATTAAAACGTATCGCGTCACCCTCTCGACCCCTGACCCCGCCCTTCTACCATTCTGTGCGCGTTCTACGTGAAATATTCCGAAAACGGGGCTCGCGAAATTTGTCGAACCGTCGAGCCGGTAGCCCGAATAAATACGTTCGATTTCATTGGGTTTCCGGGCCGATCGACGGGAGCCTCGAACCAAATTAAATTCTCTTTGCACTTTGGTCTAATTCGACGAGCAATTCCGGCCGTGATACGATTACGGAAACGCTTGCAGAATATTGTTTCTTTTTTCCGTAACCTGAACTCTCTTCCTTCCGTGATCCGACCTCCATTTTCCGAGTGGTAGTTTCCTCGTGATTGTTGCAGAAATTAATCGTACCAATGGAATGGATGATTCACGATTTTCTCGTGAATGGAAAAGTAATTTCTTTTGAGGGATGAAAGAAATTGTCTCTGGTGATTTGGGTGTTTTGAGGTGATCGAATAAATTTGATAATTTTGTAGAAAATGAGTTCTCATTAACCCTTTTTTTAAAATTAATTATTATTCTTCTGTTATCAATTATACTTTTAAACAAACACAACCATAGAGTATAGAATTTCTCACTTTTTCAATAAATTATTAATAACAAAGTACTTGTAGCATATCAAAGAAATAAATCTTATTTCAAGGGAGCAAAGAGTTAAAGAATAATCTTATACAAGTCGGACATAAAATTTAATATTATTTACTTATCTACTTACAATTTAATAATGAGAAAATTCTTGTTGTTCATAGAAAGGGCTAGATATTCGAATCTACAGTGACTACTTACACGGTTTCACTTTTCTGTTTGCCTAATTTAAGGAAAAGAATGTTAAACCCTCTTCATAATTCTCATTTTCCAATTATCCAATGTTTTTTCGCCGCGAACGGAACGAAAATGTTCAAACGCGAGAGATTGTGATTTTAATGTCGGGGATTGTAGTCGAATAATTTCGTGGGGATATTTGGACAGGTTCTTAATAAGCACGGTATCAGGTTTGTGTTGCAATCGGGTTCCGTTTAATTGTTCCTTTTCGGTCGGTAAAGCCTGCCGCTCCGAAACTCGATTCCGTCTTTGATAAGGATATCGTTGAAACAGAGACTTCGCGGAATTGGTTCACCCCGCAACGACTCATTCTGCCGTGACGCCGGTTCCGTATGAATCAACGACCAAGAAGTAAATGAATAGGGAGAAACAAACCGGGGGATGATGAACGACCCCCGCGTACGTATGTACATTAACTTTGTTCAGTTATCTTTCTCTCGCAGCCGCGGACACGATAAACATAAACCTTGATGATATTCAGCGGACGAAACAAATTCGGGACTGGACGAGCAATTTTAGATAAAGTTGGCATCTCTCGGTAACAAGGGGCAAAATTGGGATTAATTCTTTATGCATGACTTCTTACAGTACCAGGCTATAATTATCGCAATATTATAAAGAGTATATTGATTTATCAATATGACTAATCAACAATCTGGTTCTATATGTTACTAATATTAAAATAATGTTTAATTCTATAATAATATTAAACTTATTATTGCTAATAATTGGACGATTGAAGAAACTAACTTACCAAACCTGTACATTTCATTTCCTCGATTCATTCCTCTCGGGAAAACAATATTAATTTTATCAGGTACAATTATCGAACACCAAATTAATATTAACCCTTTGCACTCCAGAAGTTTTTCACCGGAAATATTCAATATTTCTAATGAGATACAGACGACATTTTCTTAAATCGAATTAAGAAATCTCACATGCATCGAGGAGGAGAACTGTTTTCTTTCAATATTTCGTACATTCATGCATTATACAAAATTTAATATTAAATATCAAAGTTTACAGTTTTGCTGTGTCAAATCATTTGGTGACTTAGAGGCACCTCTGGAATGCAAAGGGTTAATTCTTTAAACGAATCCAATATGCATTGAAAAAACTATAAACTCTAGCCATAAATACATCATGTTATTCTTTCCCAAAATTTTAGATTCAAAAGAGAAATTTAAGAAATTTCTCATTAGAAGAAATCCTCCTTTAACCTTTTGCCTTATGATTTATTTCTTAATTCTGATCGATATAACTACTTGAGTAAAGTAATTTATTAGGGAAAGAAAAGATTTGAATGCTTATTCTACGTCTATATTTACTTCAAAAGTTAATGATTGACAATAGAAAAATATTTAATTTATACTTAAAAAAGAATAAATAACACTTTTCTACTTTTCAAATTCAGTTGAAAATTTTCATCATGACTCTGACAGGATATTGTAGGTCAAGGGGTTAAATTCTTCGATATCCCAAATCTCTACACTTCGTGGTGAATTTTTCTCAGATTTCCGAGCGAGTCGAAATCCTTTCGCGATAGGATCTATCGTAGCAAATCCCAAACTCGATCGATTAATTCTGGAATATCGAGTTACGCGTGTTACCAACCCCCACCGGGCAGTGTGGCGTATCGACGAGCTATATTGTTTGGATCGCGGAAAACTCGATCGTTCGGCGAGCTCTCGCGTTCAGACGATCAAAAGATAAGTTCGTCGTAGTAGTCGCGTATTAACGCTAGTCGGACGGGTTTCCGATCGTTTCGCGAAGTCACGCGTGAAACTTTCGGACACGAAATTCCGATCGGAGCTGGAACGGCGAGCTTCCTGGATATTAAACGACGATCCGTCGTTGGTACCAAGTTCCCGTGGAATCTGTTCTACGTGGGCCGGAAGCGGGCTCGTAACACGAACATGCCTCGCCTAATCGCGGTCGCTTCCTCTTTGCCCCGTGTTCCGTGGGACTGTTTTCAACATTCTACTTCCGCTCCGTCAAAAAATACATCGTCCAGAAAGTGGGAAATTAATTTTTGTCGATTTTGTCGGATTTGAAGGGAGAATTGATGGTTTAATGATCGGAAATGTGGTGCAGTCTTTTTTTTTTATTAATGATCATTGAATTTATTAGTGGGTATGATAATTATTTAATAATATAACTTATATTCTATATTAGTTAATATATTAGTCAGTATTAGAACAGAAGGGAGATTTAATGATTTGACAGTCGAAAATGTAGATTAGTCTTTTTTTTAAATTAATAAATATTAAATTATTAATAATTACCAGATTCGAAGGGAGAATTGATGATTTGGCAGTCGAAATTATAGGTCAGTCCTTTATTTACTAATGAGCGTTGAATTATTATGATTATAGTTATTATAGAACAAACGAATGTTTTTAATTTTTGGAAAATGATGAAAGCTTCCAATTGCAATTTATGCAATTTTTCACTATTGCAATATAAAAAACTAAATATTCATTAATTCTATAATTTCCGAGGATAAGTAAAAATATTTAATAAAACACAAATATTTTAAGATATTAAACATCGCAATCTGATTCGAGCGCGGAACGTGATCGAATCATGGAAGAGCAGATAATATGAATCAACAACTTCGAAGTAAAAGCAACGCAAGGGACAGCGAGGAGATGCATTCTTGCATATTTTCATTCCCCCCTCGGAAAATAATATTAAAAAGAAAGAAAAAGAGAAGGAAGTAAAATGTGAAAGACGGCACCGCGGTTTGAAATAAAGATGACGAAGCCGTTGAAGAAACATTGCGTCACGTAGCGAGATACGAATTTGTTTATTTATGCAACGCAGTTCCCTAGACGTGATCCCGTGCTTTTAGCAGGGAACCTGGCCTATTTAAATTGTTATCGTTGCTTCAAAAATACTATTGAACGCAACGGAGCAATTCGCATTAACGAAATGAACAATTTCTGTCTCTCTCACGCTGTTCTCCTCTTACTCTATCTGTTTCACGTGCATCGTGTCCATTGCACTTTCCGCTTGTTCACCTTGTTTGCTAAACAAATTGAGACATCGAAAAGCGTACTGCACTCAAATAACGTTATTTGTTATTCCTGAATTCTCGATGTTTATGAAGGACTTCATATCTATTGTTCAATTTTATATTCACTTGGAAACTGTTCTAGAAGAATTTTATATTCCTACAGAAGTTCATCTTTAATAAATCCAATATTCAAATATTTAATTCTTAATCGTACTTTAATATTTCCTATTAAAATGATATTACCATAGATTTATTGAAAGGGCGAAGAGAATGATTTATTCAGAGATGAGGTAATTTATTAAAAGAAGGAATTAAATAATTATATTTCTTCGTAGAGTTATTATTTTTCAGCACAGAAAAGCAGGAACAATTATTCATTATTTGGCGTTACAATTCTTGCATTACATTATTATCAACTTGGTTAGGTTATTAAACATTTTCATTCGATAGCCGTAATCTTGCATGTTACGATTGTTTTCAAGTCATTCGAAAGCGTCGGTCATCGGTGACTGACATTGCGCTTAACACGATAAAGATCAAATAGAGTGTTCGCACGTGTGATTATTTAACATAAAAAACTTAGTCTTATGTAAAACTCCTCTTTACAAATATTGTCAGGTGGCAAATGAGAATAATAAAATTCATTTTACCGCGCGGTACGTTTTTTTTTCGTTTTAATGAATGTCAGCGGCTGCCTCAAAGGTGTGGATTTAATCCGGGAGCCGCGGAATCGAATTTGTTACGAACCTGTGCGCGATATTTACATTATACGCGAATATTGGATAACAGGACGCGAATTTTCACGAAAATAAAATTACGCTCGAATTTCTGGCCATCGATTCGGCGGTCACCGCCGTTGGCTGCGGCGAGGCCAACCGGCCGCTACGAATGATTTATGCTTAATTTACGAAATAAATTGAAAATTAACTTAATGATACCGGTCGCGGCAGTCTCAGCCTATCTAAATATTGAATAACACAGAAGTGTGTTTAACTTCGATCGGATGAGGACGTGGTCGAGTTACGGCGCGGATGGAGATGCAAAATTAATATACAGAGCGATTCAAAATTGATCGCTCGCTTTTTGAAAAGTCGAGCATTTTCGTAAAAATAATTAACATCGATTTCGCGATGTTTTGAACGTGATTAAAAGTTTTTGACTTTCATGTGATAGAGTCTGTTACGTAGGTTTTAGAGTAAAGACTACAGAGTGATCACAAACAAGTGGACCAATTCGAAGACATCAATATCATTTTTGAAATAAATTTTGTATTCGATAAAAAATTTATGATTTTGTAACAATACAATATTGCTCAGAAACTACAGTAAATCTAAGGGAAATTCAAAATATAAAAAAGGTCATCCCTTAAAGAATTTACTTATATCAGAAATATATAAAATTTTACAAAGAAAATAAAAAAAAAAACAATAAAGCGAATGTTTTTATTTTCAACAGAAATTTAATTTCCTTCTTCATATTTATCGAAATCAATCGCTCAAAAGCTTGATTCATTAATTCAAACGTTCAAATTGAATTCGAAATATTACATTAATTTCCCATTTGAAAAGCTACTCCAAAAGAGAAATTCGAATATACATCCGTAGCTCCACCGCAATATTTCCAAAGCTGCGAAAGACGTTCGACCATAAACGTCTCGCGGACCAAATAAGACGGCAGACGAGCGAGCAGGAGTGGCGCGATCTCATTCGTTTCGAGGCAAGAAGTAATTACACCGTTAGCGGATTAAAAATGGAAGGGACAGCGGCGAGCTCCGGAAATATTGCACCTGCAGGATAGAAGGGATCGTCGCGTGGCCCGGTTTCCCTCAAGAAAACCCCGGACTGCCGCGGTCCGGCCACGTTCTTAACGTTTCTCGCCGAATTTTTCCTCTTATTTTCCCGTTGCCCTCGAAACGGTCGCGGTATCGAGTCTGGCAACGTGCCAAATCACACCCCGGGGAAGATAGAAGCGAAAAAAAGGGAAGAAGACGAAGAAAACGAAGGAGAAGAAGCAAGAAGGAAGAAACCATTGGGAAAATCTCTTCTGCGTTCCTGCCCGTATTTTCCTCTTTCTTTTTTTTTCATTCCGCGGAACCCCATCGAAATTCGCCCGGGATGCGCCATCGAATACGAAATCGGCCGGCTTGCCGGATACAACGTGGAAACGGAAGTGCTTAATCGAATTGAATCGCGAGCGGAGGGATCACTGTAGATACTTGCGTTGGGAATCGCGTCGGAAATGTACGGTTCGGGTTGTGAAGTTTTGGAGAATCGAATGTTCGTGGATCAATGCTGCTCGTGTTTAGATTTAGGAAGATTTGTGGATATTACTGAGACAGGGTTCGAGGGAATGGGCGGATAAGGAAGTGAGAATTTCTGAAGGCGTGAGTATGATCGGTTCGCCAAAGATCCAAGACCGCTGAGAGTCGCTGATAGTCAAATGTTGCCGAGGATCTGGGATCTCAGGTCACTGAGAGTTACTGGGAACTGGAAATTCTGAAAAATTGATTTCGTCTCCTGAGGATCTGAGATTAGCAAGATTATTCAATCATAGATACTGTGAATTGTATAATTTTAATGAGAATCTCTTAAAGTGTTTCTGACTTTGGGAAATTTGGGAATTGAAGAGCTTAAAAATTTGAAATTGTGTAACTAAAAGCCCGAGTATAGGAGAATGAACGATACAAATGTCAAGATAATATAAATCTGTCAATACATATTAGAAATCTAAGAACTTTGAGTTAAAAATATAAGGGAAATCGTTTGCGAAATTTAATTACCGGAAACCGAACGAAACAAATGGACTGAGAAGGGGAATCCGGTTTATCGAACAGCCATAGTATTTGCAGTAAGCGACTCCAGAATGTAAAATTATACTGGGCTATTTCTAAGGGTATCATCCAATAGTCCGGAATAACCGATAATCCTGCGCCGCGCCGAAATCCCGTTTCGCCATCCGAGCTTCCGGCTGTATAATTGCCCGAGCCGAATCCACGAAAATTTACGAACAGGTGCCCCGCATTAACGTCTCCCTATAATGTTGCCAGTGTTTAATAACCTACGATTAAATCCATCTATTAAATTAATCATCGCGACCCATAAACGATAGTCCTTCCAACCGAAACCAGCGAACACCGCTACACTGAATATTTACCCGAAACTCTGGATTCTTGTAGCCTTTCTTAATTTGATCAACCGTTCTCTCATCTTTTTAATCCTTTTCCAATTCAGTCGCATTATCATCTTTCAGAGAATTCTTTCCAATTTTAGAAAAATACAAAAAAATTCTCGCGCGTATGTCCCCATGTATCCTATAATATTCCAAATATTTAAGTAAATCTCAATTCAATCTTTCCTCTTCAATCCTTCTATCTCAACAATCACAATGTCACGAGCATTTATTCAAACTTGTACAACGATGAACAACGTTATCCACCGGACCTCCTGCTTCCGAGCAACATGAAAGTAAACATTTGCGCAGATAATTAAATACCTGACTCGAAACCGGAACTCGAGGCAAGTAGAAACGATAATAAAGTCACCGTAGCGGCGGACCACCTGCGACTCGCAGTTTTCCGGTTAAAGGCAGCTAGGAGATCCGAAAGAAAATCAAGCGGACGTGTGTTTCCACGTGTCCGCGACACGTCCCCGTCTGCCGCGCCGTGTGTTCCGCCTGTGAAAATATTTTATCGCCGCGGCGTGACATTCGCCGGGACGATGACGAACGCGGAAGGGTCGTGTTTTAGGGGAGTCGCATCGCGTCTCTCTGTATTTTCTTCGAGCTCTTACGTTTCCAATAAATTTCGAGTCGCGGAGTCCTCGAGCCGGGAGAAGCAGGACTTTCCGTCTCTATCACCTATTTCTCTGCGTTGTCTCTTGGCACCGGGCGGTTCCTCGTTCTCCGCGGATATGAGAGATCCCGAGGTCCTTTGAGTGCTTGTCTTTGACACGGTGATATCCTCCCGACCCCGCGTGATCCCGTCTTTGCGTCTGAATAAGCCTCTGGGAAATAATTAACGGTAGAGAGTGAACGGGAGAACGGGGGAGATCTGGAAAGACGCCTAGCGAAAGAGGAATAAAAAAGAAATGGGAAAACACGGAGGGACGCTTAGAAGATAGGTAGAGAAAGGAATTTGGAGAGGTTTAGGAGGAGAGACATGGGAAGAGAAATTTGGAGAGGAGACTAGTGACAGAGGAATAGGTAAAGCAAGCTAGGAAGAGATTTGGGAGAGGACAAATGGGGAAAGAGATATAGAAAGAAGCTCAGAAGACAAGTAGAGACAGTAATTGTAAGATGCTCAGAAAGAGAGAAATTTTAAGAGAGAAAATTAGTAAGAGAAATAAAAAAAATACTTAGCCAAAGAGAAATAGAAAAAGATACTTAGCGGAGACTTGAGAGAAGAAAAATGGGAAAGAAACTGGGGCAGAGATTCAATAGAGAAGTAAAAAAAGGAACCTATAAAGAGAAGCTTAGAGTAGAGAACGATGGAGAAACATATTTAGAGAATAACATAAGAAAAGGGAAAAAGATGTGATTAGATTCAGAAAAGGGAATGCTACCGGAATCTAAAGAATCAGACTAAAGTGAACAAAAACAGAAGGAGAAACGTACAGAGGGACCGAGAGGATTAGCACTAGATCTAACGAGAAAAAAGTGGAAAAATCTGGGGTATAAAGCTAGAAGAAATCTAGGGGAAGGCTGGCAAAACAGAAGGAGAAACCTGAATAGAGACTCACGAGAAGAGAAATACGAAAAGAGATTCAGAGGGAACAAACCAGGTACAGAAACCCAGAAAGACGGAGTAAGAAAGTGCTCGTTAGCGGCATACCGCCCGAAAAAGAAAATTAACTCGGTCACCGTCGCGGAATAGCTGGAATGGATTTCCGTATATACGGGCTTTACGGATTTTTGCGTCTCTTGGACGGCGAGAGCAACGAAAAAGTTAATGCCGCACGCATACGTGTGCCCGAGTCGGCGCGCGGCGCAGCGACCACGTCCCGTTCCCGGCTCTCGAATTCGACGGTTTTAATCCCCGCGAACCGGGCAAATTGAAACGCTGGGAACACGTTCCTTGGCTCTACTGCCACTCGATTCTCGTCGTTTCAAAAGAGACCCGCGCGAACTCACGTGCGCGCGCGTTATTTTCCCGGCGTTTCCGTTGTATATACGTATATACGACCTGGCCGGATCCTTTTGACCACGGTCGTCTAGATTTAGTTTCAGGAGCCCCTGGAAATGCATTTAATGCACCTCGAGTTTTTCCTTGCAGCAGGAACGCCGGCTAACGCGGATTTTATGTCAGTTTTTATTGAACGGGAGGTTGCTCGATGGTTATACCGGGTGTCTACAGGCTGTTAAATTGGTTTTGGAGTTGAGTAAATAAGGGTACTTTGAGGTAACAAGAAATGTCTTATTCGTGACAGATTCGAGTTCAGTTTTTAGTGCTTGTTTTGTGATTTTATACTGTGATGTGGCGCGAGATGTTTGAGATTAAGTATTTTATTAATTTTAAATGGTAATTTCTAATGTGATCTTTGTTATATTTTTGCTTGAATAGTCACTGATGACGGGGTATTTCATGTTTTCCCTTGATTCTTAAAAAGAAGCATGTTTAAAATTCTTTTAGGAGAATTTTCTACAGTTTGAGACGTGGAAAATCGCGTTGAGGATTGAAACGACTGAAAATCTGAGTGTTTAAATGATTCAAGATAGCAGCGCCGATTAATCCAGGCGTGTAACAGTCCCGAGGCTGGCGAGATAAAAATTTGATTTGCGGGAATATCGGACTTTACATCTGGTAAACGTTTAAGTCCATAATTTTGGAATGCCGATAATCGGCGAATTTAGTATGCAGCGAGATCGCGTGCGGCCGCAACGTAAATGTCTCCGCAGAAATAGAACAGCAATCAGAATGGTAAGACTCACTTTCTGAGAGTAGCCAGACGCTCTTCCTGCGCTTTAATGTATCCGTTCAGTGTGTCTATGAGGACCGCCTCCGTTTCCAGCAATTCCTCCATATCCGCCAGTGCGGTGTAGAGTTCAGCGTCGCTGCCCGGGAATGCTATCACCGATAAAATCGCGATCGCTATCGTCCACATTCCTCGCGTCTTCATTCTTCTGGTTGGCGAGAATTCTGTAATCACAAACGACCAACGGAAACGTTTAAATATTTCGTGGTTGAAATATGAAACGAAAGTTCATAAAGTTTCCGAGTTCTTTGGATTTTTCTTTATCTAGTCACATCCCCATTTTTTAGCTATTAGAACTATTTGTTTAAAGCTGTTTGATATAGCCGCGTTATTATGTTGTGAAAGATGTTTATGAATAATTGAGAAATGCATAAGAAAATTGTTACAAGGAAAGTTGTGATATAACATAGTTTATAACATAGTTAAAATCGAACATTAGAAAAATGATTTGTATCATAGAGTTAAAAAACTAAAAAAGAATGTTTGTTGTATTAGTTCTTAGGTAGAAAAGATATTTATGTAACAAATTACAAAAGTTTCGCGTACAAGATTAAAGTGGGAGTGTAATAAAAGGCGTCCATAAAAGTGGAAATAAGAATGTAATGAAAACTTCGGAGAAGTGTTTGTAGAATTAAAGAGAGTAAGTTCCAAAAAAGGGTTCGCAGCATCAAAGCGATTCGTTCCATCGATTAATCGGTTAGATACCCGATCGACTCACGTTTCCCGTGCTTTCCTTTTTTTCAACCGTTTCCGCCGCCCGTCGGAAAAGCGACACTAACGAGGATCAAATGAAGATAGATGGCTATCAATTAATCATCAGGCTGGGAGAGGAAAAAAGAATTTCCCTGGATTGATTCGAACCATCGTATTTCCTGTGCTCGAGGGCTGCCGGACCCGCTGCCGGAATAAAGTATCGGTGATTATAGATTTATCGATGAGTCTCACCGCGACAAACGCCGCTGGGTGGAAATCAAGAGAAAGAACGGTGATTAGGATTCGAAATTGGTCTCGGGTAGAATTGTTTCGCTGAGAGTGACCGATCGCATCGGTGAAACTAGCTGTAATGTTTCGCTCGAGAGAGAATTTCTGCCAATTCCATTATTGAGGGTGGATTTTTATGAATTTTGTAGTAGAATGAAAATAGAATGGAAAAAAAATAAAAAGGTAATGTTACGTATCCCCTTAGGAGTAGAATTTTATCAATTTTATCGCTGGAAAAAAGGTGTCCGTGAGTTTTATTGTTGAGAGTAAGTTTCTATAATCTTATTGTCTACTCTCGAGTAGACTTCTATTCATTTCATCGCTGAAAGTAGGTTTCTACGAACTTAACTGTCGTTAACAGAAAATAAAGGGTTTCTGAACAAAATTTTTAAAAATCACATCTATTTTACGAACGGTACTCTCTATTACCGTTCAATATTGATAATAAGCAAACTCGGAATGAAAATCGAAGAATTATCACGGACTCTGGAATTCAAGATTCCTCCGTGAATCCTATCCGATCGAATTATCAAGGCTCGCCGTAAATTTAAAGGCAGCCTCGCGCACTGTAGAGATTCTTTTCCTTTTCCTTCTCCAGTTTATTTTTTCCTGTCGGGTATCCGGTTTCACGAGCGTTGTATTCAACGCCGAAGTTCGATAAAACTTCCGTGATTGCATTAGCATTCAAAGTTTCCGATGCAGCCTGCTGTCCGTCTCTTTTCGAGCCGCCCGGTTTTGCAAACTTTTCGATTCTCTCGCGACTCGAGTCTCGCCGATTAGAACGTCCTCTTCATTTACTGTCTCACGGATCCGAGCACAACGATGTCGCGACAATGTTAGCCGATACACAGAATGAAAGAACGCGTGACTATCTTTAATGAAGTTCGTCTAATATCGAAATTTATATATGTTTTCAATAAAAAATATTTCATACTATCATTTATGAATATTACACTTGATATTATTTTAAACGGATATTAAAATTTTTATATTTTTCTAAGAAATAACCAGGAATATTTAGAAACATTTTTAGTCGAATACAGAAATTACTTCTGAACAATTCAATTTCAAATTTCGTTGTATTTTTTAAATTCACATTTATATTAGTTTTACATAGGTACAAAAACTTCCCTGGACCACCGTAATAATTGCAAAAATACGTCGATATTATCGTACCATGATGTATATAGTTAAAATTTGTTCTCCTTGAGTATAACAGCGTAATATAGCAAAAACTCGAACCGTTCTAGGATTATGAGACCAGTTCGCAGATAACGGTCAAACTCTTGACGGAGTATCTTCATGAATTAGTTTTACGGTCCTCTTGAATCGTCTTTTTTCGCTTCTCGACTGCTCGCTGGGAGATCCAAGGAAAATTCTTTAATCGATTTACCTTCCCCGGAAAAGCTCGTTCCTCCTGTCCGTCGATGCGGTGCTGCGTCCGTCCTGGCGGCGAAACTTTTCCCGGGACACGAAGTTTCGGGGAGTCGACTTACACCTGCTCGGGATCGACGATTTATTCCGTCACGCGGGTCGAATCGCAAACTTCCCTTCGAGTCGCGTTCCACTCGAACCGACTCACCCCTTTCGGCGCCCTTTGTTCCCGTTTCACGGCCACTCGAAAGTTCGAAAGCGATCGGTCGAGCGCGAGGAAGCACGGGGATGCTCTTTGCTAAAGGGTGAGCCACGGGAAACAAATTATAAACGTTGATCAGCCCAGAGATAGAGGGCAGAAGCGATCCAGATTGATTTTTCAGCGAAGTTTCGAAAGCTTCCTGAACAATTCTTGACAAAAGAGTATTTTTTTAAAAGGTTGATCATGGAAATATGATTGAAAAGGATGAAGAGAGATTGAAGGGGTTTGGCTCTTGATTTTTCTGGATTTTTGACAACTTCGAGATTATCTGGAGCTTAAATGAAGAAAAGGACGGAAAGATGAAGTTAAATTAAAGAGAAGAATCAGGGTGAATGTTCAAAGAGGAGTTTTTTCACTTTTTAAAGGATGAATTTAAATATTGGACTTTCAGAAATATTCACCATCCCTTTCAGGATTGTGTTATTAATGGAGCATCGCTCTTTGATCATTAAACAAAATATTTTTATCTGAATTTCTGGAGAAGCGTTCCGTGAGTTCGATAAGTTATCGCATTTCAATTTTTCATCCCCTTGCGCATCCACGTTTGCATATTTCATCCCCTATCAACCGTCAAAGACTAGTAACAAAACATTTTTATCCTTTTCTCCAAAGAAACCGACTCAATCGATAAATTATCATATTTCAATTTCCAACTCGGTCTATACTTTTACCTCTCATTCCTCATCGAGAACGCCAGCTTAAAATATATTTATCTCCATCTCTTCAGAAAAAATTAATTCTATTAAACAATAGTATTAGAATTTGCAACCCCTCTGACCATTTCCACCTTTCAACCCTTACAAAGTCAAACATCAAAGAAAGGTATTTTTAATATCTTAAAACATTTTTACCTTTTTCTCAAAAGAGAAAAGACGAAAGAAATTGAATCAATCGTTCAATTATCGTGCTTCAATGATCGAATCCTCATTTTTTACTTGACTCGTCTCTTACAGACGACATCAATAGATAAAAGCGCAATATCGGCTACAAAATATTTTACCCCAGCAAATAGGGACGGTAGAAACAAACGGGGAAACAGAAAACAAAAAAAAGGGAACGGGAGTGGGGGAAACGGAATCGTGGTTCCCCTATTGTCCGCTCAAAGGCGGAACCGATTCGGTCGGGGGATGAAACGGCCGGGCGGAGGACCCTTTAACATTTTACGAACTTTCGGAAACGGCTCTTCTTCGGTCTGAATGGTCCTTCTTTAAGCTTTTTCATCCGAGAAAAACGAGGGAACGTTCCCCGTCGCCGGCGTTCCGGGGAACAAAAGCGTTCGACGGCGCGTCGCGAGAAATACGTTTTCGGGAACGCGATCGCGAACGATCTCGCGACTCTGGTCTCTCCGTGTTTCCGTTTTCTTGGTTAATTTACCCCTTTCGATACAGCTACTGACTATATTCGCACACTACACATTAATCTAAGTATTTCGTGAACTAGTACAGTCACTCGACTCTTAACGGATTTGATTCTGCATGTCAAATTCGATTTGTTTGTGCAGGAATAAATCATTTTGCGTATTAGAACTACTGCCGTTCAAGTTCATTGCAAGCTTATTGTTAATTATTTTAAAGAGCAGTTATTGTTGAAAGAAACAAAAGAAGATTAGCTAAAGATTGAGGAACAAAAGTCCTCCAAACAGTTCCAGGAAATGTAAGTTAAGTAGAAATTACTTTCTCTTCAATTAATTTCTTAATATAAAGAACTTTAAGTTAAAAGTAAAATAACAATATTTTTAAGTACTTCTAAAGTTTCGTGTTCTATGTTACATATATTTAAGTTTCTCAAAAGTGCATCGGGTCTTCAATCTATTCATAACATTTCGTCTACAAATATCTCATGAGCCCTACCCAAATTATCACTAAATTAACTGAAAAGTATGAAAACTTTTCTAAAAGCTATCTCGGAAATACCAATGAAAACCGTCTAGAATTCATCTCAATCGGTTTCCATTGAAAATTGTCGGTAGCTACATATTAAATTAATTCCCACGGAATACCTCGGAGAGTCTCGAAGAAAAATTCGAAGAAACCCTGGGTCGGAATGAAAGCGCGGGGAAAGGGGATGAAAGACAGGGAGTCTCGGGAATCTCGGTGAAAGGACGGCGTTAATTAAGCGCCACCCCGGAAGAATGGTCGCTCGAGGAGACCACGAGCGGGAATTAAGGTGTAAAGGAGAGGAGAGCGGCCGCGAGAAAAGGGAGTCGGTGGAAAAAGTGAAAGGAGCGTGAACGGCTGAAGAATATGGGGCTAGGGAGGGAAAAATGGGAAAGAAAGGGGGGAGGTTAGTTGCGACGGCAAAAAGAGCAGCAGTGCTTGGTCGCCTTCGGTCACCGGCCACTTCTTCGCTTCCTTTTTCACTCCGACGCGCTCGAGACGGTGCCGAACACGCAATTGTTCCGAATTTTTCGACGTGCTTAATCTCTTTCTTCCTTCCCGCGCTTTTTTCCCGGCGCGTTCAATGTGCTGGACATTGATCGAGGGTGATACTTGGTTGCTAATGGAGGTAAGAGGATATTATTGATACTTACTGCTGGAAAATGTTGGGCTTTTTTTGGGAAATTGTGAGATTTCGTGGTAACTTGCGGTGGAGTTTATAATCTCGATGTTACAGTGTTTCTGGGATTTTTATGGATTTAGTTTTGTGTGGATTAGGTTTGAATTGGTAAGAGGATGTTGTTTATGCACGGTACTGGGAGATATTGGGTTTCTTTTTGAAAGTTGTAAGATGTAGTCGTAATTTAGGATAGAAATTACAATATGAATCATTTGAACTTATGATTTTCGAATTTGTACTGTGTCATCGGCTTTTTTCACGTTTGAATTAGACAGAAAAATATTGAAATTTGCCATTTAATTGTGTTGAAAGAAACAAACATCGCTTCCACAACATTTCCAACTCATACCAATATCAATTTTCATATCAGTTCCTCTTTTGGCCGATCAAAAGTTTGGAAACTAATTTCGCGTTAAAAACGAAATTCAATTTTCAGTCCACGTTGAAGAGCTTGAAAACCGACCGTATGATGTATTTTCCGAAAGAGTATCTGTCGATAAAAAGAATTATATTTTCAATCACCAACACACGAAATTATCGAATTTCGTTGAAGCGTTCTTCAGTTTCAAAATCGATTCATACTTAGCGCATTCCGGCAACCAGGTATGAAGAGAGGGTTGGCGGTGGGTGGCTGACAAAAAAAGGAGAATAATTCGTGAGAAATTAAATCACGGAAAAGCGGTCCAATAAAATCGTAGGCGAGAACGATTGGTTTCGTGAAAATATTGAATGGAAAGATTTCGCGAGAACGAATCACCGCGAACGGCCCCTCGGAAAAGGGTCACTCGTTGGACTGTGAACGAGCAGCGTTTCCAGCGGTCTCTGTTTCTATCGATGGAAACGAAAAACACCGGGAAACAAGAGGAACGCGCAGCCCCTGTTGCAGGTTGAGCGGGGAAGCGGCTGTCTCTTTGTGTCCTTTTTTCGGCTGGGAATCTGCGGACGGAAAATACGCGTAAACAACGGCTGGCAGGAAAAAACCGGTGGCCTGGCCGCAAAGGAGAATGATTTTGACGAGAGAGATAGAAAGAGCGGTAACGCGAGTAATAATACCGCGACTGTTTCGGATATCACCGATCTCGGACAATTCAGATTTCCTGTTTTCGCCTCCAGGTTTCTCTTATGTTGTCTCCTGTCGCGAGCATAAATAATAATTGCGATGATTTGTTTCGTGTCTTGCGTATGCTTGTTTAATACTGAACGTACCGGCATATTATATACATCTATTCCTACTGTAATCGATCAAATGACTAGTTGTAAAATAAAGGTAAGCAGATTAAACGATCAATTTTTCTTAGTGAAAACAGAAATAAAAGGAAAGACAAAAATTAAAGAACTGATTGATTTGACAATATAAGAACTGATGCAAAGTTCAATGGACAAAAGAAAACAGAGAATTTTTGTTGAAAATACGTGTACTTTGAATTATTAAAAACAACGTGTATTCTTTGAATGGGGGCTCGTTCGGAATTTTATTTTAGTAAAATAGTATAGTAAAAGCTACTATGTAACATTGTATATTACTATTACGCCACTATTAGAAACAATCAAAATCACCGCCAACAGTCAATTAGTTTATATTTCTTTGACTCTGTACGAGCAACGAGCAATAAGGGAAATAGCATCCACCAGCCGAAGGGTAAGAAACGTTATATTTAAATTGACTGCAGGTTAAGAGGCGTGCACGCATTTAATTTCTTTGTCGCGTTAACAATTCACGAGGAACGAGTAGTTCGGAGGTAGAAGGAGGGAAAAGAAGGATAAGAGGCAGAAAAAGAGAAAAATGAAGAGACTGGACGGGAAAGAGCGAAAATTCGTAGTGCCCGTGGCCCGCGAAACTTTCACGTGAAATTTTAACTGCGGGGGCAGTTTGTTAAGGGTGACTTCTTTTTCTTTCAATTCTTTCTTCCTGCACGAAGATGACGTGCCGCGCCGGCGTGCTCCCTTTTCCGACGTTCCCACTCGCTCCCCCGTTTACGAGCGTCGTCCTGATTCCGTTTGACGAACTTTAACGGAGGAGGCAGCGAATTTCTGTCGGCGCTTTCCGGGAAAACGGTTTTTCGCGAATTAATGGGAACGGGAGTTGAAAAGATTCACGGCGAGATCGGAGAACGCTGCGAGAGAGATTTTTTTCTCGGACGGAATATCTGTTACAATAGAATTAATGGATTATACCGGTGGATAGGATTGTTAGGGAAGCAGAGCGAATTTATAAAGAAGATTCCTTCTCGGGGATAAGTAATTCACCATTGTTATTCATCGTTCGACTACCTGTTTTTCAATTAAGGACATTTCTCAACGAATTTTCCTTGATAACGGAAAGTCATTATGAATATTGAGGGAAGTGGATTTATTTTATGAACTTATGGGGCTGATGGTTGACAATTATTTTATGGAGAATACTGAAATTATTTTGTTGAAGAAATTCAGGTAATATTCTTTATTTATATATTTGACATTAGGAAATTTAACTTAATTTATTGGATAGTCTTAAGGAAACTAAAATTTATAATTTTCGAAAATTTAGAAATGTGTTATTTCATTCGCTTGGAATAGATATTTTAAACAATTTTATTTAGTTTTGCTGTTACCTCCAAAATCGTCACCAAAGATTTCTTTTTAAACCAATCCACTTTTCTCAAGAAAGAAAAGGAAGATCTTCCTCAAAAATAAACCATCACGTATCCAAATAACTCACTCACCCGAGGACAAGAAAATAAAGAGCAGCGACCCCTCCTGTTGCAGATTTAATGCGCTATCCGCGGCGCCGCAACCGAAACGAAACAAGGAAACGAGAAAGATAGGATGCTTCAAGGGCCACCGGCTGCGTTAAATAAAACCGAAAGCAAAGTGGAGCCTTTCCGCGGCGCGGCTTGTTCCGTGTTCCCGTGGGACGGCGGATAATACGCGGGAAATCAAGTTTCACGGGCAAAAGAAAGCCCGGGGACCTTCGAACGCTTTCCTCGGTAAGAAAGAAAAAAAAGGGCGAGACCGGTGGCACGGAGGAAACATATTTTCCGGGATGGTTGGCAATTATTTCCCGCGAGCTTACGGTAGGCGGTTTAGAATCGCGATGGCTGCTGCCGAGGGGCGGGATAACCGTCGCGGAAAAACGAGGCGAGGAGGGAAAGTTGGGAAAAGTCGAGGTTAACGAGTTCGAACAAGCGGAATTGGATGACACGGGAAACGACGGACGAAGAAAACTGCTGGGAAACATAAGAGGTGGGAGGGGGGTGAGCGGGAAAGAAAGAGGGTACGAGAGGGTGGAATGGGGGGAGGATCATCCGTCGTGAATTAAATTGGCCGCGGGCAAAATGCTCGTGAAACCGTGAAATTACCATTTTGAGGCTCGCGCGCGGGTTTCAAAGCCATCTTTTTACACGATCTGACAGCGGTTCCCCTATTGGTGACATTCGTGTCTTTTCTATTATCGTCGCCCTTTGCACCCCGACCACTCCTACCCGAACATCTATATTTTCGTCGTGACCTGGAATTAAGTTTCTCCCTCCCGCCCCTTGGGACGACGAGCGAACCTTCTCTTCGGATTCAGTCGAGCAAACATAATATCGAGCAGATAGAGTTTAATGCTTGGAGTATCGGGTGGCTTGGGTTAGGAGTGCCGCCTGGAGTTTTCGATGAACGATTTTTCGGTAACTTTTTGGTTTAAAGGGATTTGGAGATTTTGTAAATCTTGGACCTTGGGGAGATTTTCGTTTAAATGAAATTTGAAGAATTTTGGAATGAGTTTGTGGGGTAATATGCTGAGTTTTTCGAAGGACCACCCAATGTTGGAACTAAATGACTGATTGACTGATAGCTGAGCTGATTCTCAACTGAGTCTGATTGAAGTTGAGCTGATTTTCAACTGATTCTGATTGAAGCTGAGCTGATTCTCAACTACTTCTGACTCTGAACTGAACTGGTACTGATTTTTACTGAACTGATTCTGAACTGATACTTATACTGACTGTCAAACTGATCTTTTTTCTGACTGTTTGAAGGGTTTTTATACTGATCCTGGGCCTACTCCCTCCCTCTCGATATACGAAGGTGGGCCTCAGGGGCGGTTTTTTTATCCCTTCCTACGCAAGATACCTACCCCTGTCTCATCCCTTTCCAGTCCGCCTGTAGCGCGGGTTTCCTGGAGCGGGGATGACGGAGTTGGTCGCTATGCTGAACGAATGTTTGGCAACGCTGGGGAAATTCCATTAGGTCAAAATCCTTGAGGACACCTTTTCTAAAATTCTAACAGACCCTCTGGAACACGACTTTACGATACCTGGACTGAAGTGAAAAAACTAGACAATGGTTGATTTCTACGCTGAACCCTTATGTGCCGCATATCGGCTGCAGGCCGGCCTGCTAAAGTACCGGACGGAAAGCTGATGGTCACGTACGTCTCTAAGAATAATTCCCGTGTCGTAAAATTGTCCCCTTGTTGTCCTAACAGGTAAACTGTAAAGCAAAGAGTTAATATAGAAATTAGCACATTGTAATGGCAACACGAATTTACAAAGTTTATTTATTCCTGGATAATTTTAATATTTCAGTATTAAAGTAAACGCGATGTTAACATTAATTAATACGTAATGTTCCATTTATCCTTATATTCGAATTTAATATTTACAAACGCATAAAAATCCCTAGTCCATTAATAATGCAGATCGCATTACAAAGGGGATCAAATAATAATAATCGTAAAAAAATTAATAGACTCAAACTGATTTAATGGTAAAACACGCGCTAGCAAGTAACAATAATTTTGCAGTCTGAACAGGTGAAACAAAACGTATTCCAATACCTCGGGGCGTTTCATTATCTCCTGGCTACAGATTACACGGGATCTTATTAAAGGATTGATGTTACGGATTATCAGAATTATAAAGTGTATACTGGGATTACGGCCGTTTCGTAATAAAGAGTTAATAAGCTTTTCGAGCTGAACGAATTCGCGGGGGAAAGACAGAGAGTTGCGGGTCACGATGAAAGCTCGATTATCCCGCGGAAAATGTGGCATTAATGAACGACCCGCGGTAGTTTCGTTTGATAAGGGGATAATGTTAATGAGAAGAAAAGCGTTAATTCTCTTTCCACCTTTCTCTTTCTCTCTCTGTCTTCTTCTTTAGTCATCTTTTAATGAGATCTACTCGATACCTCGAGTGACCGTGTTATTCCGTTCTCGACGAAATTCTCGCGCGAGGACCGGTACTGGACTAATTAAATCAATTCTATACCTCGCTGCAAACTGAAGAATCCTTGAGAAGGTACATCGTAGATCCGACACTCGACAAATATTCTTTTATGATCACTACCGTAATGAATAGTTATGAAGCGCGATCGTTTATCGAATTCTTCCGATTGGAAAACGTCGACGGAGACATTGATACTTGAGATTGGAGTATTTGTTTGAAATTCTCTCTTGTTAGTGATAATCGTGGCTTGCTGATGAAAATATTGTGACGTTGTGCTATAATAACAGAAATATCAGATGACGGAGAATGAGTAACTTGGCTTTTTTTTACTATTATTAGGAAGATAATTGATGCATTAGACATTAGAGAAATCGATTTAGTAATACGCAAACTGAACTCAATTGAAGTCTCAATAGATGCATTTTCCGAGTTTCTATAGAAACAATTCGTAAAACCAATGTAACTACTCGTTAGTTCTAGTGTTAAATGTTCGTAGCTTGTAAATTAACTGTTCTCTCAAACTTTGTCAAACCTTCGATAAAATACTGATAAATGTTAATATTCCAGTATAATTGCTAAATGCTAATTTGTAATCGATTGGTTACAGTTAAACGTTGTTGATTTGCACAAACTACTCTAATATCCACCAATCCAAAGAAAAGTAAATATAATAAACGAAGTATCCTAAGTTTCTTAACGACATCTTTTCTAAGATTTGCCGTGGATATCGATCATTGGAATAAGTATCGAAATGTTTCCAGCCTGTCCCCTAAATCAATCCAAATCCAAGGTAGCAAACATTCAACCGCATCATTATCCGTTCGGAAAGTTTTATTTCCATGCCAGCTGTGGAGAGCGCGCAGTTTGCGCGCGAGTTACGAGGGGAACTCGGAAAAACAAATTATCGACGATCCGTACAATCAATACCGAGCTGCTGCATGAACGAGTTCGCAACTTGTCCGAACGTAACGAAACAACTCCTAGGCCCTCTTTCTCTCTCTATCTCGTGGTACGTGGAAAAGAAGAGTTCGTTGCTTCCCCTTCTCACCCCCAGCAACTCCTGGCCGTAAGACTCCTCTCTGTATTCTGCAGTTTATGCACGGTCGTAAAAACTTCATCGTTGAGCGACGCGGCCAATCTTCGCGTTCGAATTTACGGCGATCGAAGATCCAGCCGAATCCACGAATCTTCGATTAACTGCCACGCTTTCGGGACATTGCAGGCTTTAATTATAAATATTCGGGCTAGGTTGTAAAATAGGCGTTTTCTTTAGATGGGAAAGTATTTTTGGAGACGAATCTGATATTTTGAGTCTCCGTCTCGAGTCTTTAGGTTTATCACTTTTGAAGTTTTGAGAAGAGATTATGAATTTTTATTCGTTTCAATTTGTTTGGTTCTTGCTTTTGGATTATCAAGGGGGGATTATAAAAGTTTGTTTTATTGATGTTATTTTTCTTTTGGATTTCTAAAGTGGAATTATGAATTTTATTGCTTTGAGTCTTATCAGTTCTGAATTTCTATAAAGGAACGGTTTTAATTACTCTTCTTTTTATAATTAATTTGTTTGTGAAGTTTACGAAAGAAAAAGATTAATTTTTCTTCTTTGGAATCTTTTCTCCGTAGAATTTTTGGAAAGCAGGATAAATTACGCGCGCATCGCATATTTGTAGCGCGCGTTACACAAGAGAGTGCGTGAATTAAGCGCGAGAGCCGAAAGAGACCGGATTTCCATGAAAAAGGTGAGCCGAAAACGTACAGTGAAATTTGTTCACAGCTTTCGCTTCGTTTTCGAAAAAAGGTTTGAATTTCAGACGAGCGTGCTATTAAATAGAGCTCGGCCGGCGCGACTGTTCGTTAGTTACCGTTTTTACTTACGGTAAACACGAATGCACATGCACGTCCGACGTGTTTTCACTGTCGATTTACCGGAAAACGAGGTATCGCAGGAAAAAATGTTAGTAGCCATGTACTGCGTATACATTTACTATTCAATATACAACTAGTGCAAATTCCTTTTGCTGCGCGTGTAAAGAATCATTCAAATAAATGTAAAACAGGGCAAAGTGAAATTGCATACGTATTTCATGGAAATTTTTGAAGTATTACCAATTAATTTATACTGAAATAGAACCACTAACTCGGTTAGCAAATGTTTATACAATCTTCCACCAACTACCCTCTGAATATTTCCAATTAAACAAGTCTTACAGACACAAAAATTCAAAGTAAATAAAAGTCGAAAGAAACTGAATAAATAGTATCTCATTTTCAAACAATATATATTTTGATATTTTTATGTTATATCATGTATAATTTTTGTAAATAATCGATTATTTATTTATCACCGAGCCAATAACATCCGCTCGATAGCAACTTCTTCCACTCCCATCCCTTCCAACCCCGCAACGTTCCACTTTCTTCCCCCGTTTTGTTTCTCCAATTTCCATCATAAATTTTTTCTTTTTCCACCGCTTTACACACTTCACCCCGTTTTTCACCCCCGCTGTCCTTCCCGCAACCTTCCGCTTCCTTTCCTCGCGGCGCTCGAGTGCCGCCAACCACCACACGCTTTTTCCACCATCTTTTTTTCGCCTTTTTCCTTTCTCCATCCTTCTCCTCGCTTCTTCGTTCCCCTTCTTTCGCCACCCCATCCCCTACTTTCCAGGCAGTCCTTTCGTTCCAAGGACGTGATTTACTCGTTGCGTACACCGACCAGCAACCAAGAGAGAAAAATACAAGCCGGAAATAATGATTTAACTGTGGAAACGGTCGTTCTCGAACCGCGCTGTGAAAATAGAGAGAGGCAAGAGGTAAAGACTGAGAAATGGGGGAAGTGAATGACCTGGACGAAGAAAGTGAACGGAGAGAAAAGACACCGAGAGAGATTCAAAGAGAGAGCAGAGGGAGAAAGAGGGATAAGATATTGAAGAAGACAAAAAGCAAGAAGAGAGAGACAGAACCAAACAGAGAGAAGGGAGCGAGTCAAACAAAAAGAGACCAAGAAACAGAGAAGAATTTAAGAGAATCAAGGAGAGACAAAAAGGAGAGAAGAAACTAACAGAAATAAAGGGATAGAAGAAAACAGAGAAGAGATTAAGAGAAATAAAGAGAGAATAGAGTGACAGAAACGAATAGAGAGACAGAGAGATCATTTTACCTTTTTTCCTGTCTCAGTCTCAGTCACGATTTTCACCCCCCTTTTTGCAATTCGTTTTGGTTTAGTCTGGGGACCGGAAAATAAAAGGGATGAAAAAGGAAAAAATGAATTCGGTGGTCACTAGGATAAAGAGCGAGCGAGCAAGCAAGCAAGCGCGATACGCCGTGCACTTTTTCCCTCTCTTCTCTTTTTTCCTTTTTTCACCGTTTTTACGTTCATATTTTCATTTCACGCAGATTCTCTAACGGGTAACGTGCACGGACTTCGTCGCCCGACCGGCGAGGTCACCGCACGATCGTCGTGCCTCAGCGGTTTCGCTGAAAAAGACGGTTCGAATTTTGGAGAATGCGACTGCGAAACTGGATCGTATCGCATGAAACGAGAGCGCGCAACATTTCTGCGTGGAAGTCGCGCGGTACTCGAGAGCGCAATGTGATCCGCTTCTAACGGTGAACTATTTTCAAGTTGAAATTCTAAGGATTCAAATTTCGAACGATCTACATTATCTTTGCCCGTGGAAAAATTATTTAGAAGATAGGTTTTATACATTTATGAAATATATAAATGGAATGTAGAGCAGAGACATGATTATAAGCATTTAAGAATGTTACTTTCGTTGAACTTGTGATCTGAATTCGTTATACTATACGTTGTTAAGATCAGCTTCAGAATTAAAGAGTGATCAATTTCCAATAATAATTAACATTGGCAATTATTCCATAGATAGAAGTAAATAAAAAAGGTATAATTTATTTTCTCGTAAGTTATTGAATATATAAATCATTTCCCTAGAGAAGCCGAGAAGCCAACAAACAAAAGCCAGTCACAATCAAACAGGGCTACAAATTCCACGACGCGTAGGGTAAAAAAAGACCACACGAAACTTCTCGTTTCTCGATTCCCAACGACTGTCCGCGGATTCCCATCGATTCGGTGTGCTCGCGACCGATGTAATTCTCGACTGCGTTCCCCTTTCAAAGGAAACAAGGCGGAAGGAAAGCATGAGCGAAGGGACACGAACGCGGAACCGAACAAAACCGAACGAAACAAAACCAAAAAGCGACAACTATGACAAAAAAGAATGAGAAAAAAGGAAAGGGGGAAGAACGCGCGGAATAAGCCGACGGTGATTGTTCACTGGCTGCGCGGCCGAAGGTACCGCGGCTCGCATTGTCGTCTGAAGTTTTCAGCGATTGTTTCGAGAGAACCAAACCGATACAACGTGTCCGATGGGGATCGGGAAAACGCCGACTACGTTTCAAAACAACTCGCCCCCCTCTTTTCCATTCGTCTCGAGTTTTCCTCGAGGCTTTTCCTTCTACCGACGGAAAAATATTGATCAGAAAGGCGAAAGGGGAGTACTTTTGGATGAAGGTTACCAAACTGAATCGTGACTTGGTTTTTGACAGATTGCGACAATTTTAAAAGTACGGAAAGTTTGAAATTTTGAAATCTGAAGCTTTAAAAGTTTTGGAATTTTTAAATTTCAAATTTACAAAATTTTTAATTTTAACGTTCCAAAGGTTAAAATTTTCAATGTTTCAAAGTTTCAATGTTTTAAAATTTCAAGCTCCAAACTTTCAAACTTTCAAATATTCAAATTTTCAAAGTTACAAAATACCACAATAATTTCTAAACATATTATAGATAAATGATTTAATAGTAACGCAGTTACTTCGAATTAATCATAAAGAATTTCATAAGCGAACGAGTCGGAAAAACGATTATTTTTGGAAATGGGTTCTGCGTCGTAAAAGTATAGGAATCACTGTTTCAGAGAAAACGGTTCGTCGAACGAAAATTGGCGCGTCGCGCCTTTGTTCCGTGATTTTTATGCGCGATCGTCGCGCAGACGTTCGGCACCCTCGGTTATTTTTCCGCCTCGCCGATTTGTCACGAGCGAATTCCCCGGAACATTCGTTGACGATTGAAAAATTTCATTTTTTATTCCTCTGAAGCCCGTGTTTCCCGTGCTTTGTCTTTCTGTTTCATGTCTCATGGGAATTTTATGCGAATACCGGTGAAAACGCGCGGTAATATTCGCGAGTTGGGAAATTTCGCGTTGGTAACTTTTGGGTAACCAAAAGTGGTTGATGAATGCAGGGCGAACAGTAGTGTAATGCGCTTGGTAATTTTGGAAATTTCAGTTTCGCGGTGGGATACATTTGCAGGAGTGAATTTTGAAAATTTAGTAGAGGAACGTTGATGGAAAATCAGCGCTTAAAACGGATTTTTGTCGATGAATATTTCATCAATAGAATTTTACGAAGTTATACTAAATATTAGAAAATAGCGTCTAGGAAAATGAACAATTAAATTTTTTAGATTAAACCCATCAAAACAATGAAAAATATCTTTTTATTACCATTTATTATAAGTAGAAGGTGATGAAGAAAAAAACATACCCAAAGAAAGTCTATTACATCTATTAAAAACGTAATATCTTCAAAAATTATAAATAATAGCTCCAACAGCCTTTGTACGTAATATAATTCGAATATTTTTCACCAAACCATCAACATTTCATTCTTTATCTTTACCATTATTTTTAATTCTTCAAGATTCTTCGATAAATCTACAGGAAACATAAACAAACACAATAATACCCTACATAAACCAATATGAAAATGTGAAGATACACAAATTTCTATCTAGCCTTCAACGAAAACAACAGGTTAAATTACTTCGGGGACGTGGAAGGTTTAATCACGGTCGAAGAATTAACACGAACAGGCCGGGAGAGAGTAATTGTAAGGCGACGCTAATTGTAAGAGAAATTTAAATGAAACAGGAGGAGATGCGAACGAAACTTTCGGTGGCTCGTTCAAATTCCCACGTTGCTTATCGATACAGAGACAGGAGGTTGGAATCAGAAGCACCGAGGGAACTCCGTAGTTCTCTCGACGGACGCTGAATGGTCCCGGTGTCCTCTATGCACACGTGGAACGCGTGGCCGGCACGGCAGCGTCGGATCACTTTCCAAGAACTTTAAGTTTAATTACTGGCTGATATGCGGTCCATGGTCGGGAGCTGTTTACGGGAAACTCGCAAATGACCGCGGACACTGCAACTTTCCCGTTGCGCGAGGAATGTATTAAAACCCCGTGGAACTTCCGACTGTTGCCGGGCATCCCTGTCGCAAGAAACAGAGACGATATGACGAAACGTCGGGTCGCCGAATGGATTCATTGTTTTTATAGACTTTTGACCCTACTGAACGTAAAGGGAAATACTAAAAGTTAGTGAAAAGTTTCGTTTTATGTGAAATAGGATACTTGTATGATGCTTTATATAAAATTTTATTTTGAGGTCTTTGACTATATCTAGAGGAAAGTACTGGAAATAGTCTCTATACATAAAGTTTAATCCATAATAATTTGTTATGAATTGAAGTTGAAACCGAAATTAAATTGAGAGAAGCTCAGAAGAATCACCAATCACATAGAAATAATATTTTAATAAACTTCACTCAGTTTTATCCAACAAAACTTGTTCAACCAACAAAGATATAGCGCCGAATAATTACATAGATAATATAACCCAAAACAACCATTGCAGCTTCAGGTAGATCTAATTTTCACACGAAAGTACAATAAAAACGAACAAACCACGAGAAACTCAACCACCATTCGCGCATTATACCTCGAGTCACACGCACTCCAACCAGGCTCAACGCGCATAACTTGTAACGCAAACATTTTAGGCATTCATTAAAGTTTTCCCCCAAATAAATTCGAATTATTACCGAGGGCTCGTTTGCGAGGATTTATCTGGTCCCCTGTTTTCGGATTCTTTGTTTGTCCCTGGTTCCGAGTGGAATCATCGTCGACCATATACATGCGAACACATACACAAACATTCACAAACGTACGTGTACATAAAACACAAGAGTACGATGTAATGCAAACGCTCGGCTCCGAACAAAGGCTGTCACGAAAATATGACGCATGCACCGGGCGCCATTATTTCGGTGGAAAATTATTAATGCCGCCTCGTGGCTGCCAGTTATTGCCGGAACAATTACTTGCAACGTGGCTTGTTTAATGTAATAAGCCGCGCGATACTGGCACGGAAAACGCGCAGTTCGGTAATTGCGAACGAGTTGCGACGAGGCGGGGACCTGAAAGGTATCTACCGTGTTCGTTCTCCAAGTGTCCGTGCGGTTAACAATTTTACCCGTTTCCCGGGGATTTGTTAATTACAAGATAGAGGGAAAGTTGATCCACGCTCGAATTAAATTCCGTTGTAATTCCGATAGAAACTTTGCTACTGAGTTGGAACGGTCGTTTCTGTTCAGTTGCAATTATTCTGCGTTATTACGGTTATTGTGTCTTTTTTCCACTGGAACTTCGTTGTTCAGTAACGAGAAGTAGCAATAAAAAATACTTCAGCGGTCGCCCTGAGGGTTGGATAACTCGATAACAATACACAAAGATAAGAACATTTGCATAGGCTGAATGGTTACGGGATCAAATAGCTAACGATGGATGCACAGTTTCGTGGGTACAACGGTTTCAAGATTGGAGGTTTAGGATCTTGGAAGATGAAGTCTCATAAGCTTAATGCTTAGTGGTTTAAGACTAATGACTCGAAAACTTGAAAGCTTAACGAATGGAATGTTCAAAAGTCTTGAAGCATAGGCAGTTAAGATTGAGAAGCACGAATGGAACTTGGAACTCAGAAGCTCAGCAGCTTAGGCACACAAAATTCAAAACCCTAAAATCATAATTATCTATACCTAAGCTTTTCATTCAAAGAACAGAAAGAAGAAGAAAGAAAAAGTATCTAGCACCCTTTTCACCCAACACAAAAGGCCAAAAAGTCCGAAGCAACGCGGGCGATAGAGCCCGCTTCGGAATTGTCGAGCATAAATCACGCGCTCGTTAACTCGTCCTTCCTCTTCACTCCCTACGGAGTTATCAGAATTTTCTAACGCCCGCGTCCTGCAAATAAGGCTGATTTACAAGCCGGCAAATCGATTGCGAGACCCTCGGCGTATAAGCCTCCGGGGCCTCGCGGGACAATGGTATGTATCGTAAATCGCGTCCCGGTCCGGGAATTGCGAGCCTCCCGAATCAGCGAATAAATTCCCGCGGGTTCAGCCCTTTATTTATTCATTTGTCTGCTTATTTATTTAGTTGCAGGGTGCAGAGGAAGGGCGGCGTGCAGGTGCGGCCGCGGCTGCGGATACGCGGGCCCTGCCGCGATCTAAAATTCATTTTCGGAATGAATCCGGAATGAGCCTCGCGGCCGCTGCTTCGGATGGAAACGGAGTCGCGGACGAATGTTTCAGAGCCGAGACGCTCCGAAATATTGGGAGCACTGCCCTGCGACCGGCCCTTTTTGCACGGAAATACGCTTAGGATTGCTCCGCTGCGCATTTTTTCAACGTCGCTTCGCATTCTCCGCAACAACGACGCGCGCCATACTCACATAGCTTGAACACCGGCCACAGCCTGCTGCTTTCAGGCAACGATTTATTTCCCCCTGGATTTACATCCCTTGGTATTCTTCTTCTCTCCTTTACTGCAGTCCCGCGGTTTTCTTTATTATTTCATTTTCTTGGCTTGCCCTGGACAAGCACGTTTTCTTTTTATTGTGCCATCTTTGTTGCGGCTTTTTGAGTTCACTCTGTTGACATTTATTTTGTGATCTGTTTTTTTTTTGTTCTGTATTAGTAAGGATATTTTTGGGAATTTTTCACCATCATTTTCTGTGGTAGAGAGCTTTTTAAAGTAGTAATAAAGATTGTGCTTTAGGACAATTGTTTTATAATAAGGATTTGATTGTTTTTGGAATTTCATTTATTTTTTATTTTTTCTGTTCACTTACATTTTTCCCCACTTTTCTCTTTACTTTGCAGAAATTCTTCTGCCGTGAATTCCACTTTTATATGTATCCCTTAAGGAGAAATTTTCCTTTCCCTCCTTGAAAAACCTTATTACTTCCCAATCCCCTTTTTCCTCGCACAAGAACACTCATCCCTTTTGTTTTCTTTTTACATCGAATTACAGCTTTCCCGGAAGCTTTTTTCGCTCTCTTTTTATCGATCCTGTTTCGCTAGCTTTTATCTTGAATACCTCCTCTCCATTTCCAATTGCGTAGTCCTCCTCATTTTCTTTTATTTTTATATGCTATTTTCTAGATATTCATTCTACTCTTATTTCGGAAAATAGGGGGGAAGGAAGGAGGAAAACGAACGACGACTATACCCACCACCCACCCTCCCTCCTTCTTTTCCCACCAGGAATTTCCTTTTTCAACAATTCTGTCACATATCCTACCGCCGCGACATCCCCCCTTATTTCCTCTTTATTTACCCTTTTCTGTTCTTTACATTTTATCGAATGCTATATATTTTTATTTTCCTTTTTAACACATCGGAGTTCCTGTAATCCTTGACATTTTCTATCTATTTTCCTTTGGAAATTTCCCCAGTTGACTATAACACATATCTCTCTTCTCCCATCCCTTCCAACTCGCAGACAAAAACACCGTCGGTGTGTTTGTTACACGCTTCGGTCATTTTTCAACGTGTAAAATATTTTTCGATGTCCAGGGATTCGAACCGGAGACTCTGAGTTGGCAGCCTAGTATTCTATCCTCTGAGCCAGCAGTAGTAACACTGATATTCTTCGCGTTTCCTCTATATTTTTCGCAGTTACGGTACACGGGATACGTTTCATACAGTCTACACTTTACTTCACAAAGCAGCGGGTGTCCGCCAGGTAGTAACCACAACCTCTTTTTTTCGTTACAAAAATGTTTTTGACGGCGTTTTTCGACTAAAGTGCGCCGAAATTTATGGCCAGCCGTCTCTTCTTATTTAACTACGGCTCGGTTTCTGATTTTCGATGCTGCACTCACGGAAATGGACAAAAGGAAAGAATTGCTTAAAACTGTGTGGATGATACAGTTTTCAGTTATTCAACTCCGAGTTCGGAAATGTTGAAACATTCTTTATCAAGTCGTGTCCAAGTTCAATTGGAAATAAATTGAATACAATTGAACAAAACCTATTCTACAATAACTGGAGCCTATTTATTATTATTTACCAATTTTTTTATTTTTTTTAATGGTACTGGTTCTTAAAATACTAATACACAATTCCATGCAAAAATAACAAGATTACAATGGTCCATATTTCCACACAACATATGTACATCACATCGCACAACCAAAAATATTAATTATTCAAATAATTTCGAAACTAGAAACACTTTTGCAATTGCATTTATTGCGAACCAAGGAAACCCTGGAACTACTCATCATACCAAATGCAGCAGTTCTGTTCCCAATCCGCTTGAGACTTTCAACTACGATTCCAAGCGCGAAACAACCGTGGCAGTACAAACTCGCGAAAGAGTTTCCACGATCCCGTTGTGCGAAACATTATCGCCGTAGCCGTGGGTGCACTTTGATGCGCAGCCCGGCCAGAAAAATACAATCGAACCGCAAAAGGGGTTAACAGGATCGCGCGCGTCCCGAGGCGTGTTTCAAAGGCCGTCGGAAAAATTGATCCCGACCCGGTCGGTTCTGTTCCGCTCCGAAATCCCGTTATCGAGTTATCGGGTCCGATCGATCGGTTCCTCGCTTTTCAAAAGTTTCGCCTCTCTTCGAAACGTACGAAACGCAGGAACCGTTCCACCTCTGCCCGTTCTATCTCGGCTGATAAACGCGTGCCAGAGGGGTACCTCGCGGGCCGAGCGAGCGATTCAGTGCATTATGCAGCGCGTGTAATACCGGGTAACGCGCGAGCAAATTGGACGTCGAGGGCAAACGGAGAAAGGGTGCATGTCTCTATGTGCATACAGGGTGAGTTAGACTGGAACGTGAAATATTTTTGATGTGCTTGATAGTTATAGATACATAAATAATGTGTTGTCAATATCTATAGATAAGTAAATAATAATGTTAGAGGTTGGTTGAAGTTAAGGGAAAAATGGTAAGATTACTATAGAATCCCTGGTTGATAGGTTAAGAAAATGAAAAATGTATTTAAGGGAAAGAATACTCTTCTTTGAACTTATATTTTTCAATATATCAATATAATCATTAAGTTATCATTTTTTAATGCAAAGATAGCGATTTTGAAAGTTTCACACAGTATTTACTAGAATGTTTTGAAACGTATTCTATGGTAAAAGTAAATACTGCAATTTAAAAATATGACAAGTGACTTTAACATTTTGAAAAGGTTTTTACCTATATAATAGACGCATGATTAAAAACCATTTTATTTCGTCCTATTTTACTGAAATTGTGTTCTAATCTATTTATCATTTTGAAATTACAAGTTGGACCACTGGGACACCCTGTATGCAGTATACGTGTGTATATATGGCGTGGCGCGAAGGAAGGAAATAATAAAGCAACAACCGGCGCTAGGAAGGGGATTACAAACAACTGTTGTGTACGCGTAAGCAATTCAGAGGACGCGGCAAGTGGGTTTGAATTGATGGCCGAGCCGCTGGATCGTTGTACGCGAGGATCTTCCTCGCCTCGTTTCTTTTCTTCGTTGCATTCGGTGTTTTCTAGCCTTCGGATGGAATAATGATGGCAGGACACAATTGTTGAATATAATAAGGTTCGAGTGTGTTCAAGTATTGTTGATACTGACGAGCATTGTTGATGCGGACCCGATAACAACGTAAGTACATGTCAATCTATTTCAGAAAAATTTACAGAATTTTTCAAATTACCCATTTATATGCAATTTTATATAGACGACACGCAATGAACCGTTTTAATGTTTACCGGCTGTTCAATAATTCATGAGAAAATAAAATCAATTCGATATAAATATTCATACTTTGGAATATTTATATTTTAAAAATTACGTTTAATAACAACTTCCATAAAAAAAGTCGTCGAAAGACTGTAACCTGGTAGTGTTTATTAAAAAAGAATTTGTTTTAATTGTGAAATAGATAAAAATATTAAATTTATCGGTAAATATGGTTTTCAATTTGCTAGCTTCGCGGATTGTTGGTTGTGCACGATTTTCTGCGCAACAGAGGCGCGCAGAGTGGTGGGACGTCGTCTATAAAAGGGGAAACGCGAGTTAAAGTTCTCAGTTTGCTCTGAATTTTCGAACTCTAAGGAACTATATCATTTTTCTTGATCATTTGTGATTTTCTAAACCATCTTTTATTCATCTTTAATCGTTAACTCCTTGATTTGTAATTTCTTTCGCAGCTGCATCAATTATTAATGTTTACATTTTATTATCAGTAATTTTCCAGATTTTAATCTTTTCCAGAAGGAAAATGTAGTTTATATTCTTTACGAATGTTTTTCAAAGGTACCAGGATGCTTCGATTTTTACTCTACCGAATTCCATAACGCACGAGAATTTCTGGGCACCGTGCAGCAGGCCACAAGGGTGCAAACGCGTGACAGGCGATGCATCGAGTTGAGTGCACCGTGTACGCGTCGTGGCGTCGACATAATTTAGTTAAAACCAGCGTAATTACCGTACGGCGACGGCAGGTTGTGTTGGTAAATATGAACGTACTTTCGGACGGATCAAATGTGCTTAACTCTCTCAATACCATGATACATACGTATTCAATTTTAATTCAATAAGAAATTTTAAATTTCACATTCTGTATACAAGAACACCATTTTCTAAATACATTCACAGTTATCTTTTTCCATTAACCGAAACATTATCAGCAACAATCTTAAAAAAGTTACATGCTTAAAACCTTCCTCCTGTAATACAGTCTGCCATACAAAAATTTCCTAAATCAAACAAAAATCAAAATATCCGTCGGAAAACAGAATCAAACTAAACCATTAAACTCGTCCCTACGTCAAATATTACACGGAATCGAATGGAAAAATCAAACACTCAACAAAAAAATACAGAAAAAACACGAGGACATGATTTCTCGATCACCGCGAAAAAAGAGAACGGACGGTCACAATTAAAGGGACGGGAGGAGGATAGATCGGTAATTTCCCATCGGGCGCGTGTTGTAACGATAACGACCCCGGCTATCGTGGCTGGACACGTGACAGACCGCGTATCGAGTTAAACGCGGCGTAGAGGCCGCACGCATGGCGCCGGACTAATTTATTCAGAAGTGTCATAATTGCGATATCGCACACGGGCTGCCATTGCGGATTACCGCAACGGAGTTCTCCGTGCTGAAATTGCAAAACCGTCGACGAAGAGCGGTTCCGGGGGCGAAGGGACGAAAAGGGACGAAAAGGGGGAAGAGAGCGTGTAAATCGGGCGCAGCCCGAGGGAAATGCTAATTCCACGACTCGTAACGCGTGTCGTTTTTCGACCGATGATCGACCGTAGATACGTGATACGATTCCACGCGAATAAATCGTGCGAAAATATACACGCAATTTCATGTGTGTGCGCGCGCGCGTGCATGCGTGTGTACCTATGTGTACGTTACTTTTTTTTCGTCGCGTACCTTTTTTATTTTCGTTTCTTTTTTTTACGTGTTTTTTTTTTCTGTGCTCGTCGAGTTCGACAACGCATGCACGAATCGGTCTCCATCCCTGCCGGTCGTTTAAAAAATTACCGCGCGCTCCAACTTCGACACCGCTCGTCGATAGGTGAAATAACAGGAGAAAGTCACGCGAATATAAATGCACGAAAACGAAATCGAACCAAATTTTTACGGTGTTTTTTTGTTCCTCTCTTTTTTGGCGAGATGGACACGTGTTGTTTTACTATCGGTTTAATCAAACGTCGAATGGAGAATCGAAACTCCCGGTCGGTTCGTTTCTGAAAGTAATTTCGGGAGCAATGAGAATTTATACAGGCAATCGCGTGGAATGTCGGCTAGTATTATTGTAGACGGTATTTTGTCAAGGTAGAATTCGAGTGGACGCGTAGTTTTAATTTTCTGTAATTAACGTTTACGCTTCTTATGTTCTGATCAAGATGATCGTGAAACGAAGAGGGATAAATAATGTATAATCGTTATTGACATAACAAGAAATTTTCTCTATAGCAAATATATGTTTCAAACCATGTAAGTACTAAGTTCCATTTTTCACATAACAAAATCGTCGAACAACAACTACTAAATCATCTCTTTTAATTTTTATGATTCCATTCAGGATTGCCCAACAAATCCTTTTTCCAATTCACAAAGTGCATTCTTTCAATCTACAAAAGACAAATCCCATTTTCACACGAAACAAATTGCGCAAAAACCTTTTTTCCCCTCTTCCTTCGCTCTACTTACTCTTTCTTTCCTCAACTGCAGCTCCTCTTCGATCTTTCGCCACGCGACAGTTGTTTTTACAACGGAAGCGTAATCCGCGCTATTCGGGTTTGTTTTCGTTCCTGGTTTTTCTCATTCCGAACGATTTTTTTGTCGAAAACCTCTTTGGGATGCACGCGAATGAAATTTGTCGCGACGCGGGAAAAATGGACGAGTTTTCCGCGTGGAATCCGCGCGAGTCGTTTACCCCGGGCGTCGGCTGCAGTTTACAGAGTGTTTTGCAGGTCGAATTAAATTTGCGAACACTTCGCACTCGCGTGTACGCGCCCGTCCGACCGGTCGCCGACCGAAGAATTAAAGTTATTGCAGGGTCACGGTGAAACGGGGAAAGTAATAATTTTCGTGACCGAACGAGACGTCCGGTAATTCGACGGAATTTACACGGCTGGCTCCGGTTTGTATTTACTGTAAATTGGCTTCAATCCCGGATTATCGCGCGACTGACAAAATGACGCGGGTTCCGCCCTCGTTCATTGGACCCGCTGTGACTTAATTTTCGAACTGTCGGAATTTAACCGGAACAACCGGCGCCGAATATACGGGCTCGTATGAATGTACACGTGTCGTGTAAACGTGGCGATTTATTTGGGGCGCATGAAAAATTTATTTTGGAACTTATGGATATTTATGCGAGCTTTACAGGTTTAAGGTTTGAAAGTACTTGATAGTACAAGGTAGAGAGTTTCTAAGAGAAATTTTGTGAATTTTTAAGTAGACTATAGTCTTGAAGATCTAAACTTTGAACTTCTCTGAAAATTGGAGGTTTAAAGATTTGTTACTACAAATATTGAGATTCTAGCGTTGAAATTTTAGTGTTTTGAATTTTCAAACGTTATATTTGCAGTGTTTTGAATTTCTAAGCGTTGAAAATTAGAAGCTGGTAATTTTGAAACTTTGTGTTTTATTTTTACCAATTTCCAATGACTTCTTTGTGTCACTAAATAGTTTTCAGGGTGCTTCAGTTAATGATCAACGAAATGGTTGTCGGAGCATTAAAAAAGACACTCGGCTAACACCGACACACGCTCACCAACGTTCAACGAAACGAACAGCAGCCACCCCTCTAGCCGACACCCCAAAAACGTCGGTAATCAACGATACGTGGACAGAAGTGGCCGTAATAATCCCCCAAGCCGGCCGGACGCGATGTCCGAATTTATGTACTGCGAACAAGTGACAAGGGGCGGTTCGTTCGTGCGGAAGAGGTGGGTTTACGCGTGGACGCTTGGTAATAATTCATATCGCTGTTTTTCCCGCGTTTCCGTTTCGCCGGCCGCTTTTATCGTTCCTCCCCTCTTCGAAATCAGGTGGAAGGAAATAGGATTGAAAAAGGGGTTTAGGAGATTGGGAGGCACTAAATATTTTGTTTGAATATTTTTTGTTTCTTGTAATGTCAGAACTAGCGATTCGGCAAAGTGACACGCTTTTAATTTTTCGTACAATTTATAAAGGTGCAATTTTTCTTATTGTATCTATGCAGAGAAATGCATTTAAGAATGTCTCAAAAAGGTATCTTTGTAATTTTACTATCTGTAAAATAAAAAATTTGGGTCAATTTAACCCGCCCAGTTTTAGTTTTAATCCTTCAATTACATACAGTCTTTTCTACCTCAGGAAGGTAATACCAAATTAACTCTATGATATTTGGTAAATTAATTAAAATCAATAGATATAATAGTAAAAACGTAAAAAAAAGATTTAAGGGGTTGAACGTCAACAGGAACACGAGAATCAAGAATTTTCCGCTCACGAATACAACGACAAGTCTTCCAGCGTTTTAAACATCTTTCTCCATCTCTCTGTGCCTCTCCATTAACGAAATCCTTCCTCTTTCTCCCTCTTCAACCCTTCGCCCAACGGTTTTGCTCCTCTGCCAGCCTCACCCCGCGGTTTCCACAGCTCTGTGCTACCTGTCTCTCCGCGGGATTTGTTCTTGACGTTGGTAATTTGTCCTATGTGCTCCTTCCATCTTTCCCTCTCCCTTTTCACGTATTTTCAATAATTTTTTTGTCGTTCTCCTCTGTCGCGACACACGAATTTCCGGACTGGTTCAAAGAACGTTGAAACGGTTTTCCGTCAGCATAGGGAAATAATAAATTTACATGTTTGGAGGAATCGCAATCATTCTTTCCATTTTCTTTTGTTGAATGTGTATGCAGAGTTAAATGCCGTTTTGACGGCCCGAAATTTTTATAATTTCTTTGCGATGATGATCCCGCGTTAATGGCGGTTTAAACAAAATCCTCCGCATTAGAGCGGGGATATTTAAATTTATAAATATTTTGAACGTACACAATATGTACTCTGTATGTAAACATAAATATTTGAAAGGGCAGAACCACCATTTTCATGAAAATAATGAAAATATATTCTGTACTGGTTACCGAAAACATACCAAAAAATAAATAAACATTTCAAAATAATGAGGAGAAAGCCCGAATAACGAGAATAACAGATTCAAAGCCATTTAACAGTTTCCAAGTTCCATTATCTCGGAAATATTCGATCGAAAACAGGATTTATACGTTTTATACTACCGGGTGTCCACCGAAGAATCCCACCGAGTTCCCGCGGCTGTTTGCAGCGGGAGTTCGAAAGAGTAGTGGGGTAATCAAAGAAATCCGCGGTTATTGCCGGGAACGATAAAGTCGGCGGGGCGAGTGTATAAAACTTGGGGAAATTTAATAAGCGTCGAGCTAAGAGCATTCCTGCGCACGCAGCTCTAGATATTCCTAGGGTTAATGTTCCCGGAGCAGGATCCTCCGAATAGGAAGCTTTAATATCGGCCACCCGTTCGCTTATCCTACCCGCGGCGCGCGGCAGCTTATAAAGCCACGACAGAATACCCAAAATAATCTTCCTCCCTGTACACTTCTTCGTCCGCGCCCCTTAACAAAGCCCGGAGAGCTTCTTCAACCCTCCCTCCGGTTCCACGGACTCTCTCCACCCCCGCTGAGTTCTTATTAAACTATTTCCAGTCGTGGTCTATCCCCCGTGGCGACCAACCCCCCTCGCATACCCATGAAGATCTCGTCTTTATGCTCCTTGAACTTGAGAGGAGACGATCCTACAGGATGCTCCATAACGTATGGAGTATAGTGTAGTTGGAAAGTTTCGTTCGGTTGTTGACATAGGCAGGAATATCTTTGTTGCTTGATGCTTTCACTTGGGAACATATTTACTGCGTGTTGAGATGAAGATATTATCTTTGCTGTTGGGTGTTTTTAAACTTGATTATGGATGTTTAGTATAGTTGGTGCTTTCGAACTTGGGAACAATGAATTGTATTTACTGGGTGTTGAGATGAAGATAAAGTGCCTTTGCTGAGGGGTAGTTTTAAACATGAGGGCAGTGGATTATACAGGATATTTCGTAATTTTTAAGGTTCAGTATAGTTGGGAATATTCTTTGATTGTTGAGATCGGAGAGAATATTATTTTCATGAAGAGAATAGTGCATTATACAGGACGTTCCATAAAATGTGGAACAGAATGTTGTCGGAAGTTTTGAACGGTTATTGGGATACGTGAGAATATTTATCTTCGTATGTTGGTGTTTTCAAACTTAAGGACAGTAGATTATACAGGACGTTCCATAATACGCAGGATTTAGTATGGTTGGAAGTTTTGTTTGATTATTGGGATATATGAAGGTATTATATAAGTTGGTACTTTGGAACTTTAGAACAGTATACTCTATTTATAGAGTGCCAAAATACGTAAAGATATTATCTTTGCAAGTTGGTGTTTTCAAACTTGAGGACAGTAGATTGTACAAGTTGTTCCATAATATTTGGAACATAGTATAGCTGGAAGTTCTGTTCAAGTAATGAGATACAAACTTCATAACACTAGATTATACTGGACGTCCCATAAATCGCAATTGACTTCGTTCCTCACTCCACATTCCAAATCTACAAACCAAATTTCTCTTACCAGCAATCAAACAACAAAACACATTTCCAATTCTCCTCTAAAGACACGCAGAAAACACGGGTTTCAAACTTATCTCTCAAATACCGCGGTATTCACGAGCCGCAATTGCATAAAAATTCAAAATCAAACAAAAACAAACATCGAGCGGAAAGAAACGCGAACCGAGTCTCCAGAAAGTGAAACGACCGCCTCAAAACAACTTTTGTCCCGCACAGGAACCGTTCGCGAAATAAGAATCCTCCAAAAGGAACGTGCTTCGTCAAGGAAAATGGGACAATTACCGTGTCATTGTCATTGTCAGCGAGACGACTGGAGTATCTGAGTGCTCGAAGAAGAAGAATTTTTCTATCGTGGTGGGGGAACCGTCATCGTTCAAACCGGTCGGAAACGGAACGCGAAAATGCAAAGCAGCATCGTCGAAGTTCCGGCTGCATTTGAACGTAAAAATAAGGGGGTGGTTGGGGGAGAGAATGAAAAAGCAACGCAGACGTCGCGGTATCAATGAATAATACATTCTTCCGGCGTACCGGTGATACATTATGCCGGGTTCTCGTCTCCGGCGGACCGCACAGGGGATTGCTACCATGCACTAAAGACTCCGTGGAATCATATCGGGGCTTGAACCGTCGAGACGAATCGCAGGGGAACGCGGAACGATGTCTGGAACAAATCGTCTTTGGCTCTCGATGTGAATTCAGTTTCCGTTTCCAAATATTTATTTATTGCTTCGTATTTAGAGATTTTTTGGTGTTTACTGCGACAGATTGATGGGGTTTCCTGAATTTTTGTGATATTGATTGGAATTGGTGTACTATATAGAGTGTTCTCAAAAAATGAAACGTCTAGAAACATGTTTTACTTCAACAGAAACAATTTCAAAGGCAGTTTGAAATATTAATTTTACCTCTAACCGGTCATTTTCAATCTTCAAAATTTCCAATTCTTCACAGTTCACTGTCTGCGAGGCCCCGATTAATTGGCCGCCCTGTAGAGCAGCGAGGCACGAGGAAATTTCGCGACGGAATGTTATTTACCCCGGAACTTGGTGGCGCTCAGCGACGAGATAATTCGAGTCGATCAACGTCGATCGACTAAATGCGTATCCGCCAATAATTTCGTCCGGCGTTCGATCGAAAAGGGCCGTGACGGGTAAATGGCGTGGCGTGGCGCGGCGTGGCACGAGGTGCGGGAGAGAGAGAGAGAGAGAGTCGATTTCCGGTGACCGGCCATCGATCCCCGGCACCGATTCGATTAGCGTTCTCGTATAAACGCGCAAAACTCTGTTTCTCGGCTAATCAATCTGATCAACCGGCAGACCGTGAGCTGCCATTCGTCAAATATATTTTTCAACAACGGAACAGAATGAACATCGACGCAGTTCGTTGAATTTCGACGAGGAACGTTTCTGTGTATTACCGATCGATAGACACCCGTCGAAGAATTTTTCATGAAAGATTAAGTAGGAAATTGCTAATTAAGCGTTCAATGGACACGGAAATAGATAATTATTAGTCTCTTCCGGTTGTTCAGTCTTGAAATACTCTATTTATTTTAATATTCTGTGTATTGATTACGTGAAAAATTACATCTACTTCTATTTCGACATCGATACTTCAATTTCTTACTTCCATTGTTAATATATTTTCAATTTTTCTACCTTCCGTTAATATAGATTTCCAGATAATTCTCAGGATCTATTAAAGAATATTAATACTCTATGTTTTACTTCAATATACTACAATCTTCTCACATTATCTACACTAATACAATCGCTTACAATACAAATAGAATTCTATTCCTTATCCCATTTTTCACTACAATAAAACTACGGATTCCCACAAAAATCCGCAACCTAATTCCCAAGACAAAGAAAAAGATATCACAAACACCTCTCAATTTGCCAACCAAAGTCCCTGAAACAGTTGGTAAAATCATACAGGCGATTCCTCGCGAGAATTAAAAGTGTCGGTACCTAGACTAGTACCTAGAGACTACGCGGCATTGATTTTTCTATTTGGTTCGCGAGCGCGAAAAAAGGTGGGAAAAGAGGAGGAGAAAGAGAAAAAGAGAAGTGCGCTTCGAGTGGAGATGGAACAGCATTATCCGATGGGAAACGACGAGAAGTCTGTGACACTCGCGTAAGAAAACTTCGATTCACGTCTGCCGCGGCGCGATGACAGCTTTTCACCGACAGCGTTAATCTCACTCGCTTTTTTCGTCCCGCCCGACCACCCACGCTCTCATCCTACCTCGTCCCACTCTTTTGATATGTCCGCTGCGCCTTTTTCAACCCCGTGGCCGCAATTACAGTCCGCGATTCCATAACATTGTCCGCCCCGTTATTCCCGCCGGCTCGAATCCATCTTAACCTCCGCCTTTTTGTCACCGAAACGCTCTTCATCATCGTCAGATTTTTTTTCCTCTACCCGGCCAGCCCTGCCAGCGTTTTCATCTTCTTCGTGTTTTGGAATCTGATTACGTTTCGCTTGGTCTTGATTGCTTGCCTTTTACCTTCGTTCGCGTCGCTGTTCGTGCTTAACATTCTTCCACTGGCCATTTCATTCTGAAATTGTAGACGTTTTCCATTTTAATTTTCTTTTCCTGGCTGAACTGTCATTCCGTTGACTTCTTTTTCCTTTAATTTTGTGAAACTTTTGTACATTTTTTTCTATTGAGCTCCTGTTCTGTTGGTTTCTGCTATTTCTTAATTTTGTGGAGGTTCTGTGTGTACTCCGATTGACGTCTTGGCTTCTTTTTTTTCCTCTTTAATTTTTCCAAAATTCTGTGTATTTTTTTATGGAACTTCTCTTGATTTCTGCTACTTCTGATTTTATGACGTTTTTACATGTATTTTAATTGGTTCTATTGTCTTGGTTTCTTCCTTTTCTTAAATTCTATTCAAATTTTTATTTATTTCTCCCTCAAATCATTCGTGCTTTATCTTTTGGATTTCGGCGCTTTTTAGATTATACATATTTAGTTTCTGCATTTGAAAACTGCAGCAGTTCTTCCTCTGCAAAGAGATGTGTGTCTACTTCAATGTTTTCTTTTTAGATTTATCTTTCTCTTGCTCTTTTTGTTCAGTTATCTGCGCTTTCATTCAACTTACAGTTTTTTTTCTTCTACTTTCTACAACCTACCATTCTACCCTCATTCCTTCGCAATTTTCCCTTCGCCACTGGGTGCCGCGTATATTTTTCTAACGCCCTATAAATTTGCCATGCCTTTCATCGTCTGCTATATTCTACCCGAATTCCCTTTTTCGGTTTTATATTCTGGTTTCCTTGTGATTTTAACGGTTTCTCCTACACCTTAATATTTCCCATCTTCTCGAAGAAGGAATTTCCTTTTTCACATTAAATTCTATTCTCCTCGAATTCTCCATAATCTATCATTCATTTCCGAATCTGCATAATTTCATTCCCAATATTTTCAACCTGTAACATTTTGTTATGCGAAAGACTTTCAAATTTACTTCATCGACAATTTTTTCACCGGATGTCCTGTGTGTTAGTGCTCTTCTTTCGAGGCATCTTGCCGTCGATCTATTCGTTTCCCTCCTGCTTCTAAGAACGAGAAATCTCCTCGGTCTCTTATCTTCCTTTCGCTTTGCCTGGCCAGCCATTGGGGTCTACATTCGATCCTGCGGTCTTTATCGGCGAACTGCAGCTGCGTTTTACGATTCCCCGTTATTCTGGCTCTCGTCGCGTCTCGATTTCATTCGTCTTAACCCCTTAACGCACAAATCTTTCCTGTACGTGTACTTAGTCGTGAACTATTCGTATTAACGATTAATCTTGCTTCTGTTTGGTTGTCCAGATTCAATTGATATCGTTCGACGGAAGCATCGAATTGTACAAAAATTTGTGTTTCGTAACATTTGCAATATTGAATTATTCGGATTAAGAATTTTATTCGGCTCCAAAATTTTTAACCCTTTGCACTCCGCTGTCCTCTCTCAGGGGACATCGTAATTTTAGCATACCACTCAGATGTCCCCTCTCAGGGGACATTAAAGTTTATTAGTGATTACGGGGAATTAAGTTATTTCAACGTAACTTTTTGAAACATACATGTTTCCCTGAAGTTTTCTCTTGAAATGGCACAAGAAATCAAATAAAAATATAGTAAAATTACTGAGATATATAAAAAAAATGTCAGCGGGTTTTGCGTCAGAAGAGAACGCGAGAAGCGTGTTCACGACGGTCCGAGCACTTCTCGGCGCCATTTGAGAAGGGCGATAAGGAGAGTTCGTAGAAGAAAGGTCGGTATGCGTGCATACCTCGCACTGTATAGTGAGATTTATAAATATAAATAAACAAATTTAAAACTGGAGGAAAAGATTTTCAAAGCTGAGCTCAGTCTGGTTTGAAGCGTCGAGCGGTATAGATAGATCTAACGAGTGAGAAAATCGGAAAAGTGATCCTTCTCTTTGTAAATAAGTTCTTTTGGTAAATATCATTTTGTGAGTTAGTAATAACAATTAGAAGCTTTCTACTTATGTATTTATTCATTTTTTTTTTATTAGAACAATGGCAAAACGGTCAAACACGAATGAGTCTCATGACACAAGTAGTAGTGAAGATGAGCTCCAGATAGACGTTTATACAGATATGTTAGAAAGACTAAATGTAGAAGAAAACGATAGCAGTGATAGTGATATCGTCCAACCAACAGGGCGACGAAGAGATCGCATAGATAGCGATAGCGATGAAAGTGATACGGAAGAACGGCTTATCGCACTGTACAGAATTATAAAAAATAAAATATTGATTTTTTTTGCAAATATACATTCCTTGATGTCAACCAATTCATATAAGTCCAATATCATTATAATAGGTGACTTGGTTCCAAAACTACACTAAATAATACGCGGGTCCGTAAATGCACGTTTCTGCCGCAAAAGCGCGCTGAGTAGCCGGTAGCCAACGTCCAGAATGGTTCGGAGTGCAAAGGGTTAAATTATTGAGACAGTAGGAAAACGCGTGTATTGGTAACGATCTTCTTTAATTTTCCGTAAATTTAAAAGTATTTTTGGAAAAATAATGGCAAGATTAAATACAGAAAGCTTTTTCTAAGGTTTCTGACATTTAATATCATTGCATGTGTTATCGTATTATAAAAAATTTAATATTGTACACTAAACTTTATAATTTTTTTATGTTGAAAAAAGTGACGATTAAAAATCGTTTTTTGAGTGGAAAGTATAAAATATTGTTGAATTTGAGTCGTCGTTGAACTTATTAATGTTTAGGTTGTGTCGCTTACAATGCATCGCGGTGTTCAGCCAAGCTAATTTCCCGCGAATAGAATTTATAGGCGCCCCGCAGCTAATAAATTTGTAAACAACGCGAGGCATCCTCGACTTGGGGTACGCCAGACTTGCCCAACACTTCGCCGGACGGGAAGAACTTTCGGAATACCGGCGCTGCCTTAGTTACAGTTTATATTGCAGTTTAATCGGGACATTCAAGTGGGAGAACTGGATAATCAACTAGATCGTTCCTCCATGCACGCAATAAACTGAACGTTCAAGTTTGATATTAACTCCTCGGTCATAAGATTTTGTCGGTGACTGCATAAATCTGAATTGCTTTCATTCATTAATAATTAAATAGGAGGGGAAAAGACGTCAACTTTGATTGTTGGTTGAATAGTTAGTTTGAAATAAACAACGGAAAAGAATGTTTCTCTAACAACAGTATTAATTAGGGACTAAGAAAATGTGAACATTTTAATATTCGAAACTTTGAAACTTTGAAAATTTAAAAATTTGGAACGCTAAAACGTTGAAACTTTGAAACTTTGGAACGTTAAAACGTTAAAACGTTGAAACTTTGAAAATTTTTAACTTAGAAACGTTGAAAACTTAATATTTGGCTCCTTCATCGAGAAATAAAATGTTCAATTAGGAAATTAAAAATCTAGATACATTTTGATCGAAACGATACCAGAGGAGGCACATTTTGATTCTACAGGTATCACCGTCCTTCATTTAACTCCACACACTATATGCGCGTAGAATTCGTAGACTATTCATTAGTATACTCCATTCAATGAGTCGAGTCAATGTAGCTAGTGCGATAAACAAAACAGTGGCTCGGTAATCACGTCATAGATGCGGCGGTTTTGGTTATTGCCTGCCGCCGACTAATTAGACCCTGTACTACATAAATGATCCCGCTGAAAATGACCATTGGACGTCGCATCTGTTTCTAGTTACTAATTCGAATTGTCGAACTACCGCAGTGTTCAAGAAATTCAGTGGCAAATCAAACTGCATGCTAATAGTTGCGATGAGTGAAACAATGCGTACAGCCTCATGATAATTAACTATACTAAGTAATCTTCATATACGAACATTAGTACGCAGAATGCATAAAATCAACATAGAAACACCCTATAATTCGATTTACCTAACATCTCTCCACCCAAAAGAATGAAACAAAAATCTGTCGATACCATGACAAAACAATCGAATTTAAAAAATTAAATTAAGAAATTAAATTAAGAAATCCATAAGCACTAATCTATTTATCTTAATTCTCATTTTAATCTTCTTAATTTCCATAGTTCCTATCCAACAGTCCTTAAAATCATTGAACATTAAAAATTACAGTTTGCATCCCAAATCCAAACAGACCAACTAAAATACCTCAAATTTCATCGCTTGATCATTTCCAGAAATAGCCCTCCAAAAACAAACCCAAAAAAATCCGAATTCCGAAGAAACCACCAACAATAACCCAAAAACATCTCCATTCTCCAGTGACGCGAATTCCTTTCGAGGAGCAAGCCGAAAATTCACTACGAGGCGCGTAAAGTGGCCGCTACTGCGAGCCGGGGGTAGTTCCAGACCGTCGGTAATCCGGCATACGTCTCGTGGTGCGGCGGTAACGTCTCGGCCCGCGAAATATTTCCCCGAGAGTTAGCCCATAAAATCGCGGCCTGGGAACCTGGTGGTAGGGGTGCACGGCGAAGAGGGCACAGGGAAAGGCGGAAGCGTCGGAAGACCGTGGGACCTGGATACAAATACGGGGTTTGTCGCGAAGCATTCCGTTCACGTGCGTCGAATCACTGCGTTTCCCGGCCGCCGATGGGAGTCTGCGATATTTTCCTCACCCCCGTTCCACCTCCTCGCACCCTATCCCGTCTGTTTCTTCAAGCTCCGGTTCGTTCCTCCTTTTTACGCGTCGCGGGACGAGAATTCGTCGCGCGTCGTTGTCGGGGGACAGGCTTTTCAGAAACGCATTTGCACATGACGGGGGTGAAGACTGGGGCTGAGCTGAAGGGTTTGGGATGTGGATGAGGGATGGGGAGAGTGGAGCGAGGGAACGGAGACAGGTGGTTGATAAAGAAAGCTCGATAGATCGAGGAAAAGGAAGAATATGGGAGAGACAGTAGGGGGATAGGGGTGGGTAAGAGAAAAAGGGTGGCGTGCGCTGTCTGTCATCGAACTGACGTCGCTTGGCCCGAACCACGGGGTTTCTTGCGCGTCACTGGTTAGGGACCCTTTGCTAGAGGCAATGTATGTGTAGTTAGAACAATTGATCGATCTTGTATTTTTGTTTCGATTTGTTGGAGAGTTAAACCTTGAACATGAAGTTTAGAAGTTTGGTTTTGGTGTATTGTTACGATCGAATAGTACCGTTTTGGACACTCGTTTAATAATCAGTGCATTGTAGGTTATTGAATTGTAAATAATTTCGAAAATGAAAATTTGGTTACTTTGCTTGCAATCATTTGATAATCAATTAATTTCAATAGAAAATATTTGAGAAAGGGTAAGTTTCATTTTCTTCAAAAAAATTTACTTCATTATTACAATTCTATGCTACTTTACTTCATTACTCCACTTTCTTACGACTTCGATAATCAATATTCCAATAATATCGATCAAAAACCTCAATCGCTACCGCCACTGGAAGCTCGCTGAAAAATTGAACGCGCTCTCGCGTCCGTGGATCCGCGATCCCCACTCGTCGTATAAATAATATCATTATCGGGGTAGCTGCGTATGCCAACGATTTCATCTAATTACAGAGTCCTCGGTTCGGCCTACCCCTACCAGCATCTCACCCACCCACTGCTCGCCAGCGTCGGTCTGATTTATTCAAAAACAAGCTCGCGGTTCTAATTACCAGCGATCCGTATCCAACTGGCGCGGCGCGGCGGTAGCTACCTCTTAATTCCTCATAATTAGAAGCTTTACTCCACGCGGTGGGGAACAGGTAGAAAATCGGGAAGGAAGTTCGGGGATGGAACGGGGGTGGCAGTGTCGGAAGGTAGTCGGCGTGGCAGCGTGGCGTAGCGGTTCGCCGGAGAAGATAAGGAGACGACGTACGCGCTGCCGAGAAACGCGAGTGCAATTTTCGCGGTGCTGCTAGAGCTGCAGCATCGGGTCGATACTACAGCGTGGCCGACCGTGGCGAGATACTAATCTTCCTTCCACCAAGGAAACTTATTTTTTCCTCTTCTCGTGAGTTTCTCTTTTTCCATCTCTCTTCTAGCGGACTCGCGAATGATCTTACGAGGTGACCGTGTGCTCCTTTATTCTCTTCTTCTTTCTTTCTTTCCTTTTATTCTATCTCATCTCATGCGCGATCCGCTTTCTCTAGAGGTAACATTGGTTCTCGAATGACCTTTCGTTGAATGTTACTCTAGGTCTTCGATCTGATAGCGATTTTTTAACGTATTTCCACGTTCTCTTCTTTTTCACTCGTCTTTCCTCTATTCTGGAATGTGTTAGGTTTTCTTCTATTGTCCGCTTTCTTAGTTTATGTCAGTTTTTCGCTTTTTATTGTAGGTTTCTGTTTTGTTTTTGATCGTATCTTTCTATTTATAAGTAGTTCTACTTTTCTTTCTTTAGAATGTTAGTGTATGCGTCTCTTATTCTCTCCTTCCGCCTGCAGGTTTAAGTGTCTTCCTTTCTCTCTGAATAATTACTCTTTCTCCACGTTGCTCTAGACCTCTGTTCCTTTTAGATATCAATGTATCAAGCTTCTCCCTCTCCTCGTCTTCTGGAAAGTTTCCGATCTCTTTGTGCCTCTATCTTTCTGGCGGTTACTATGCGCTTTGTATTTCTGTCTCTCTCTTTTTATCTAGATCCCTATTCTTTTGTCCTCGGTTTCTATCCTTCTCTAAGTCGCTATTCTCTTTCACTCTCTAAATAGAACTTTGCCATTCCCTCCCTTTCTAGGTTTTTTCCCTTACACTCTAGGTTGCTCTATTAATGTTCCTATTCTCTCCTCCCTTCTGTTCGGTAATTTATACTATCCTGCTATTTTCGCCGGCTAACCCTCGTGACTCCTTATTTCTCGATTTTTATGGTCTGCCTTTAACTCCCGCACTCCCGGAAGAAGAAGTAAAACACACATTTACTCGGAAATCGGGACATCCAAATTAAACTGAAACGAAATGTATACTGGGAAGCATCATATCGAAATAATACTTAATTCTTTTAGAATTTCATTTTAATCGAATTAGTTCATAAACATGCAGAAAAGAATATCGTAGTTAACAATAATATTTAATTTTCTGAAAGGTTTATAATCGATTGATTAATAAAGAAGAAGAAATATTGAAAATGTTTTAGTACAAAATATTTTCACCCTTTGGTGAGGGTTAACGAGTCATCGTAAAACCCAAAGTAATATCGACCTTTTCACCAATTAATAAAAGCGTAATTCTTTTTCATTTCGTTCTGGTTTCTTATTTTCACCGGTGGCTTATACTTGAATATCACATCAGCCGTAGTCCGTTAAATTGGTTTAGTAGAAAAAAATAACCATGCAGACGAAAATTAATTTTCTCATTGATAATTTCAATAATTTCAATAATTTCAAAAGTTCTAAGAATTTCGCCGGCAGCAGTGTCAAAGAGCACCGAAGAGAAAGAGGGAAGAGGCAAAGAGCACGCTGGTCGTGATTAGCTTCAAGGTACTCGGCCCGGTCCTCGGAGGATGCTTTCCCTGTGGAAGTTTCTTTCGCCGCGATGTCTATTGATTTCATCGGGTTTCCACGAGAATATTTTCTGGGATTCCGTGTCCCCCGAGTGCAGCGATCCTTTTGATGCAATATCGTCTGCCATTGGTGCAATCCGTCGGATTTGCCGCGGGCCAGGCACCGAGATAATTAGTCTTGATCTATCGGACGGAACATCGGCCACCGATCCTCTTAGTTTATTGGCGTCTGGTGTACGTACAGATTGAACCCTGCCTGGGAAACAATTTCGCGAGGCTAGCGAACTTCGTTCGGCACTGAAAACTTGAACGAATGTTATCGTGGAATGATAGAAAAGTTTTCTTTAAACTTAACCCTAGATAACCGAACTGAAATCAGGGTTTCTCTGTAACTAAAAATTCGACTCGTATATTAGGAAATTAAAAACAGGAATATCTGTATATTCCTACTACTTATTTATTACAAAGTAATACAACTTCAGATACTTATTATAGTTTTCAATTAGAAAATAAAGAAGCATTCTAAATCTTAGCATACATTAATCCTTTGAAATCGATGATAGTTTTTGCAACTAGTGTAAAAATCGTCTAACATAAATTAAGAAACAGAATTATTTTATTTCAATATTTCGTGTGCTGAAAGATTATACCGAATTTGAAATTTTATAGTTTTGTTGCATTTAATAAAATGACGACTGGCAGTCGTTTCTCGAATGCTAAGGGTTAAAAAGTGTGCTTCTGAATTCATATTCGCGAAAGTGATGAAGGTTGTGCGCAATTGTCTCGCAGTATACCTTGTCTTGAAAGTTTATAAAGAAAATTGTTGCATTTGTAATCATAAGGTTATGTACGGGTGAGATTTCTTTGTTAGTTCCTCTTCTCTTTTGAAATGATTCCGCGAAGAACATGCCTAGTGTTTTTATTAAATACCGCAATTACGAAGACCGTTGCTCGTTTATTTCTTCTAATGTATTCTTCTATTGTTTTTGAGAAAAGAATAGGAAGGCACGGCACAAAGAAATTCCAGCGGATTCGTTCGAGTTTGCCAAGCTCTTGACTGCAGGAAGGAAGCGCGCGTAATATTATACAATATAAAGGAACCGTAAACTGCGCCGCAGCTTAAATATCCGATTCTTGTTTCTGTAGCTTCCATAATTAAGCGTAGAGTTTCTCGGTGAATGGATTGTACGTTGTATTCATTCTGATACAAAGTAAATTAACGAAGCTGAAGTATTTTTTCGTCGGGGAACGCCGTTTCAAGTAACAAAAGGAAAACACTCTGGAGTTTACTAACTGGAGTAAAATTGATTAATTTCACTGGCCAGAATATATCCTCGAATGTTGAAAAGGACCATTGAAAATTTTCCAATGATACCTGACATATTTTTATCGTTTCCCATTATAAATATTATTTGATATAACAAAATTACGTAGATTACACAAAATTATAAAAAATTGTAATCCTTACAGTAAGTAATACATCAACGATTTTCTCAAGTAACGATTACTTATCGTAATAACCACAATTATAAATTCTGTTATAATTCACAACTTTTTAAATTTTAACATATAAAAATTCTCAATAGGTTTGCAATTGAAAAATCATTTCAACGAATAATACCTTTGTCGTAATTTAATACAATTTAATACAATTTAATACAATTTCAAGGGAATAAAAATTCCTTGAAAGTTTCATTATAAAAAGTGTCTACCAGTCTACGACATTGTTTCCAGAAAATCTGAGATTCATGGTACGCGATCGGTTGCCCTCGAACAATGTCGATAATGTCGATGGGAAAGTGAACGATATTCCGTTTCATCGGGCGCGTACCGTACGCAACGTACGAGTTGCCTCCTTGAATTCACATACCCCTTTCCTTGAAGCGATCCTCTCGCTCGTATTCCAAACAGTTTAAGGGGGTGGCTGACTGGGGTCGGTTCATTTTATTTCCTGGCAACGAGTGGTAAAGTTTTTATCTCGGCATAATACACGCCGCCTACACCAGAGACTCGGCCAACTTTCTCCACCCCTTTCTTCTCCGTGAAAGCTAGCTGAGGAATGGACGAGCTGCGTGGAAAAGTGGCGACCCGGACTCTTGGCCCGCCTGTTGCGAGTCACTCCGAACAATTTTTGCTCGGAGAACATTTTGCTATTATGAGATCTTGAAGTTCTCATATTTTGAAATCTTGAAATATTGGAATTCTACAATGATGAAATTTAAAATTTTAAAATGTTGAAACCTGAAAGTTTTGAAACACGTCCAATGTACTTCGAAATGTTTTTAAAGCGATTTTTAAACTTATGGTGATTGTAATGCACATAAATTCAACTGTGAGCGTAAATACGTTTTAACTGTATGGATTTAACTACGAGTCACTGCCAATTTCAATTAAATATCGGTGTTTTGTGAAATTAACCCCTTGAATGGAAATGACGGGTCTCGCCCGTGCGTGCTCTCCGCGTGAAAATTGATTTTGAACATTATTTTACAACTCTGCCATATCGTAACCAAAATATTTTTATTATTTTCATTAGTAAATTTAATTGAACTTGTGATTCTACAATTTCTTTTACAATAACTGTATCTGTAAAATTGCAACAAAACTAAGTATCGTAAGCAAGAACATCTAAGTGGAAATAAATCGTAAGGCAAAGGGTTAATACTTAAAAAAACGTGTTCAATTTAACGAAAGTCATTTATCCTCAAATCAAGTAATATCGAGTCCAACGCGTAACAGGGATTTCAAATTAAATTTGATAAACATGATAAAACTGTTTGTTCCAGATTCTTTGAAATATACTACAAAATTAATGCATTCAATATTTTATAGTTTTTGCAAAGCACAATACAATATATTCTCGACAGAAAATATTCAAATGGAAAATTTGAAGAACCCAGGAACAATACTACACAGATGAATTTTCAATACAAACGTACTATCTTATAATAAAGCAATAGTGCCAAAGAAACCATACATAAGACTTTAAACATTTCCAAGAACCCTAGAATCCCAAAACCTCGAAAACTTGCAAGAACCAAAGAAGTCGAACACCACAGCTCTATTACCTAAATTAGTCGAGTAACATTACACAAGCTCAAAAATTCACAAAAATCGTAGAATACTAACATAGAAACTGGTTTATACAAACTACTCAACGTTATACAACATAGAACAACTTCGAAAGCGTCGAACAAATCCCATAGCAGCGTAGCGAAACGCGAGTAGGATCCATCGGAGTCGGTGGAGTTTCGAGGGGCTGGAATTTCACTCGTCTGCGGGAGAAACGCGGGGGCCACCGGTTAAATGTGGATTTGCAAACAAAGCGGCGTCCCTTTTGTGCGTCTTACAACCGGTGTACAGGGTTATTTAAGGTAATACTCCCGCCGCGGTAGGAAAAAAAAAAATGGAAGAATTCATGGAAATTTTCGGACGGACGCTCCGCTTTACGGCGTTTTAAACGCTCCGCCGCAGGAAACTTGTCTCTCGGGGGTGGGTTTATTGTTGCTGGGCTCTCGATGCTCTTTTTTCGCTTCTTCTCTCCCTTTCACCCCTGTGTCCTCCGTCTTCCCCCTTTTTTTCATTCTTCCCGTCCGAGAAACGCGGGGGGCGGGTGTCTGCTCGTGATAACGCTGCGCGAACAGATTCGCGGGCGAGTTTCTTTTATTAACGAGTCCGCGGATGTTTATAAAATTTATGGTCTGCGTAAATTCGCAGGGCTCAAATGAATTTGTTCAGGTTAATAAAGATCAACCCCATTCTTGCTTTGTCGTTTGAGATAAAACATCGTTTAGCGGATAAAACAAGTCTTTTCCTATTTCTGTGAAATAAAATGCATAATCTAGTATTCTGTAATAATTTCATTTATTATAATAATCTTTGAGATAAGGGATGTTTTGTTACGAAATATTGCTCTGGTTCGTATGACATCGTTTACAGAAGTAATTCGATTTAATTTGAACGTTATTTAAGATTAAAATTAGATATATACTAATATCAAAATCTAACAAAAATAATAGACTGTTACAAGAATCACTAAAATATTACGAAATTTTAAAGGATCGAAATTAATACCCATGACAAAAAATATTCACCAACACGTCCCGCTTTGTCATGAGAAACGAGTCGACCAGTCGTGAATGTTAACACAACTATTAACGAGCGGACGCGTCGGTTAAACACGTATATTCCACGTTACTAATTTTCGTGAAACGTTTAATTGAACAGAAGCGTTTAATGATAACGCAGGCTTCATTACCATCGCAGTAAACGAAATATTTGAATAATCCAAAGCGACAGCCCGCGGCGGAAGGTGCTCGAATATTAATATTTATTAATAATGCAGGAAGAACGCGTGCGATTCGCGTGTACCGAAAACAGACTAAAAGGAAAACGCCGTTTCGCGCGCTGTTCGCTTTGAGGATGGAAACAAGTACGCGTCGCTATTATTTTTCGCTGTTTTTGACGCCGACAGGAGTTTCCGTTAATTACGCCATGCAATGGAAGAAAGAAAAAACAACGCGCTTTAATTATTCGACCACGGAGATAATAAACGACAGAGAGCGACGGGAGAAACGCGAGAATACGAGAGCGCATCGGCATTATCCCAGATTTTTCTGTTGGTACCCGTCGGCACGTCGATTCCTGTTTGTTTCCTCTTTCATTTTCCACAAATGGATCCCTGTTTCTCGCTTTTCTCTGAGAATTACCTGTGATACAACCCCGTGTACACTGCATAATTATTACGCTACTAATTCTACGGTAAACGAAAAACAAAAGGGTAAACGTAGAATGAAAAATGAAAGTAATCAAATGAAAGAGGGAAACGAAACGTAAATTAAAATGGAGAAGCGTAAAATGTAGAACACTTTTCTGCAGAAGGCTATTTTATATGAATAATAGTAGCATTTAATAAAAAAACAAGAACGAGAACACTTTGTTATTGTTAATCGAGAGCTTGTGTGCACTTTTATTTCGGTTTTTTACGGAAGCATAAAGGAAAGAAAAATATAGACAAGCGTGAATTGGTTTGTCGAACAGAAAATCCTCGAAAACATAGAACACGCTATTTTTTTCATAAAATGTTCTGTTGTGGAAACAATTGGCTTTGAAAGTTCCATGTGACACGTGGACTTCGTTCTGTATCACAATAAGTAGAAACGGCTGGCAACGAACAGACGCGCCAGCGATGACCTATTCAACGGCACGCGTGTACCGACAAAACTAAACCCGAATTTTTTTTCCTTTCTAGTTACGACAAAAAGTTCGTCTTTTATTTTCAATTGATTTTCCCCTCGATTCCTTTTTATCTCTTCGAAGTAATTTACAATTTTTTTGTAAGAACAGTTGGTAAATTATTATAAATATTTGGCATAATTATTTGCAGTCATTGGTTTTAGATATGAACATTCGTTTTCTTCATTAATTCTTCATTTTTCTTTCTGAAAACAAGGCCAGTTATATCACAAAACCTGTATCTTAAATTCTCAATGAAATATTAGATTATATAAAACATTATCTGAATATTCTCTCAGACTTTCCAAAACGTGAAGCCAATTACAAGAAAAAAGTATTCTTCTTTCGCTTCCAACTGATTTTCTTTTCGTATAATCACCAATTCCAATCGTGAACCACTAAAATATCCGTAACAACGTTAAAAGGTTTCCATAGGGCCAGTTCGATGGTAAATTTTTATTCGGCCGCCGGTCGTAACCGTAAAAATTTTTTCAAATTAAAAAATTCGTGACATCCCCGGCGCGCGATACGTACACGGTCGACAGGGCAAACGAGGGAATTTATTGTTCGTTGGTCACGAAACAGATGCTTCAGCACGGAATTAATACGCTTTTATGTTTTGCATTCTCCCCTCCCTCGTGTGCCCCGCGTTCCCGATGCCCAACGAGCGTTCTACGGTCGACGGAGTAATTAAAGCGCATTTTTCAGTCGTGGTTAGTAATTAACGAAAATTTCGGTCCGGCCGTCGGAGGACCGACGCCGAAATGATTGCGTCGCAACCGGCATTTTTATACAATGATACCGAGCCAACGGCGCGGGAGCCAATAAACGTTGCCCGTACGCGAGAAAACGAGTCAGAAATATGGAGCATGATTTTTTTTGATTATACACTCCTTTAACATCCATTTGGCGCGTACGCGTATCGCCAGGCTCTTCCGCTTGTATCGGAATTTGTAAATATTCCGTCGGTCGTGTAACGTTATTTATTTCCCGCGATAAGTTAATGTAAAGGGAGGTAGAAGTGTCAACTGTACGTTGAATTTGGCACGTTCGCCAATAAATTCTTAGAACACTAAACGCCACTGCCCGACAAGTGTGTCCCATTTACGAGATACGGACTAAAAGTTCAACAAGCTCGGTGTTAGATGAAGTCACCGATGTATATCAGTCGCAATTCATCTGCCTACGCGTTCTGACCAAGTTACTGAGTTATATAGCGATCGTGATGAATCGTTGTGGTTAACGTCGGATGTGAATCTTGATCATTGTAAATAAATTTGTCGCGATTAACGTGATATTTAAATGTCATATTTTTTGTGTAACATTACAATGTTATACTGTTTGAGTAATGACAGTTAGATAATTGTTATTTGTAATGTTATTAAATATTTATTAGCAATATAAATTAATTAGTCAAATAATGTTAAAATAATGGTTGAATATTTATTAGCAACATAGGTCGGTCAATAAAATATGAAATAAAATTAAAATAATACTTAAAAGGTCGACACAATGAAAAATAGAGTAGTTAAAGGGAAAATATGTGTTCTAACGAGCCCTCTGACGGTTTGTACTGGAAATACAGTCACGTGACTCACCATTTTGTAACGATCCGCCATTTGGTGAGCAGTCATTTCAGTCACGGTTCCCAACCGCGCATCCATTAAACATTGAGCAAGCCGAATAAAAATCAACTTATTTACATTTTTCCGCGTATATCAGCTAGCGGGTACATTGAAACGCATTTTCATTCAGCCGGCGGGATTCAATTCGACGGCATTAACGATTCGGCAAAGGTGTGAAAACGATACGCGTTTGATTCGTGTCCATTCCGGACGGCCGGTCACAATTACACACATAAATTTTTAGAACACGCTGGAATGGGTAAAGTGTGTTCGCACGAAAATAATCCTCCATAACGCTTCACCTGTTATTTTTTTTTTCTATTTTTGAGATCCGTGCCGTTCCTCTCGCCGCGAAATGCAGTTATCGGTTAATTACGAATATATGTTTTTCGATGCCGTTTTGGAACTTCTTATTTAAGATTTTCGTATTAATTTTGTGATTATGTTCTATCAATAAAAATAAGTATAAAATATTATCAAACGAAAGTCGAAGGAATGAATTATTAAAATGATTTATCTTAAAATAGTCTATTGCCTAAGTTTTTCGAAATGGTATTAACATCCGAATGATTCTCGAATGTTTTTTATTACTAATTTGAATACCGTTGTTACTTCAATTTCAATTAAACCACTTCGTTCGTGTAACGGCGGAAAAGCAATTTTATTAATGAAACTCAATGGTAAACAACATATTTATCTCTGTCTTTCCAAAATTCATTTTCCTATTTTCAAGATTCATTTTTCGATGAATTGTTAAAACGGAACGCTGAGCGATCCCCATCGAAATCGACCAATCACTACAGATTTCGAATAAAGTCACACGCACGTCGACCCACACGTTTTTACGACGGCCACTTGAAATCGCAATCGATTGTCGTTCAATTTTCGTTTGTTATTCATACGTATTCGCATCAAACCGTGACAAATATTTCGGAATTTTAATACGGAATTTGTAATTTTCCGCGCAATTGGGTCAAGCGAAACGAATGTTAACGATATTCCGCCCCCGGCCGCCAACCGAACCTTTTCGAAACCCATAGACCGGTGACAGTGTGGAACACGAGCACATAACACGGAACAAGCGCGTATAAATTAATTCGTCCTCTGTCACATTCAATCGGCAATCCAGAGTAATATTTTATTTTTAATACATACCTTACTTCACAAAAATCACGTAAACTCGAATTTTCTCGTCAATGAAACTTCAAAAAAACCGATTCAAAAATAAAATGAAATAACGATAATTCCCTGAAATATTATATGAAGCATCGTACAAAATAATAACATAAAGCATTATATAAAACATCTAAAGCAGTTACGTATTTTCGTACCTAATGTTTTCACATGCAGAGCAATGATATATTTCAATAATTATATTAAACCATTGGGAAATTATAATTAGACATTCTAACAAGTGTAACAAAACCACAAGCCTCCGTCAAACACAAACATCTCCACCAAGATACCCTGAATCACGATTTCGCGAGAGCAAATCTTTGTCCGACCCAAACCACCTCGAAATGAAATGGCCCCGAAATCACGATCTCGCGCAAAACGTCCATCAATATTGGCCCGCTCGTTAATCCCCGGAAAACGGTCGATTTTTCGGCCCCGGTATTGACCGAGTCCCGTCGGGATCCCGGGAATAACGAGTATTTACGCTGGCGGAGCAGACCTAGACCGCTTCCGACGTTTCCGGTCCTGCGACTCGGCCCGTCCGAAACTCGGAAATTGCCGAGTTTCTTCGTCTGGCGACGAGGTAACGAGCCGAGCCGAGCCGTGCCACACCGCGAGACGAGACTAGACCGGGATCCTCGGGTTCGAACGTAATTTCGTGAAAGTTATTACGAATATAACGCGGCACGGCGGGTTTCGCGCGAGATTGAAATCCTAGGACGGCCAACCAGCAGGAAAACCGAGAGGAAAGGGATGAAAGGGGTGGGAACTGGCAGGGCCAGTGAGAAACGGTCCCTCGTTTTTGCCAATTATCATTCTGTCGAGATTATTCGCGCCCAACAAATTGCCTCACGGTTTAAATAAAAATTCTCCTTTCCCTCCTGTTTACCCCGTTTTTTCAACTCCTTCGTTCTTTGTTTTTTTCTTCGTCGATCATTTTTATTTTCTCCGCGCTCTTTCAGCTCGGTAATGATTCGAGGAAACCGTTTTGTAATTTTGATTCCGTCGCGAAGAAATTACTCCGCGGTTTGAAATAGAAGTAGCATTTCCTGCGGACCCGTTCATTACGGAGTCGCTGCCCGTTCTCTTACGCGATTCGTCCGAGTTGCTATAGGTAAAGTATAATATATACCCACTCGTGGTTGGAAGTAAGTTATCGTGTCGAGTGACTGTGGCACGTTTGCATACATAATGCATTCCGTGCAGTTGGGAGTAATTATCTGCTTTTTCGTCTTTCCGCGGGGTAGATTTACTTCGAGAGACATTGAGACGCTGGTTTGTTCGGTTGTTGGAATGTTGAATGCTTGGACTTTGGGGTTAAAGGTTTCTTAAACTGTTTCTTTTGAGAAACTCCGAGTTCTTGGGGATGTTAAAGATTTTATTTAAGATTTTCAGTAGTTGAGATTTTAAATTTGAACTTCCGAATATCTAGGAACTTGGAGACCTGGATCTCTAAGTTTTTGAGCTGATGAAAATTTTAGCTTTTGGAAATTTACAGACTTTATTGTACTTTCTAGATTCTACTAATAATTCGCAATGTTCTTGTACTCGCGATCGAGCTGTGATTTGCAAGCTTTCAAATCTAAACTCGCAAACGATTCAACAATAAATTCCAGTCAACACGCAATCACGAAATATTCAAAGTCTTTAACTTTGGAACAATCAAATTACTTCTAAATGTACAAAATTTCCAGTCATCTTCATCATCGCTAACAGTATTCTCTAACCCACAAAACCAACTAAAACTAATAAAACCCAAGAATCTTCCAATTCTGTTTCAACAGAAGAACTTTTAACCCACAAGTTCACCTGGGTAAAAACGCGGGCAGTTTCCGGGCCGGCAATTAAGTGAATTCAGGACCGCGGCGCAGCGGATCGACGGGTCCCAGGTCCAAGGCGAGGGGTTGGCTCGTAAAATCGGCGAGTAGCCGGTCTACTAGAATTTATGTCGGACAATTAGACCGCACTTAGGAACCGCTGCAACGCTTTCCTTAATTTCCGGCGTAGCTCGAAGGTCACGTGTCCCTGGGGACAATTTCAAAGGTCCGCGTACGTGTTTCTACGTGGTAGTTATATCGCAGGATAACCTTTCAACCCTCTGATTTAAGGTGCAATGCTGCTAAAGGAAACAGATTTCTTCCTTTGTTTCTATTTTCTTTTGTCTATTTGTCCATCTTCTTTGCTGTTTCTCTGTCTAGTTCTCTTTGCCTCTTTAGTTTTCATTTCCCCCCTCTCTCTGTCTCTTTCTTACTTTACCTTTTCCATTACTTTTCTTTCAATTATGTTCTTCCATCGTTCTCTTCTTCGGTTTCTCTGTTTTTCATTTTTCATTGTTTATCTCCTTTTATCTCTTTTTTGCCTTCTTTTTTAATCTCTCTACCTTCCTGTCTCTATCGTTCGCTATATTTCTACGCGTCTGCTTCTCTTTATTGCTTTCTTTCTTCGTCTATACTTCTCTGTCTCTCTTTCTCTCTATTACCCTCTTTCTTCGTTTCTCTGTTTCTCTGACTTTATTATTTTCTTTCTCCGTCTCCCTGCTCCTCTGTCCTTATCCATCGCTCTCTTTTTTGTCATTTACTTTTTCCTCTGTCTATCGTTCTCTGACCCTTTCTTTCTCTCCCTTACCACTGCATTCTCTGGGTCTCTCTTCCTCACCCTCTTCACGCAGCACGCACGCACGCACATCCTCAACGCGGGGGAGCGCGAAGCCAGTTAATCGCACTCAGCCAGACGCTGCACACGTACAGCTTAAACCTTGTCTCTGGCTCCTAACGACGAGAACAACCGGCCTTCGACGATCACCGCGTTCCAACCGCGTTCTTTAATCGCCGTAGTCGACTGCCACCCTAACCACGGTTGACCCTCAACGAGGGTCGAGGAGAGGCACTACAGACTGATAGGATTTTTGGATTCGGGGAGTTCGATGACTTGGTCTTTCGTTAGCCATTCGTGCCGTCGGATTTCGTGAGGGTCGAGGGATTATTTTATGTAGGGTTCTTCGGTTGGAGCGATTGCGAGACTAACGTTGACTTTGCCTGATGCGTTGGAGCCGATTCTGTTGTTTCGGTGAACGAAGAATATTTGATTGAGTGGTAAATTGGTGCGGGAACGTGAAGCGAATTTTTGAGAGGATGCGAAAGTGAAACTAGTTAGGAGTGTTTGGAACAGTTTAGGTAGCATTCTGTTTTAGAAGAGGTTGGTGTTCAATGAGGAATTTGGGGTTAATTAAAATTCAAATTTTACAATGAACATGAAAATAAAAATTTGATCTTGGATTTGATCGTCAGAATGCGAAAGTGAAAAGTTAAATTTGAAATTATAAGCATTTGGAGTATAAAAATGTGTCCGTTAGTATAATATTTATAGTTGTTATCATACACGATATTTTTCCTTGTAAAATTTCACGAAGTTAGCTACGCAACGCGTCTAACTACATACCAAATTTCCAAAAATTCGGATGTATAAGTCTCCAGTCTTCAAGAAAACTATTTCTAAAGAAGAGCCTACTTCGCGTGAGAGTGGTAGTAGAGAAACCTCTGAAATGTTGTTCCGCAGCGCTCTAAAGGTAGTAACACCAGGCGCTGCTGGTTAGAGTTCAAACTACCAGAGAGTTGATGTTGTAGCCTGCAGTCAAAGCGTTGGAAACATCCGTAGAGTACACGTGCAAGAGTTGCAGCAGAAGGTAGAGACGGTCTCGAAAGTGGGGACACGAGTCGCGGAAAATATGAGATTGCAGAGAGAGGACAGAGAGAGAAAGGGAGGGAGAGAGAGAAAGAGAGAGAGAGAGAGAGAGAGAGAGAGAGAGAGAGAGAGAGAGAGAGAGAGGGGGTGGGCTGCGAAGTTTACAGAATGTTAGGGGGAGTCAAAGCAATATAGGGGACGAGGAATATCTGGTCGGAGGAGCAAAGAAATTGCGGAAAGTCAAACAGTGATGTAGAATTCAGGATTCGTCGTGGGATTTAACGTCGCAGAATATGGCGGCCGAATTAAGAAAGTTACACAGTATTAAAGATTGCGACGGGCTTGAATCCGATACGAGGAGTTGAGGGATGCGCGGAGGTAAAATATGGAATCGGTGTGTTACTAGGCGGAACCGAGAATGCGGCAGGGAATTAGAGGAGAATATGTTTTGGACAGTGAAGGAGTATATACAAGGAGCAGAATTGAATGGAAATCCCCAAATGAATTAGATAATTAAATGAAGAGATTCAGATGCGATTGTTAGAACTTGAGTTTGAATTCTGCCGTTAATGTTTGAATTTGAATCTAACCGTTACCATTTAACTGTTACGATTTGTATTCGAATCTGACCGTTGTAATTTAAATTCAGATCAACTCTAAACCACTTAACTACCAGACTTTAATTACTAAAGCTCAAATCCACCACCCGAATTCCAGCTCCGATCAGAAGCGATGTTAGCCCACCGATCAGAAAAAAGCCAACGATGCCGATTCGAATCCCATAAAAAGCACCTTCATCCCGCGACTTAGCCTGATAGAGAATCTCTTCCCCATCGGTTTCCTATCGCTGATCCCATTACCCGACATCTCTCCGTTAATCCAAACGCAATCAAGTCGCGTTATTGCCACTGTACACGGCAGGCCGTCCGACTCCCCTGGTTTAATCCCCGGCCCCCGGAAAGAACATCGCACAAAGATCGACAAACGCGTTGCACGCCTCTCCGCCGGCACTCCATATTCCAGTTAATAAATCCGATATATCGGGAATCCCTCGGCATGCCAGTCAACGGTTTTACGTGACCAAAGGAACCACCATCCCGGTAAAAACTAATCTAAATAACGCGATGCTGCGTTTCAATTCCTGTTCCGTTTGATCTCCCCGCCGCCGACAAAACAATCACGGTCGCATCCGTGCTCTCAGCGTCCCCTTTTTACCTCTTCATTCCTCTTCTTCTTTCCCTTTCTCCCTTTCTCATCCTTCACCATCAGCTTCCTATCTGCCTTTCGTCATTAAACTTTCTCTTCCTTTTCTTTATGAGTCTCCCTCTTTAACTTTTTATCTCTTCCTCTTTATCCCTCTCGTTCTCTTTTGTCACTGTCGTTTTTCCTACATTACACTATGCATGACCTTCATCGAACGCAATCGCGATCATCCAAAAGGCATCGAAGGTCACGTAGCCAACGCGAGCAGAGAGCGCATACAAACCGCACAAGCCCACCTGGATAACCTCCTTTGAGTCCGCCGAGAATCCCGAATTCGTTCCCTGAATCGCGAGTCTCTTTCAAACGCGCGAAACATATCGAGCGTTCGTTTCGGAAGCGCTTCACCCTCTGCAGCCCACTTTCCATCGCTGGAACAGAAATCCAGACGGCTCTGCGAACGCCTCGAACCATTCCCCGATCGAATCTCTTTTTTCGTGACGACTGTGCGCGCTTCCCTTGCAGCGAAAGAAAGAAAGACACTCGGCTGGGTTGAAACTGTTTCGTGCTTGAGGCTGTAATCTTTGCAAACGCCGCACCTGTGGACTTGGCGGAAGAGATACGAGCTACGTATATTACACCAGAAGCAACACGGTTGGGGAGATCTTTGAATTTATGGTTGACCGATCGTGTTTTGCCTTGCTCTTGTCGGGCTACCTGGGTTCCTGGAATATTTATGTGCTTGTGATAGTGCTAAACAGCGTTTATTCCGTAATAGAGATTGTCACGATTTAAATTTCAATGTGACTGTCCGGATTTGAATTGGAATGTGACCGTTAGGAGTTGAATTTGAACTCGACCATTATAATTTGAATTTGAATGTGGACGTTAGAATACGCATCTGAATTTAAGAGCTGAATTCGAATATAACCGTTAACATATAAATTTGAATCCGACCGTTGGGATTTCTATTCGATTCCAAACCGTTAATATTTAAATTTGAATCTAATCGTTACGATTTGAATGTAAATCCGAATGTTACAATTCGAATTCGACGACAGGGATCCCCTTCCCTCTCGATTCCCTCCATTGAACTCAACTCTTTTTGCTCTTGTCGCGTAACAAAATGATCTCCCGACGTATTTTTTTCTTCGGTGAAAATACTGCAGCCGAGTTTGACCGGTTAATCGGATTACGGCCTGCCGCGTGTTCTGCACGGGGTTCCGCAGGGAGAACAAGAGTTTGGCTTTCGGTACGATTACGCCATAATAGGATTGCTATAATTAAAAATCGATACACCGCGCCGCCGTCTTTTTGGGGGGATGATAGAGAACGCGCGCCCGCCGCTGGTCCATCGTATTTATGGTCTGTTTCTACCCTGCCTGTCCTCGTAACAACCCTAATAAACTCTTGGAGCGCGCGGCTATGCTGGCCGGTCGCAGCAAATTCTGAAATTCGTCGCTGCGACCGGCCAGCCCACGCTTTAAACCCCGTCCGATCGACGAAATCACTTACGGACATAAAACACGTTTAGTGGCAATATGTCACTTAATTTCGGATAATGCGCTGGAATAGGACTCTGTAGGTATATACTTCGGCAGACTTTATCGACCATGTGTCTCGCTAGTCGTACGGGTTACACTTTTCTCTGTAAAATGAAATAATCAGAAATTTCGTTAGCAAGATGGCGCCCGAATAAATATGAATGTATTAAATTTACAGCTCCTTTACGCGATAAAGAAATAGGTAATATAAACATTGCCATAATTTGGTGACAAAATCGCAACTTCCGTACAGATTATACTACCATTAATTTTTCCTTTCCGAATGCCATTTTATAAATGACAAACACAACTTTCAGTACAATCACTACAAAAATTACATTTACAACAATACCAAACGTTACAATACATTATCTTCAAACACTTCCAAACATACACAAAACAGCCAAACCTTTAATATCAAATTAACCTACAGCTGTTTCACAAACCATTCCAAATGATCATTGTCAAACAAAAATAAATAAAAATAAATAAAAATTCCTATACAATTATCATATTCCAGCACCAAAACATCAACCAAATGTTCCAAAAAGACGCTCTCGGATCACACACCCGACCAGACACGCTCCACGCGAGCCGTCGATTTCTTTGAGGCACGAAACAATACGATTCCCCTTATCGCCGACGGCGACTCCTCTGTTAGGAGCCAGCAGCGTGGAAGAGGAAGAAGGGTGCGAGGGAAAAGCCGCGAGTGACGCGCGATGATGGAAAAAAGCTCGTCTCGGCCCTCTTTCCGGTGCGCGGATCGGGTTCTTTTCGTCACGACGGGTACCGCGGAAATTTATGCGAGGCCAACCGCGCGTGAACGCTCCCGTCGGTCACGGGCGGACGAGAAACGCCGTTCCCAGATTTCTTGAGCGTCGTCGGTGAGGGCTGCTGAACGAATATACGCGTCGCAGGCGAGCGCGGAGACGTCGCGACGCCGGGGTCGCGTGAATGCTCGCTGGAAATTCGAGCGGAGAGCGACGCGAATCAAACGTATAGGTTTCTGCTCGATTGTAACGTTCGGTGCCACTGTAGCGTGAACGTTCAGACGAGTTTGCTTTCGCGCGAATTGGCTTGAGAAAATTTAAATTGGAGAGTTCTATTTTCGTGGGTTTGTTTTTCAATGGTTTTAGATGAGTTTTTATATTGTGATTCGTTTAGCGTGGGTTTGTTATTATCGTGATTTTTGTTGAGTAGGTTATTGTACTTTGTTTAGTGAATGTTTAGTGTTTAGTGACAATTATATTATCAATCATTATATTGGATTATACTGTACTAGTAATTTGTTTGCTATGTGTTTATAATAGGATGAGAGTATTACAGTAGATGAAACTGTTACGAAGTGATAAAGATGAAGTAATAAAACGAAAGTATGATAAGGTGTGATGAAAATGTGATAGCGAAACGATGAACGCGGGATAGTAACATAATGGAAGTTTCAACACCATGAGTTGAAAAGTTTAGTGTGAAGTTTAAACGTGTAATACTGCGGCGAAGAAGCTGAGGTAAACTGTCGTGCTACAAAATAATGTAAGAGAAAGCACAGAAACGTAAGAGAGGAACATTAAACGATTATAAAAGAAAAAGAAAGAAAAAGAAATAACAATATTTACAATAATGTAGTATCTAGAATATTTATTGTAGAATGAATGGTTTGTTGTGCGTGCGTAAGGGCGACCAGGTCGTATTGCGACGGACCGGCGCCGGGATGTTTGGGAAATAGTGTGACTGCGTTTAGACAATTTCGAGTGGCTGAAAGAATGCGAGGAAGAGTGTCTGGAACTGAGCGACTGAACCGTGAGAAAAGTGTGTACGTGACTGCGTGAATTTGGACTATGGACGAAAGATGCGAGTGAGAAGGGTGCAAGGGTGAGAAAGACAGAGCAAATGGGGGTGTGTGATAAAAGCGAGTGGAAATGCGTGCATGGGGACATTTTGGTGAGCGACAGCGGAGTAGAACATTTTTGGTGCGAGAGTCGTGTGTTGTATTTTTACGCGTTGTCCGTATTGTTTCCTTTATCTTATTAAATATATTGTTGTTTTCCTAATTCTCTTTTTACTAAAGATCCACATTTTCAATATCATCTAATAGTAAAATCACCACCACCATACTATAATAATAATTACTATAATACTAGCATAATAGACCCACAACAACCACGAAACAAATACGAAACAAATCGCAACTACTAAAGTACACTGCGCGAAATAAAGACAAATCCCGAGAGCGATTAACAAACTACGATACTTAGCTTCCGTCGGTCCCCACCCTAATGCGAGCGACCTGTTTAACGGTGATTTATAGTACGGCGGATGGTGGCGCATAAATTCCGACATTAGCATAGAACAACGGGTTCCGCTGTCCCTGTACCGTTTTTCCCCGTTATTAGAATTTCGAATTCTCATCGTACGCGCGCCGACATTCCGCCCGCGACAGTGAACCACCTCTTTCTCCCACATAACCGTTGCGTTACGCGTTCTCCTACACGGATATTCCATTAGTCAGACGCGTACCATGACCCAGCTCCCGCGATTACCGTCCTGAAAACGAATACGACCCGCCTCTCTTCCGACTTTCCCTTCCTCCATGGACCGAAAACCGTCTAACGGCCTCGTTAACACTAGAACTACCAAGCACTGAAATTGACTTTTCGAAATTCCTTTATAGAAACTCCAAGAGTGCATCTACTGAATCTTCAATTGATTTACAATTCAGTTTGCGTATTGGCAAATCAATTTCTTCGACTTCTCAGAGAAAAATCTGTTATGCTTTTAATAATCGCAACAAGGGGAAATCAGGAACGGATCTTTTAACTCGTTTGATAGTTCTAGTGTTAAGGGCCCTCTGTGTTTGCACACAAACAAAAAGTGAAAAAGGCTTAAACACATTGCTTGTTGCGATGCCTACATCGCCGTATGTTTCAGCGTATATGGGAGCCCTCAAGCTCGGCCTGTTTTCCCTCCGGTTTCGTCCCATGATCCTTCTTTTGCATTTCCCCACCTCTTCCCTTATTTTAATTTTTATCTGATTCCGGTCCCTTGGTCTCTGTACCGACTTCTTATAATCTCTTTATCCCATCTTTTATTTTACTTTACACTTTCTTCCGTTTTTCCTAATTTCCCTTCCTGCACCTCTCTTCTTCATTTCTTGTTTCTCGTTTTTGCTTTGAAATTTTTACTGTTTCTTTTGTAGCTGTCTTCCACTTTTCCCGAGTCTCTGGACCCTTTCTTCTTATTTTCACTGACTTTTTATTTTCCTTTGTCTGTTGCTATCCGATTGATTCTCTTTCTCCTTGAATCCTTCTTATTCTTTACTGCTAAATGCTTTTCTTTTTCTTTGATTTTCCCTCCTGACAATCTTTTTTCTCTTTGAATCTCTTTTTCCACTGTTTCTTTTCAACTTTCTACTTGTCTTCCTTTTGTCCTTCGCTCTGTCTCTCTCCTCTCTCTCATTTCCTATACATTTTTCTGTCTTTAATTTCTTTTCTACTCCCACTTTCTTATTGTCATCTCTAAATCTGTTTCTCGCAATCCCGTCGTCCGTTTTCCGCACGTCGCTCGCGCGACTCGCCACCATCCACCCGCCAGGAACGACAAATTCCCGTACACTGGTAATCGCGCCGGAACGAGGCTGTTCCTTTGCATCAGCCTCCAGAAAATATCGCAGCAATAACAGCAGCCGCCAACGAAAACACCCGAAGAAACTTACGAGAATCAGGGCTGCCAACTGGGCACCGGCTTCTCGAAATTGCATTGGAAAAAATCTACGTCTCCCACGATCCTCAATACTCGGCCGCGCGATCGTCACTTCTGTTTTTTCTATTTTCTGTTCCGGCGCTTCGAAATGAAATTGGTAGCTTTAAATCTTAAGAATTAAATGAATAAAAATTTAATTAAAAATTAGTTAAAAATCTGATTACAAATGCATAATAATCTATTTAAAAGATGATTAACAGTTCCATGTTCACGTGTTGCTGTTTATTAAATATAGTTGACAGTATTTGCTTCGAGCTTATACGCTTCGAGTATAGTTAAAAAAGAAACTATTATTCAACTAAATTACTTAAAAAATAAAAAAGAAACATTTTTTTCAACGTTCAAACGCTAATCACTTCGAGTTCAGAAATACCTCTGTTGATTCCGTTTAATATACAACGCCCGGGAACCATTTCCGAGTGGAAAATACAATTGTAACATTGTTAATATTATGCTGAACAGCTTAATCCAGCAACACTCTCTCGAGAAGATTAGCACCGCACTCTGTTCTCTGTGTTCCGCCGATATTTAATTCTTCACGTTTCGCGTTGTTTGCTGCGCGTTGCGTGCAAATTTTTGTATGCCGATAATTCTGATTACTTGGAAACGTTAGATTAATGCATCGGGGTTTGGTGAAGTATTTGATTTGAGTGAACTTCGATGTTTGCTCTCTAACATCTAATAATACTAATTCCAAATAACAACATTCCTAGAGTCATCAACAACTGAAAATGAACGTCACTCTGTGCTTGGAAAAATTCAGAACCTTCCGGTTTTAACTTTTCTTCTCTATGGTCTGTACAAAATAATCTACTCCGCCAATTTTCTGCTTCATTAACTTACTGCCATTCCATAATCTAACATTACTGCTTTTTTAGTATTCAATAAAACTTAATTAACCCGCAGAATACCATCATCTACTTCCTCCCAAACGAAACAAAGTTGGAGAAATACATAAAATTAATAAAATCCAGAGAAACTCAAAGTTCACTAGCAGCAATCATCAAGTAACGACTCCAAACATCTAACATCGGGAAAGACGAAGTTTAAAGCGTGATGAAAAGTCGTCAATCTCGCAGGGAACTGGGTCAAAATTAGAATAACCGCGAAAGCCGCAGGAAAATGACGGAAACGTCGCATCGTAGGAACCACGCGTCGAAAGATGAGAAATCGGTCGTCTGAGATCGAGTCCCGCGTGGCTTCCGCGAGCGTTAATGCATTCCGCAACGATATGGCGCTTCATATTGCGCCCGGATCGCGGCGGATCACGGTCCCGTTCGCTCTCGCATGAATTATTCGCCGGCGCGTGGGGACCGAGCCACATTTATTCCGCGGGACACGCATCAACTGCGCTCGGTACTCGCGAAACGACAAATTGAGCGGCGCGGCAACTTCCCCGGGGGATTTCTGAAGGCTGTTCCGACGTTCCTGGCGTATTAGCACGTTTTTGCGACGATTTACGTTTGCATAATACAGGAAATGACGGGGAATGTCCATTTTTCGAGATTTACCCAACTTCTGGTAACTAGAAATAGAGAACTGTTCAACTGTAGTGATTATTAGATTGCGGACCTCTATGCATTCCTGGGAAATTTGAAAGTGCAAACATACAAATTGCACACAATATGGAATATATATAAATTATTCAAGGTTATAGTGTTTTCATATGGTATCTGTTCGAAACAATTAATTTTCATGATAATTCTAGTTCTTCCAAAGTATGCTTTTAAAAATTTGAATTTGTATAAAGAACAGTGATCTAGTGATTGTAGTATCTAAAACGTATGTGTAAAAGCTGGTTTTGATATGTTTAGTAATATATTTGAATGATTTAGTAACTTCCTATATATATAACCTTGAATTTTAATTTTGAGTTTTGCAATTAAAGTTATAATTAGTAAAATAGACAGCGTTAACTATTTCGAGTACCAATGGAAAGGAGAATATCCACTCCTAATGGCATCTAAAAACAACATACAATCCTTCAAAAAACACTGCAAAAGTAGCACTAACAACAAAACTGCCAACTTTAAAACTAAACAAAAATCTGGTCATACCAATAACAATTTAAGCGAATTATTCCGAGCATTAAATACAAATTCGACACTCTTCATATCCTCCATCGATCGGTGGTTACGCAGAAATTAGAGTGATCGTAACGGCGGTGCGAAAGAGGATATAATTTCTTACGGCTTCCTATTATAGGTACCCTGCTACCATCGAGGAGAACGATTCCAAGCAGCTGCAGCTGGATATCAGCGGACGGAGGAGCTCGTAAGGGTTTTACGGACCTTAATTTCCAAGCTGCGGCCTGTTCGTCACGCGGAGCCAATCGCCGGGTGCCGAGCCTCTTCTTTTCGAGATTCAAGGATATCGAAGGGGCTTACGGGGGTGGCAGCCATTCTCCATCGGGATCGTATAATGGCGTCTGTGTTTTCTTACGTTGTAACGAACAAAACGCTGAATCGGTGCTGGCTGAGCTTATCGCGCTGATGAAGCGGGAAACCGAGAGAGGGAACCGACAATAAAAGAACCGGTGAATTGCTTGTCCCTCTACTTTCTCTGTCACTCTTCCTGCTACCCTCCCTTCATCCCTCCGTCTCGCCCCTCCTCATCGTTCGAGTACTTGAATAGGACGGGAATAAATTTAGTGGAATGAGGTGGCTGGGGAAATACTGGATTTGTTTCAAATTGGAACTTTCTCATGGAATCTTTTGTTCTTTTGCAATAATCTATAATTTATTATGTTTCATTTCTGATCATTTTATTTTTAATCACTTTAAGGGTGACAAAATATGTACATTTAATTTTAGATTGGTACTGAAGCTCGACTACGGATACTTTTATTGGTAGCTTTTCGTAATTATCTACTTTACATTGTTACAAAAATTAGTTTTGTACCCCTTTATATTGTTTTATAATGTTCTCTGATGTCTTTATATTGTTCATACATAGTGAAACGATATAAATTACAATTAAATTGAAATTTATATCATTTCCATCTCTTTCGAAAAAGAAACTTATGTTTGAAGAGCTTAATTTTTTGGGGAACAGTAAATTGATCCAGGCCAATAAAAAAGGTAGTTAACAAGATAATAAACGACAGAAAAGGAAGCCTGTCAAACACTCGATCTAAGAGTATCCGGAAACGGAAACGGAGGGTCCCGTGATTTCCAGCTGAACGAACTGGATTCAACTGGGGAGACGTGGTCGAGAAAGAGCCGTGGTTATCGACGCGTGTTCATGATTTTGTTACGCTCGCGTGAAACGATAGAAGAAACAGGCGTTTCTGCGTCGGACGTTTCTTATCGAATACACCGCGTGTGTTTTATGTATACAGCGAATCCATCCGACCCCGAGATCTCTCGTTCGTGTCCGCTGATCCTAGGGCCATGTTTTATGCGACGGTGAACCGTGGCACATATCCTTTTCCTTCTACCTCGGAATTCTAAGGTACTTTTTCTTGTGTACAGAGATACTATCTTGAATAAAAGGTGGATCGGTTGTCTGCGATGGTATTCTAATGCGTTCGAAAGTCTCGTGACTGTATTACGGATAGTCGGAGCGTGAACGTGGAAAAGAATAAATATGGTGAATAAAAAACTCGGAATTTAGGAAAAATTAAAAGCTATAGTGATTCGGAATTAAAAAATTCGGAATTTCAGAAAAATTCTAAACTACGGAGATTTGGAATTTCCGAAAAATAGGAAGGTATAGAGAGTTGGAATTTTAGAAGAATCGGTAGCTATAGAGATTTGGAATTTCAGAAAAATTGAAAACTGTAGAGAACTGAAATTTTTAGAATTTCAGAGTTTTAGAAAAATTGGAAACTCTGGAGACTCAGGATTCAGGAATTTGGAAGTTCGCAAAAATTGCGATCCACAGAAATTCCGAATTAAAGTTTGTTAAGCTGATACTAGAAATTCTGGAAAATTTGGTTATCAATGTAGAAGAAGTCTCAGTGCAACAGGAAACAAACAGTTGGAAAAAAACAAGAAATGAAAAAACTATGCGCAGAGAGTATCAACGAAGTTTCAACGACGAGTCAGGTCGCGACGTGAAAAACCAGAAGATTGTTTACAACTGTTTACAGCCGGCCGGGTCTCGAACGAGGAAATGACCGAGCGCGTCGTTGCTCCCGCGGGGAGCAATTTAACTTTCGATGCCGAGGAAGAACGCCAGCCGCGAAACGGAGTTCGCGAAACCGTCCAATTCCATTTATCCGGCAAGATAGACGACCGGACTATGACTCGGCTACCCGAGCAAGCCTTTCTTAACGATCATCGATCGACGCCGTGAAAATTGAGGAAAAGAATGCACTTCTATTCGGACCTGGCTATTTAAGTTTGATTCAAAGTTTTATTTCGGAACGTGATCACAAGAAGCGAAGAGAATCATTCATTTTGGCCAATCGATTTTTTCTAATTATATCAAATCTAATTGTCAATTGATTTATCAAATGATTAAATTTATCATTTAATCTGATAATATTAATTCTGTCAAATGTGATGGTAGATCGATGATATTTAAAAATTACAGAGTGATTTTGTTTCTTGTAAAATGTTGTTAAACGCAGAATAAATTAATCAGAGTAATTAAAGTAATTAAAATATTTACAATAGATAAAATAATTAGATTAATTAAAAGAATGAGTAATATTTGATGATATGGTAAGTAATTAGGAAGATATTGACGTTTATGTACAAAAGAAGTAGCTATAATAGAAGGGTTATGAGGCGAATGTGTAAATTTCGCACAGTGGGCAAGTGGAAATTAATGAACATCACCTTGATACTGCAAATTATTTTGAACTTTAATTGCGAGTGACAAAGGTTTCAAAAAGAATTCATAGAGATTCTCTCCGGTCGATAGAAACTAGACAGAGCGCCGGGAAAAAGGGATTTTTCGAGTTAATTAAATTACCACGTGTTACAGAATATCCCGCGATTATAATTTCATTAATTACCAACGCACATAGACGGAGGGAACGCATTACTTGTACTAATTAATTCTTGCCTCCCGCATGAAAATTCCATAGGAATCAAAATGGCCAGAGGTGTTCCGATTTCACGGTATTAAATGAGTAACAGATACGGGACATGAAATCTCGGGAAAATGTATGTACAGAATGTGTGCGAAACCGTGAAACAACCGAGAAGAAAGTTATTCTATATAAATAACTAAGTAAAAAATGGTTTAATATTTAACTAATATTTTTTATCTTTAAGACAATCACATTTGATGATCACAGGTAAAAAAAATATTAAATAAAAGTGTCTATAGTAAGTATATAAAAATATTAATCAATTAATTAATCAATATAAATCTGCTATTATATCTGTCCATGCCTTAGCATTTCTACTTCTTATAAATGCCAATGCGTGAAAGAAAATTTCAAAAAGAAAAAAAAAATTTTTATTTCCTGTAAAAAAATATTTTATTCTATACTTCTATAATTCTAATTATTGAATCTGTGAACCTTTGAACCTTTGAACCTTTTAATCTATAAATTCATGAATCTTCAAATTATTGTATCCTTAAATACAAAACTTGTAATATTTATTCCTTCCATTCCACTAAAATATTAAAAATACCTTACATAAAAGACACCACACAGTCACGCCCACAGCAATAAAAATTCATGTCGAATATTCCAGGGATCGGGACGCAATTCTCACCCTAGACGATATCTTCATTCGTCTTCCACGGCGACGACGGGCCACTGCCAGTCGAAATGAAATGATATTGTTCGTCTGCATATCTATGCCTGTAATATCGTCTGCCGGGACACTAAATAAATTTTTCGGTGTTGACACGCATCCTGCTCCAAGGGTGACATCTCGATATAAAAGTCCCCCGTCGCGGCCGCGAATCTCTTTGTCCCTGGCCGCCTCGACCCTCCGACCAGCGTGCTCCTTTTTTTCTCCTCCTCCTCGCGCACGTGTGTCTCACGCTGCGCGAACAAGGGTGCCGGGCGTATTATGCGGGACAGTTCCCGTAGTAATTAAAATTCGAGGGTTTTCGCCGGGGTCGCGATATAATAGGGGTGAAATTAAACTTTAACGCGGCCTCGCGGAAACGGGAGGAGCGTTTCCAGAAAACGAGATGGGTAAGATGCGACCAATTAGAAGGGCTGTTTTATTTCTCGTTTTATGGGGAAAGAAGAAACTTTTTCTTTTGATGAGACTTACGTGTAGTTTCATTTGGAGATTAGAGTTTGTTTATGATTGGAACTTTGTAATTTAGATTACAAAGTTCTTTTTAACGCGGGATTGAACGATAAATTGTAATTCCTGCAAGAATTTAGAATGATTCATACCTTCTTATACAGTTTTCTTAGTATCGTTTCGGGAAAATTAATTTTTCCATGGAAATTGTATTTTATAATGAAAATATTGTTTTATGATCTATTAAAAATCGCTTGCAGCCTGTAACTATAAGGGCCAAAAATCAACCTATGCAAGAATAATCTAAAACTTCCACCGAGTTTTCGTAAGTAGAAAATTATAAAATTCCCAAAAAGAAAATAGAATTCCAAGATAGCTAGAGTGCCGCGAAAGATAAGGGTATCAGCCACCGCAAGAGGAGGGGGAAAGTAACTTTTCCCGTACAGTCGATTTCTCTTCCGAAACCCATTAACTCCCGCCAGGTTTTCGCGCCACCTTAATTTTCCCGCTCATTGTCAGACCGAATAACAGCTGAGGGGGTGGTCGGTTTGGCAGCGAGTGCGAGAAGGCCAAAAAAGGGGAAGAAAAAAGACGGAAAAGTGACTTTCCGTAGCGGAGTCGGGTTCCGTCTCGTAGCTTGTTAGCTCGACGGATCGTAAATTTCGATCCGGTTTTCAACTCCTGTTGACGAGGCGTGACGTAATAGCACGCTTTCCTGGCTGCGATAATAATGAAACGGGGGTGAGTGTGTGACCGATCGCGCGTCACACGACTTCCTCCCAAAATCGTGTCGTAGAATCAACAGATTTGTAGAACCGGGTATGGATAAATAACTTGGTAATTAATTATTCGGATTAAATTCATCGTAAAATTTGGGAACATGTGAATTTTGATACGTAGCGCTTGTCGAGGTGTCTGGTCTTAATCTTGATTATAATGTAGACATCATGTAGACTTCTAGTGTAAATTTCCTTTTTTAATTAATCCTAGGTCACTGAACTATATTCAACGGACAACTGTTTCGTACGAATAAATGGACACGATAGTTATTTAGACGAGAGATTAGTAATCTAGATTTAAGGGCAGTAGAATTGCTAGGTTCTAAATTAATAAATAGTGAAAACAGTTTTATAGACGAATTAAATTTGATTTATTTAGACGAAAGATTAGTGATGTGGATTTAAAACTATTAAAACGCTAGATTATACATTACTAAACAAATAAGGAACAGTAATTTACCTATTTAGAAAAAATAGTTAGATTTTAGTTATACAGATGAGAGATTAGTGATTTTGGTTTAGAAGCACTAGGATTCCAAAAAAAAACGAAAAATAATCTTTTTAATAACCGTTGTCCTGATGCATGTGTTGTCAATTCTTCTAGATTCAATTTTACGAAGACGGCGTCCCCGCGTTTCGCGACCCCACCGTTTTCGTCAACGCACCGCGGGAGGGTAACGCGTGACGCTAACGAGCCACCCCTTCGACGGCAACGCGAAACACGCTCCCTGGTACACATCGAACCCCTTGTTTCTGCGCCCCTTCCATGAATTTCGCCAGGGTGGCGCGGTTCGGGTTAGGTTTTCGAAGGGGCGAAGACACGATGAAAGTTTTTCAGCGGTTGCAGGGAGTCTGGCACATTGTAAATTCTAATGAGAGGTTTAACCCGGCGCCGATTCACGCTGAGACAATTAAGCGCGATCGGAGTTGGAGGGGGAGATCTAAAGGGATTTTAAGGTAGATTGGGCAACGGGGATTTTTGTTGGGCGATTCAACGATTTTTTCGTGTACAGGATGTGTATGAGTGGGTTCGACCATGTTTGTATAAGGCTGTAGACGTAATTTGTAATTCGATTAGGGTTTTGTGATAATTTTGATAGGAGATTCGAATGACTGATTTATGTGTTTCATTTAAATGAGATTATTCTTCAAATTTCAACGTTGATTGATCTCTTTCTGTAGTCAGAATAGCATAGATTGGTCATACAATTGCTATGTTAATGTTCTTACGTTAACATTTGTTTAAATGTAGAAATATTCACATAATACAGTATTTTCAAAGGAATTTTCCAGAGTAGTGAACGTAAGGTTTAAATTCACAGCTTGAGGTCTGAATCTGTCTCTTGATCCCCGAAAACAATGTTTTACAATTTATTACAATTTATCACGTCTAAATCGCTAATCAGGAGCGACGAAGACAAGGGTTGACAGTTGTGGAATAGGAAAACCTCCAGAAAACACAGAATAAATCCAGTAGCGCATTAACAGGACGCAAACAGAAGGTCTCCAAAAAAGACAGCGCAAGAATGTAAGAAGACGAGCGCGCGACGCAAAGACGACGGCGGACAATCAGCATAAACATGAATGTTACTACAAAAGGAACGAAAAAGGAAAAGGAAACAAAACAGAAACTAAAAAGGAAAGATACTGAACGATGAAGAGAGGCTGCATTCAGAGATACTGAGGTGCGGGGATCAAATTGTAAGAAAATGCAAGGTACCCGGGTAGAAGGGGAGGGGGGAAAGTGAGGTAAACACACCTCGCAGAGTGATAAATGGAAAAATGGGAGTGGGGAGGGGACAGGGGACAAGAAAGGGGAACGGTAGGAAAAAAAATGGAGGGGTGGGTTCGATGCAAAATAAAAATGAAACGTGGCCGAGCTACAAAAGATACTCGGCGAGAGGAACGGTGAAAGAAGGAAGAGAAAAAAGGAGTAAGGGAACGAACGCGAAAGATACGACGAGTAATGTTCGAGAGGAGTGAAAGAAACGCACCGCGGCGCGGAAAAGGGAAAATGAAAGACAGTCGCGGGAAATGGGGGATGGGGATGGACTTATCGGGGAGCAGCGCAGCGGGGAAACAGGTGGAAAAGGGGGACAGGGTTTGGGTAGCGAAGGATCGGAGTGGGGAAAAAACATTCACCGGTGGTTGGTATGGAGAGGTCGAAGATAGTGCATGTGGAGAATCTTGGAATAGAAAAAGCTGAAGAATCAGGGGATAAAAAGAACGGTAGGAAAGATAGATGTAGGGAGTTAAACAAAGGAAATGCTGAGTTGTCAATGGAGAATAGAGAGTGGTTGTGGTAGGAAAAATGGGAAGAAAAGGGCTATGACAAAGTGGACCTAAAGGGGTGGAGTTATATTAAATTTAAATATTGGATTAATAGGAAAATTGAATGACAAAAGATGTTTCTGGAGTATAGATAATTTATAGCATAGTTGAAATAATCTTGTTTACAAAAAGGTAACGCAATAACAACTGGACCTCCGGTTTCAAAAGGATGAATTGATTAAATTGATTAAACAAAGTCTACAAAATTGAAGAAATAATAATTTCCACGAAGATGCAGTTACAATCGAAAACCATCTTTCAATCAATCTGTTATTAATGTAAGTGTCATTAATATCTTTAGAAAACTCTAGAAAAATATTGTAGGAACCAGGAGAAACAAAGTTTACAAGGGGTTGAGATAGAGATCAAAGAAGCCAGGGGGCAAGGAAGGGATCAGAGTCGGAAAAAAGGGCGTAATGGGATAAAAAGGAAGAAACATAGATGGATCACGGTGGAAGCGGGTCCGGCGTGTCCGACAAAGGATAAACAAGGCGAAGAAGAGCAGAAGAACGGAAGAAGAAATGCGAGGGGGTGGGGTGACGGCGGAGGAAAAAAGTGGCGGCGGTGCAGCGGAAAATGGGGAGTAGCGGAAGATAGGGGAAAAACGCGAATACGCTCTTGTGGACTAGACACAATGGGACACGCACAATACGACGTTGGATAAGGGATGGAAACTGCGGCGAAAGCGGGCGGACGGTGGAAAACGAGGGGGAAGAGGTTGTGTGCGCGCACCCTTCGCGTTTACTGCAGTGCTCTTCAATCCGTGGATATTTTCGACGAGATTTGACCCTCGTCTCGCTGTTCCTCCTGCTAATAAATAATAAAGTGCCGGGAGAACGATGCGTCGCGCCCCTAGCTGCTACCCCGGCGACACATGGGGGTTGCGTCTGGTTGCTCGACATTTTCTACCTTTTTCAATGTTCGCTTTCGATTCTGGTTCTTTTTGTTGCTCGATATTTTTGGATTGTTTTTAGTTTGATTTTCTTTTATTTTCGATTTCTTAATATTTTTCTTTAGTCTTTTTAACGTTGTAAGTTTACATTTTTATATTGGAGTTGGGTTTATTTTGTCTCGAAGAGAACGTTGTTAAGTGTTGGAGATATTAAGCATTTGAAATTATTGTGAATTAAAGTCTGTTAATGCCGGTAATTTTTTAAAATGGAAAACATTGTAACTGCTTTCTCCGATTACTTCACAGTGCTTTCTTCCATTCTTTGATCTGTGAATCAATTCATTCTAGTTTTCTTTTTTTATTCATTAGTATCGACTGTTCCACATATTCTCATTTTCTTCCATTATTTTTATAACGCGGTAAAAGTTATATTATATTGTCGATTAATAATGATAATAAGGGACTCGCGCTATTACTCGCGAAGGGATGAATGGACGAGACACAAACACATTACCCCAGTAACATATTTACCCTCCACCCGGTGTACCCAGAGTCTATAAATGGCGTGCACAAGGCGCAAGCCCTTTTTTCATCTAGACTACGATAAAGAAAATCAATTTCAGCTAGTTAGGTCGGGAGCCTCTGTCAACTAAGCATTTTTCACGCGTCTTACCGTCACCGCCGCACACGACGGACCCTTGAACCCTCCCTTTCATCGCGCCGCGTGATTTATCGTCAATATACGCATCGACGAAAGTAGATTTATGCGGAGCAATAAAATCAGCTCGCGTCCCGCTGGGACGGGCTACATAATGCGCATTGTCCCCGCTAAAATGGAGAGTTGCGTCGCGTCACACGTGATGTACGAGGTCGTCCGATTCCTTGGATCATTCTCGGGATCACCTCTATGTTACCGCGATCCACATTCACGTCACAAGCTGCACGATAAAGAATTTCAGAAAATTCATTTTGAGACTTACAAAAATTTGAACAAAAGATTTTTTTAATACAGCTGAATTACGATTATTGTAAAAGATGACTTACAGTTTATATCAGTGAAAACTGTTAAGGCCACTTACAGCCTTAACGTTTCCTCCGACCCCTTAGAACCATCGTACTTTTTAGTTTGTATACACCTTTTATGTTTGCTACGGCTTATTGTACATTTGGTAGTTTTTTCGAAATAATAGGAGCCTTCGTCCCGTTCACAACTTGCAATCGTCTTTACGGTATTACGAGAAGGGACCGTGGCAGCCATAAATCCCTGAACCCATAAGGCCCGCGATTATTGCTGTAGATTTTCTTTGCCTATTGTTTACATCTGGTGTCCAGTCACCAGTATTTTTAACTCTCTTGCCCGTCCGTTAGCATGTGTTTCTAAGGCCAAGCGTTTCTTGCTTTTTACCTGCCACGGTCGGCGATTGCAAACGGGACGAATTAGTTATTAACTTTAGCAACTAGGAAGACTAGAAGGGAAGGGATTGTGTCTCCCTTCCACAACCATTTTCAGATCGAAAAGGGCCAACCAGAACGTCTTCACCCCCGTGAAGACGACATTGCGGAGGTGTCGTCGAAGACGATTCTGGGAGGCCCAGGGAGTCGAGAATAGCGAGTCGAGAATAGCAGTTGAGAATAGTCAGTCGAGAATAGCGAGTTGAGAATAGTCAGTCGAGAATAGTGAGTCGAGAATAGTCAGTCGAGAATAGTCAGTCGAGAATCATAGTTGGAAACAAATAGTCAACCAAGCAAATAGAGAGCAACGATCATATTTCGAGTCACTACACTGATTTTCACAAGTAAATACAGTCCACTTCACAAACCTAAAAATTCGCACAAAGTTAATTCGGCGTGCGAAGTACTAGTTTAACTACCGAACAAAGTCGGTGGAAAACAAGGTACACGACAAAAACTAAACGAAAAGATGCACATAAAAATTATATAAAAATTCTTTAAGACATAATGAAAGATGACTTGCTTCACAGAAATATTAAAATTCAGTTAAAATCTTACGGTTCTTAATACAACACTAAGAACCAACAATATTAGCAGAAGAAAGTACAGACAGCTGTATAAAAATTCCCAATATTATTACCCTTTCAATCAAGATTCGTCCAGGTTCTCGAAAACAAAAGGATCACCCGACAAACGGCTCAAGAACCGGTCAGTTACTGTGATTTAGAGGCAGTAGAGTAACGAACGAGTTGCTCATGACCGGTAGAAAGCTCGGTCTTTATCGTTGAAGCCCATCGAACCGCGGCAACGCACGGAACTGCATCGACCGGCCAGGTTGGACGCGTGCGAACGCCTTGGACCGGCGGCGTCGAGATCGAGGCACGAAAATTCGCGATAAATCTCGCGGCTGACTGCCGGAACATACACGAGGAACAGTCATTTCCGGAGAATTTCTGACTGGGCCGACCAGACCCCGAGAACAGCCCGGCAGCCGTGAGAGGAACGATCGATTTCTGTCACGTCAGAAACTATGCCCCGTGTTATCGACGCGTAACAACGGGCAACGCGTACATCGAGATCGGAATCGAATTCTTCTGTTCCTCCAGACGGTAATTTTCCCGTCACGGGAAATCGCGCGCCGCATCTGACGAGAATCGGTATCGTGCTCGCGGAATTCTGCTGAATCGCTGCGCCGGGTTCGTGAAAGGAAAGAAAGTATTTAATTTCGGGTAGACAAGACTTTTTTGTTCGTTGTAGACTCTTTCGAAACTTGGTTCTTAGTGAAAAGTGGTATATGGGAACGATTTTTGACTATTTTTTTTATTTATTAACGTTTAACCGGTCGGTCGGGTAAAAATACGCGGTGACACTTTGTTGTGGATTTAAGTCGTTACTAATCATAACGATTATTAATTTCTTTATAAATTTATACTGATGTCGCTGGCGATAGTAGCTTAAATTTGAGATCATACAAAAATGTTGATAAATAAAGTTATTTTTTCTACAGACTTACAAAATATTGCCGACGAAAATTTTCTAACTTAACCACTGGCTGGTTGACTGCTAAGTTTGTTAATATTGATACTATTATTCTTTATGTAAATTATTGTTAGTGTACTATTCAGGTAACTTATAGTGGTATTTCATTAGATCTAAGAAAAATTATATTTGATTAAGTAAAAGGAAATGAACAATTATTCCATCGAATTGATGTTATTTGAAAGAATTGTTAATGATTTATGGTAATGAGTAAGTTTTAGTGGCAAATTCAAGTGATGAGTTATTTAAAAGAAAGAATGGTAGTGCGATAAATCGATTGACGGTCGAAATTCCGAACAAAAGTTCAATCCTCGAATGTCCCATCGTAACACGGTCGAACGAATCGGTGAACGCTGGGTCCATTTTGACCAATAACAATCATTTTATATTCATGTAACACAAACGCCGTTTACTTTATCGTCGAAGTTTTCTCGTTTAATTTTAACGCGGCATAAAGTTTTCATTTAACAATCCGGAATAGCCGAAGCTTTTATTGAAGTCCGCCATGCGTTTCTCATGATTGCTATAAACACGTGAAACTTAGTCGTAATATCGTAGAATTATGAACGAAGGGAGTCGATTCGACCCTTGTTGACGAAAATCGTCGCGCGTGAATCGGAACTTCTATAAACATTACAACAAAAATTCAATACTGCTTCGAAAACGTTCGCAAAACACACGTGAAAATCTGAAAATATTTCAACAACTGTCGACAAAAATAATTTAAAAACTCACTAAAACAATCTCCGAAATTTTCCATTCAATTAATTGTCCGAATTCCATTATCGTACGCTACAATTTAATCCATTAACGGACGCAAATGAAAAAAACAGCAAGAAACCACAATGAAATAACCCGTTGCTCAACGTTTCATCTCGGCAAGACGGTAACGAGTGCGCGTTAGTGGATCGTAAAAGAATGCTTCCAAAAATCTGTTTCATAGACCATAGAGTCTCCCGGGCTAATGTATCACTGGATACGATTTCGCGTAAACAATTCCCCTCGTAAACATCCGGGGATGGCGCGAAGCGTACGGCCGGATCGTAAATCCTCAAATAAGAGAATATATCCCGGCGTAGTAAAATATTCGCTTAACGGCAGTTCCGGGCGTAGTTAAGTAAGGAACGATACGACGCCGGGTCGCGTAATGTTTAAATCCAAAACACTCACCAGGATCGGGGCTGGATGGGCTCAGCGAGACACTGGCTCTGCGAACAGACAAAAAAGAAGTTAACAATCGGTGTTTGCCGGCCAGTCAACAGTTCAAACGGCGGACAAAGTGAAAATTTCGGAGTGGTAGACAACGGATCGCAATTATTATTCGAGCTGGTCAACGTTCGAATTAATTTCCCGACAATGGGGGTTCGTTTGCCGATTCTCTCGGCTCGCCCCGTTGATCGAACGCCGGGTTAATAGTGTTTTTAATTAACAGAAGAGCCCGAACGCTCTATTTCTCAAATGTCGGATAAACGTGGAAATAAATCGAACGTAGAACGTGGCATCCGAAATACTCGTGACTCGTTGACTTAAATACGAATTAGAGAGGCATCGACTAACTCTTTTTCCCCTGTTTCGCTCTAGCTTTCGCCAGCTATGAGAGCGTGCTTTCAGCCCCTAATGGATTTCCCCGATCGGGCACGAAATTGCGTGAGCATGCAGAAATTTGACCACGTGTAGGTACTGTATACACCGGCACGTGCTTTCACGGTGGTGTTAAATATGCTGTGCTCCACGTGTTCCTGTGATTGAACGATTTATTGTTGAAATGATTTGGATTTCGAAAGGCTCGTAATGTCGAGTAGCGCGAAGATTTTAACAGTGGAACAACCGAGAGTTAATACGATCAATATGTAATTCTTATAAAAATTGTAACGATAGATTTATCTGTTTTTTGTATGTAAATTATAGTATTGAAGTGAAACTGTTTATTTTTCAAATCATTTCGGATATTTCACGTTTTCAATGATAATTGCGAGATAAGAAAACTGAAATCTGTCACTTCGACGAATGCGGTTGTTCTAGTGTTAAATTTGATTTGAATTTGAAATGTGAATATGAAATGTTTGTGCGTTGATTTTATTCATGATGATTTGGAATCTCGAGGTGCTTGTGTTTGAAATGTTTTGGGGTTGAATTGAAATGTTGAAATGTTTTGGGCTTAAGAATAGTATTTCAAATATATATATGTATATAGGCAAATTAAGAGTGAACAATACGAAAAAATACATATCTACGTTGTCTATGCGTATCATTTTAACAGAGTATTCATTCAATGCACAAAGCATCAGATGAATAAAATCCAATATCGTTAAAGGGGTCCTCCCAATTGTCCAAAAATTCCTTTGACCGTTCACAAATACGAACGGGCAACACTGCGCTGTAGAATAATCCTCTTTCATTATTCGCAAACCTTTGCTCCAACGTTTATTACCAAAAAGTGTATATATTGTAATTGAACTCTCGTAGTGTCTATTGCATCCTTTTCCAACTGGTGTTCCTATTGCTAGACGCTAAAAGCCGGAAAATCTGAAGTAAATACAAAGAATCAACAGAAACAAAGGCAATCAAGTGTTTTAATAACTTGTGTGTGTCATCGCTTATTATTCCTCAATTAAATATGAAAGTGAAATAATTTAAATAAACTTAGATATACTTTACTTGTACATAATAAATTGAAATAATACATTGAAGATCTCTTTTATATAACTTTTAATATTTATCTTTTGTAATATTCTATATTGCCCTGCGTTTCAAAAATTCAAATGGCTAATGCAAGTGCAACCACGAGTTAACCAGTGACCGGTCAATAATGGGTTAACTGAATGTTCTTAGCAAATACTAACTGTTATACGAATTCTGTATTTACCAGAAAATCCAGTAAATCTTAGAACCCTACTTACAAAATCGCTAGCAAAAGCTTTTGCTCCTTTCTATGAATACAACCCTTTGTACCGAGAATATCGAGGGATAATTTGAAGATATCGACACAGACGTTGGATCTCCAGACGGCAAGAAGTCGGATCCACGTAAAAATTACGCTCCTTAGGCGAACTGTCGAGTTTCAAGGACGACACGCCCCGGAAACGGTTCCCCGAAGGGTTCGAAACTTCTGAAACGCTGAAGCGGCGCGTTTCGCGCGGCCAATTTATTATCCCGCTCCGGCCCACCTAACCGCTTCCCCGCCCCCTACTTTTTATCAATTGTTCCCGAGCTTTTTCCCTGCCTTTCCTTGATCTCCGTTCGACAGGATGGCAGGGCTGGCGGGAGGGGGCGAAACGACCCAGCCAATATGCAAAACGGGACGCGGGTACTCGGCTTTCGAAATCCATTTTCATGGGACGCTGTCGCGCGGCGAAATTTGCATGCGATGATTATTGCGGCGCGGAATTGTTACTGGGTCGCCGGAACCGTTACCGGGCATTACGATCGCCGGCTGTGGCGTGAAAAATGGCGGATCTCCGTGTTTGTTGAGTCTGTTTGCTCGAAGTTTGCGGCGAGGGTAAAGCGTGAAGGGTGAAAGAGATTTTTCTTTCTTTGTTTTATTTCAATACGATCGAAAATGATTTGGAAGTTTCGATTGCTAGAATGAAAATAAGAGAAGTAATGTATTAGAAATTATTATATTTGTATAGTATTAGTTGAAAGATAGAAAATATGTTTCCTTGTAAAAGATTACGGTTAATACGTTAAGCGCCGTGTTAGTCACTGATAACCGACGCTTCTGAATTGCTTGAAAACAATTATAATATGCAAGATTACTAAGGTTAAATAAAAATGTTTAATAACATAAGTTAATAATAGTGTAATGCAAGTACTGTGATGCCAAATCATTAATGAGTGTGCCTACTTATTTTTACTCCAAAACATTAAGTGTTACGTAAGACGCTCAAGATTTTGGTGGCACTTAACGTGTTAATATATTTCTATATCTCTATTCTGTTTATCTCTTTTACTTTTTATTTCACAATAATCAAAAACAATGCTTTCTAAAAAATATTCACCAAAAACACTCCTTGCAATCACTCTTCACACCATTCACTTCAATCATCAACCACCCGTTCCAACGAAGCCCGTACATAAACCAAGTAGCATTTCTCGGCGACAAAACAAGCGGATTTTCCTTGTTCCCGCAGAATGGGTCACCGGTTGCTCCGCTGTCCGCATTTTTCGCTCGAAAGAGAGACGCGGAACCGGCGTCGATGGAGGAGGAGAGCGTAGATACTGAAACATTTTTCGGATCGACGGGAAACGCTAGTGGAACCGACGAACGAAGAGGAACAGCGACAGAAACGGGCAGAGAAAGGGGCAGAGAACGGGAAAGAGGAAGAGGGAACAACTCTTTCCCAGCCATAGATTTTTACGGGTCGTTTTCCAGCAGGCAAATCGCGACAATTTCGCTCGGCCGTCGATGCGGAAAATGAGTTTCCACGTAGACCGGGCAACTTTTCCCGGATATTCGCGGCCCGTCCGACTTTTCCAGCCGCGGGCCGCGGGAAAGATACGATCCGTGGCACAGCTCGATAAAGAATGCCACGGTGTGTACGGTATTATCGGCGCGGTGCGGGAATAAAACGGATCGCGCGGGCCACCGGGCGTTAAAACTTTCGAAATAACGAAGTTTCACGAACGGAACACGCGCCGCTCGTCGCGCAACGACGCGCCAACCCCCGGACATACGTTTCGACGTCGGTGACGATCAATCGGGAACGGGAACTCCGGTGGTTTTACGGACCTCGGGAAATGAAGGGCTCCGGGAATCGCGTTAAACGTGCTTCTCGCGCGATTACGACGCGAGCAGTTGATTTTTTGAAGAATTTCCCGTTCGAATAAAACGCTGCGATTGTTCTTTTCGTATTGTGGATTGTAGAAAGGAATTTTTTGTTTTGGATCGGAGTAAGTATTGTTTGTTCCATACGTGTAAATAATTAAATGGTAATTAGAATTTAATAATTACACATAATTATTATGTGTGTAGTAGAATTTGATTAAGTGAAGCTTATTGAATGATTAATATTTCGAAATGAGGATTTGAAAATATTCAAATATTCAAATATGGAATTAGTTGCTTTGATCTGTGAACAATTGGTATTACATATTAATTTCATCGAAATTTCATTCGAACCTATAGATCTTTGAAAAGAGATAATGAAATTAAATTCCTTTCATGGATTTTCGAATATTAATTATCCCTTAATTATTTTTAATCGTCGTTTCATTTGTTTAAAAAGAAAAGAGGTTGATGGAATGAAAAATTGAATTGAACCAACGAGAAAGGGAGTTCCTTTTAATTCTCACCGGTGTGAGGAATTTAATTCATTAATAAAATTACGCGGCCTAAACGACCAATGCGGGGGCGACCTGTGCCCTTTAATTTTATCACTGGTTCGTTTCGTAATCAGACCAGGCTGATGTTGGTACCGTGCTGGTCCGGAATTCGTCGAGTGCAATTCAATATGCAACGCGATATTGTTAATAAAGGCCTCATTGAATAATGAGGCCAACACAAAGCGAACGGTTTGCCGGCCAACAATATGATTTATTAATTTAATTGTAACGATCGATCGCGGCCGAAAGACTACGATGAAAGACTATGCTCGGCGAGAATAACCACCGGTTATCCATCCCGGCGATTCAAATTAATATAATTAAAAGAAAGAATATTTATTGTTCTTCACTAATGACTTCGTATTAATCAAATTCACGTGGACGCGACGAATAAAGGCAAAGGGACATTGTATAGTGGGAAAACGAAGATAATACTATGATGAAATTATTTAACAATGTAGACAGTATATTCAAAGTGTACGATAATTGAATACGTGATTTTGTGGCTGGGAATATTGTAATTGGATTTTTGTAATCAATACAGTCTTCTTCAATATTTAAGATGTAAGAGATGACTATAGTAATTCGACAATAAAAATTGTTGATAAAATATTTGATGTACATAAAGTTACTCTATTTACTATAATATCAGAGTATTTTTATAATACTTTAGTTCATTCAATTGACTATGTAAAAGATGCCGATTTTTTTTCGTGAATTGATCCTGACCATTTTTAATTTAAAGTTCGTCCATTCGTTATCTACTCAACTAAGATAATTTCGACAAAAATTTTTCGGCGCGTGTCCCTCCTGGCGACTGTCAAAATTGATTTCCACGGTTCCGAGGGAATCGATATTTCAACGGTGTCCCGACGAATTAACGAAAATTGGCTTGCGGCGCGCCTCCTATGAATCGGCTCGGGCCACACTCGCTGCTGAAAAATTCATCGACGAAAGGTCAGTTCCCTGTTGCGTGGGGGCACATAATTTTCCACGGATTCTATTAATAGGAAAGGTCAATTCGATTAGCTTGCAGAGTAAGGTCGTCAAACGAAACGTTGCGTTTATTGGATTCTGCGAATCAAACTTTCCTCCCCCCTTAACCCTTGCATTACCAAAGAAAAATAATTTAAATCTACTACATCATATTTTTCACAATTTTTTACGAATCCAAATATAATTGTCAAAAATATATAATCATTATTGAACCTCGCTCGACTCTACGAATCCCCTTTGAATTAATTATGTTCTCATTCTCTTAACATTTTCATTTTTTTTAACATTCTCCGTATCTTCTTAACACATCATTGACCGGCCACGAGTTAACTCGTGTTTGAGCTTGCATTAGCTATTTTAACTTTTAAAATGTAGAACAATGTAGAATATTGCAAAAGCAAAATATTGAAAGTTATACAAAACATATGTCCAAAGACTCATTTCTGTTCATTATGTATAAATAAAGTATATTGAACTTTATTTAGAGTGTCTCATTTTCATATTTAGTTACGGATTAATAATCGATGAAATGAGGTAACTCCAGCGTAAATCTGCCGGTCAACAATGTATTAAATTACATACGTTCCCATTTTATTCAAGATACCTCCGAACCTAACAATATTAAACAAAAAATATTACCAACCTTCATATTCCTGTTTTCCCAATAAAATTTCGAACATATAGATATACAGAAGAACACGCAAGAATCAATGAACAGATATTTCGTCGCAGTAAAATTCAAACACCACGATTTCCAAGCGAATGCACATTTGGTTCCACAATACTCCCAGGCAGTTCACAGTTTAAAAACCACCTTCAGAGCGTAGGGGGTAATTTTCCGTAATCTGATTATCGCGATCTCGCTCGCGAGATTCCGGTGATTTTTCCAGTGACAATTGCGATCAGTGACGGGGACAAAGGCCGTTACATTAACCAGTTTCCGCGGGATTGATCTTGCTTTTAAACGAACCCACCCACTCCCGGCCGCCCCTGTAATCTGCTCGGCAGCCTGGATCGCGGACGGAATTGTGAATATTCAATCGGCGCCGCGCGTCCGTGTGTTTCACTGATTTCAGAGTTTTCCCGGGGAAAAATACGCGCCGCCTCGGATTAACGCGACGCCAGACGATTAACGGGAACCTATTTTTTCCCGGCGAAGCGAGAAAAATTGGCGACCCGTCGAAATGAAACGCCGGGATTAATGCGCCGATTAATTCGTTCGTTCCGATGTCGCCGCGTACAAATTACATTTTTTTGGGAGAAACGCGCCGAGCAACGGGGAAATGTGTACACGTTGTTACGTTTGGAAATGATAAAGCAATTTGCCGGGCGCGCTGAGAAAGGAAATTGTGAATTTCAGTTTGCGAACGAATCGGAAAATTTTGTTTGCAACGAGGATTGTCGAAGAATTGAGATTTTCAGCTCGCGTGGGTACATGTGAGATTTTTTGAAAAAATTGTATATTTTATTCTAGTCCTTGAGAATTCGTTTATAAACCTGTATGTTCGCGTGAGGGTCGAGGATCTCTGCAAGTGAAAATTAGTGATTAGTGAAAATTAGAGAAAATTTTCAGTGAAACGAGTACAGATGATTAAAAACTATATTTCTAAACTATGTTTAGATACAATTGTTATTATGTTTATTATTAACATCTCGATAACAATCAGTATTAATAGCAAATTAAAATAAAGTAAACCAATTACATAATTATATGAAATAAAATAAATAAATTAAAATATTTCTTATACTTCATTATCGAAACTAAACATTCTCCATTTTCAAACCGTTCCATTTTTTCCCAATATCGACCGAAAGAAACGGCGCTAAAAATGGGAGCATTTTTTTGCTCGGCTATGCCGCCTGCTACGATAAAGCGGGTATTTTTATCAGCAATGATTTGCAAATGACGTAATCTCCGGTTTCGCGGGGGCACGATTTTGTTACGGTTACAGGGTCGACGACCCGCGGGACAGCTCCGTGAATCACGGCTTATCGATATCTCCGACCTCGATAAATCGAGAGCAAAGATCTCGGTCGCCTCGGCGACCTCCGGAACTCGAATCTTCCGCGGTGAGCTCTGCCGCGGGATCGGCTCGCACATAAATGAATAATTTCGTCGTTCATCCGCGGTCGCCGTATATTTTATCATCTTTACCGCTTCACCCATTACGATCGAATAAATTTGTTATCGTTCCACTCGCATTACGCTCGCTCTCTGTTACGTGCTTCGCTATAAAGAAGTGATCTATCGAATAAAGTTTTTTTCACATGAACGCCGGGCTTTCAAGTCGAGGATAATAATTTTCATTATTATACACAACGGTAATAAATAAAACTTTATTCGTTGCTCGCTTATTTATTACTAGATTGCGATTAATCTGAGACATCGGTCACTGAGTATTCACAGACATTTCATGAATTTCAAGCAATTTATTCGAACAGTTAAGATTTATGTTAGAAATCATTCCTTTTAATCGTTTGCATTAATTACAGCAGTAATTTTAATCCTTTGTGGCGGAATGTCGCTCCAATGGCTTCGGGATTCCGTATCTAAAATCGAATGCTGTAAACGAGTAATGTGTCTACTGAAATAACCACAGATTCATATGTGTTCCTTTTTTTCGATAGTATTTGAAACTTCAATCTATAATCTGCTTTTATACGAAAAGACTTTTCAAAAATATAAAAGATTATCTTTCACAAAGGGTTAAAGAAATTTGGTTCACTTAACGGTAGATAGATTTACGGAATGTGTCAATTTCACTCATACTGAATTTTACAACCATTATCTGGTAAATATTTGAGTCGACTTTGATTGATGTAGCTACACCAATATGTATCCTAATTTACTTTTAAACCTCTAACTTCCAAGATCGAAATAAACGAATGTAAATTTATCTAAGAACGATAGGACAAACTATACGATAAATGTCTGTAAATCTATCATTAAATCATCAGATAAAAAAGTGAGTTTCCAAATCCGCAACATAAACGTTACGCAAACATTTAAGCAGCAACAGAAATATCAAAAGATTCATTTTCTATCCTACCATTTAATCTGGAAATGCACGTTTGTCTCGCGTATCACTTTTCTCGAATAAAACTGCTCTGCTGAGAGCAGCGTTCTCGAAGTATTCGAGAGTGTTCGCGCTTTTTAAAGGAACGGTCAACGCTAAACGGTCCCGAAGGTGTTGAACGTTGGGGAGCGGAAATGGCCGAGATTAAACGGCGCGCGATTCAATTTGCACCCGATAATTTTCAGCCCGCGAGTCGTGGATAGAAGCCGAGAGAGAGGGTTCGAGTTCAACCTTCCGCGCGACGATCCACGATGAAAAAAAAGGAGTGAAAGAGAGAGTAAAGAGGAACGGCTCTCTTGGTTCGCGCGGTCCGCGTACGAAGAAATTCCACTTGAAAATTACGCGAGAAAGAGCCGGGGAACGTTTAGAGCCCGGAACACCGAAGAGGGAGCACTCGAAATGAGGGGAAAAAAGGCGACGAAGAAGCGGCAGAGGGTCGGCGATCAATGAGAGATCGCGGACCGATGGATGGATCGACAGCCATTTTGAATCGCCGCGGAAATACGTCGAGCAGGTTGTAAATATGCAACGAGTTACGAGAGTCATAGGAATTCGATCTATTTGACGAGTAAACTGTAATATTGGAATATCAGGTCTTTGAACTTAAAGTGTTTTGGATATTGATATTGGAATAAAAAAAATTATATTTTGTATTGAAGTTTGTTTAGAAGATTTTGATGGGGGATAGTACCAAGGTTCTATTGAATTTAAAACTATGGTAAATTATGGTAAATTATCAATTAAATTATGTTAGATTAACCCCTTACTCTACGATTTATTTCTCAACTGTGATCGATACAACTACTTTGTCATTAATAATTTATTGTAAAAAAGAGAAAACTTCTAGGCATATTGTATGTGTATGTTTGTTCTAAAGTATAATAATTGATAACAGAAGAATGATATTTAACTTGAATTCACAAGAATGAATATTTATGTTTGTTAAATTCTTTGAATGCAAGAACAGAAAGTTCATCATCAACGCAACAACTGTGTAGAAGGCTAAAACTAGACGATGAAAAGACCCTAAAATCAATCCCAAGGGCCTCGTAAGAACAACGATGAATTTTTACAAAACTCTCTGCCCTGCATGGTACTCGACTCCCTGTTTCGCCGCGTAAACCCCATAAAGCAAAGAAAATAAAAAGCAGAAGAAGAAACAAAGAGCACGGGTTACTATCAAAAAGCCGGAAGATGACTGTAGGAGCACACAGTAACTGTCGTAAAAAGGGACGCGGCGGGTTCGATGTGATAGTGTATAAAGGGAGGAAGTAGCAGCGATGTCGGAGAGAAGAGTGAGAAAGGATCGAGATAGAGGGACTGGCGACGAAAGAGGAACAGAAAAAAAACGGACGGGAAGCGAGAGCAAGAAAGACAGAGAAGGAGGCGGAGAGCAGCGGAAAAGTCACGTAGGCCGCTTTGGTCCGACGATGATGATGGAGGCCAGGCCGCTGTTGCTGCTCTTGCAGTCGTCGAGACATCGAATTATCGCAAAGTTTCCGACAGGGGCGGAATACGAATGAATCGAGCCGGGGTTTCGAAGCAGAAGCGGTGGCGGTGCGCGACGTCGACGTCGACGTCGACGGCAACAGCGACACGCCGGCGTATCAGCCGTCAGATGTGTCCACCTTAGCAAAATGGTAGATAGTAGACCGTTCGCCGACATCCGGCGCAGCTTTTAGTCAACCATACTCTTAATCCTCTAAGCGTTTCTGAAAATTTCACGAGCTTTCCGATGACTGGGATTACTTAACCTTTTCAAGGGTACTGGCACATACGTGCACATTTGAATTTAGATTAATATTAACATCCATCGAACGGACACTTGTTTTGTTTTCGAATGTTTCTCATAACTATGTATCTCCGTCCGTCTTCGTATCCTTCGATTCGTATTGATTTGAACAAAATGGACTGCAGTCAAACGGAAACTAAAACCATTTTTGTCTGTCCTCAACAAAAATTCGAGCCTGAAGAGGATAAACTTCTTATTTGCCGATTTTTCATTTGTATGTTTTCGAAGGTCTGTGAGACGTTGATCTCTTTATTAATCTGTTGACTGTGGAATTTAAATTGGAAAATCTCTCGTTTTTCGGACAGTAAAATAAAGCAATGATGCGTATATACATCAAACGCAGTTAACTGGTTAAATTTTGTATATCATTTGACAAGTTAAGTTTTCTGTGTGTTCTTTTTCTTGACGACTCAATTACTGGTATTATAGAATTCTCTTATGTAGTTTTAATCATGTTTCCATTGTTTCAAGTTGGTTTTAGAATTCTCTGACTATAAACATTTCTCACTTTTTAATGATATATCACTGATATTTCACAAAACTAATACAGAGGAAAATCATAAGTGAATTCAAGAACACAATTGCTCTATTCCAACGGTACACGTATTAATGCATGAATATAATATCTAATATCGAATATTTGATTTTATAATTCTACTGCATCGAATCGAATGGTGACCGAAACTTGTCTCTCGAGTGTAAGGGGTTAAATTACTTGCAAGAAGCTAATAGACGAATGAGGTCTGCGTAAAAATAGACCCAAGCCGTCCAAGGGTTAATGGAGCACGCGGGCAGTTCCCAAATTTCGATCCCCTTTATTTCGACCCGTCCATCCAGCAGAAGCCGGAACGTTTCACGGGACAGCGATCCATTCGAGATAAGTGGCGGCAATCTGCATTTCTTGTCGGACGACTTTCTCAGCCCCCGTCCGCGAGACTTCGACTACTCCCCTTTCACGGTGGACTTTTCCTACGACCGAGTCGTCTCCTCAGAAGTTTCGATTTATCCGCCGAAATTACCGGTACCATTCGACGGCCACTCCGAGACGCCATTTTCCCCGGCTTCCCTCTGACTCTCTCGCCCATTTCGTTCCACGCCGGGGAATTCTTCGGCTCACTTTCGTCTATTGTTTCGGACTTACCCCGGTAATCGCAGCTTCCACTTCTCGCGAGCGAAGCTGGCTGGCCCACGCTTTTCCGCAGAAATTGTTGCCATTTTGTGTTGACTGTCGTCTTTGTTTGGAGTTTGTATGCTGATTCAAGAATGCTTTAATGTCGATGTTTGGTTTTGAGGTGAAAGTGATTTATCTTGGTTTTATTGCGTTTAGTATTGGTTAGGGGTCGGAGAAGATTAAACTAGTAGAACTAGACGAACTGTTTTGTAACTACGGAAATTGTAAAGTTAGGTACGTAGATAATTATTATGCAGTGAAGATAACAAAAATAGTAAAAAGATTATAATCAATAAAGACAATAGTAATATAATAAAAATACTAATAATAAATGTTTAAAAAATGTCTACCTTCGAACGATTACTTCACAATAACTCCAAAGAAAGAATACGGAAGCAGACAAAAAAAGGAGGAAAGAAACTTTAAAAGCCCACAGTATAATTCAACAGTGGCGAAACAAAAAAACAAAACAGTTCTTCGACAAGAATTAGATGGCAGGCGTACGGTCAAGAATTTTTAACGTCGCGGGCGGTGCTTTCGGTTTCCACGACGCCGGAATCCGAATCGCCGATTAAGGCAGGAATTTATCCGGTATGTAATATTCGCCGGCGTCCCGTTCAAAATTCTGCTCGAATTTAGCGCGGGGGTAGGGGATCTCGTTCGTGTACAAGCCACGTTCCCTATTAGCAAAACGCAGCTCCGCCAGCATCGAAAGTAGCTTCATCAGGGCCGGGAGAGCAGACAGCAGCGCTAAACGCGGCGTTTCGACGTCGGCCGCGCGTTCCGTTGATCCGCCGATAATTATTCCCCGGCGCCATTTCGATGATCAAATGGTCGACATTTTTCAACCACTTTCCCCGCTGGCACCGTTGTTTCGTAACGACTTGTTGCGTGCGAGAATTCCGGAACCCCGGGCCTCGCGTGCTTCATTTCCATAATGTCCCGGCGACGATTTGATTAATTTCTTTCACTCGCATGTTTAATTCGATGGAATGTTTGGGGATAATGAAATGATCACGTTATAAGAGAAAGATCTTGTAAAATGTGTGCGTTAAATAATTGTCGAACTTTCTACTGAGTGTTATAATAAATGTTTAAAGCAAGAGGAATTCGAGTTATATACGTGGAATTTGTTTATGTATACATGTAGATATATCTGATAAAAGTTACACCTATTGAATCCTATAGCCTACTCTGTTTTCAAAAATGTATAAATTCAGTTTATTTCATGATTTAGTTAACCTAAAAATTATAGTTTACTTCTTCCTAGACACTGTGACGTTCCAAAAATATACAAATATCCGGGAATGAATGATACAAGCGTCACGAGTCTCTTACGAGGTTCCGTGTTTCCAAAGCGCATAAGATATAAATCACGAATACGTTACAGCCACCCGAAGGCTTGAAATTTGCATGAAGATCCACAGTTGAATTTATTCTCAACTTTTGCAACTTTGAGGTGTCAGTAACCCCGGAATATCTGGCAGCGTCAAACATAAATCCTCTCCGAGAGGGTGAAAACTGAATTGGCCGGTTCTAAATTCTGTTTTATCGTTCGATAAAACACTGAAATGAAGGTGAGAAATCGTGGAATTAGAAAGAGAAGAACAGAGAGCGAGATGGGAAAGGGGGAAGGGAAAGAGAAAGATCCGAGAGACAAGAGCGAAAGGGCAGGCGAGAGGAAGTTGCGCGCGTACGATGGACGATTGGATTAATTTATCGCGTGGAAACGTTATCCGGATCTATCCCTTCTATCCTCGGACGCAGAGGATACACCAATGCTGTTCCCGACTGTTTTCTGTTCGAACATCACGTTGTTTCGCGCATACCTGCTACGCGAACGCGATTCGAATCACGCTCGGAGAAGACACAATTCGATTTATTCGAGAATCGTCCGCGTGCCTCGGGCGGTGTTACGCGATTCATGGTCGAGAGCTGCGTACCGAGTGTCCGGAAACTTTATTGGACCATTATTGAGCAATTCGAAAAGAATTCTTTCACCGTTTCGCATCTAATTTCCGGATTTATTCCGTTTACATTTGTTATTGAATTTACTATATACTATTATTTAAGAAATTTCCGAACTTTAGAAAACTACGGTTCTTTTTTAAACGGGGAGAAAACTAATTTTAGGAAGACATTAATTTCTATATCTAATAAATTTAAATTAGCAAAACGAAAATTGTACCTTAGAGTTGACAAAATACCTATACCACAGACTTCATTAAGTCGCAGATAAACGTCTAAGTACAAATTTCGTTTGCAAAGTATTTGAACAGTTGTAACAGGACAATACAAACCCGTATAAAATCTAAAAAGAAAGGGATGAAAAGGAAATAAAAATGCCCGACAACTGGAGCTCGAAGCGCACTAGGCAACAGAGGCACAAAAATCTATATTTCAGTCAGCCGGCGGGGTCGTTGACGATAATCCGCAATAAAATCCGAAGGCAGCAAGGCTACTCGATTCATTCCGATTCCAGAGCAGGCTTCCGAGAAATTCCCAGCCGTTCGTTCGTTCGTTTCGTTCGCGAGTTCAGCGTCGCTTATTCGCTCGCGCCCGCGTGTTTCGGGTCACTCCCGCAGCGTCTCCAGATGCTTTTTCCATCTCTATTCCCCTATCGCCCTTTTATACAACGTTGTCCCGGTTTCCTTCGAGCATCGCGATATTTCAATGGAACCGGGAGCGTGTGGGCGGCGGGGGGGGGGGCAAGGGAGGCGAAAAGGGGACGGGGAAGCCGTGTTATCGTAATCTGCTTTCGGGACGAATCGCCGCCGCCGCGTTTGTAGACGACATAAAGTAATCGTTCCAGCGGTTTCCAGTCACGTCAGACCCGAAGAAAAAGGCGGCCGAGTGAAACGGCCATTAGGGTAAGGGTGCGTTTATACTATTTGTTCAGACGCGTAAAGGTTTCCATACACGTTGAAACCTGCGGCGATGCAGGCATCGCTACAAGCGATGGATTTGAATCTTCCAAAGTTTCATGATACATGTTGCACTGAAACGAAAAGTAAAAAATGTTTCAGCATGTATGGGAGTCTTAACGTTTCAAAGGAAAATTCTGTTCATGATATTAGTCGATGCTGTTGTGTCTATTAGTTTATGCTGCGCGCAAAACGAGAGATTTTTCAAATTATATTCGACAGTTAACAGGTTAATTCGTAAAGGCGCGCGACGGGAAAGTCTACCTCGCGCACGAAAATTCGGCGACTCGATTGCCGTCAATGCGATTTTCTTCGTCCCGTATTCCAGTCCCATAGAGGACGATCCAGATAGCCAAGGATCCCTTTTGTGGATGTTTAGCGGACGCTTTTCTTCGGGGACGGGAAATCTGTGGCGTTGATAAGCGCGGTATCGACAATGGCGCGGACTTGGGGTAGTTTATCGAATGGATCCGCGGGACAGGATAAGGACAGTTTTACACGATTTTATGCTGACGTCGCGGGCTTTATTGTTTCTATAGATAGAATTTGGAACAGTGAGATTATGAACAGAGATTGCGATATTTAATTCGAAAATATTTCAACCGTAGTACTTGTCATTTTTGAAAAACCGATAGGACACAGTGTTTAACACTGACAATAGAAAGGTAAACTGAGGAATAAATGAAATTGAATAAAGTAATTTGTAATTAAGCAAATATTATGATGTAATGTCATGAATAATATATACACAAATTCTCGGACTGTGTGAAAATGATTCGATTTGAATATTTGAATACTTGATTTCCGGAATAAACACGAGTTGAATATTACAGCACGCCACAGTCAATTGCCAGATATTTTTTCGCAGGAAACACAATTTGCTTTCATTGCGCTCATAAAGTTTCGTTAGCGAGACAAATTTGGAAACCGACTACACGCAAGCAGCGAAAAGAGAAAACGCGGGATGGGCAGACACACTTTCGATTCGGTTGAAACGGAATTTCCAGATGTAGACATCACCGGGTGTAAAAACAATTTTACGCCGGGGATTCTACGACGACGGGTGAATTAACATAACCAGATAACTACAATAGTTGGTAAACGGAAGAGTAAATTCCAAGTCGCGCGAGATCCGCGCGGAAATTCAGCTCCAGGAGGAATTTTAACGAAGAAGAACGAGAATAAATTCCGCAGCGCGAACGTTCCACGTGCTACCTGGAATATTTCGTCTTCCTCACCGTCGTGAATTCCAAACGAGGTGTGAATCACGCCGCGTCGCCGGACAATAACACGCGTCAGGACGATCCTACCATTTCTATTTCGGATCAACGATGATCTATACCGTCGCCGTCCAAGCAACGGAAAATGAAATTCAACGCAACGTCCTAGGATCTTGATGAATCGTGCCGGCTAACGACGAATTTTCCGTGATTACATCGCGACGAATAATTTCACTTAATTCGTCGGGAATAAATTAATATAGAAATTTGTGTGAAAAATGGAATAAACGTTGATGATATACGACGAAACAGGACACAAAGACTTTTATTAAACTGTGAAACGAAGTTTTTTCATTTGATCTGTTACAGTAAGATGAATATTTCTTTATCTTTAAAATAATAATAAAAATCAACAATAAAAATTATAATCTTCCGAATAAAGTATTCTTGCGTAAAATTTCGATCTGCGTAAATCCTCTTATGTTTCCTCTATTTTATAGTAACTAGAGTAGATTATTTAAAATGTATAATTCCAAATACCTATTAAAACAAGTAAAATCAAAAACAGACATGTAGATACAAGATTTTTTAATCTTCGAACGCTTATAAATCACGCTAAAGTATATAGTAAATTGGTGATAAAGGGTGATTTTCATGAAGAAAATCAAACGTATGAACGAGGTTCAAGATCGAACCCTCCAAAGGATCGTAAGCCCTCGATCCTAGCCGAAGGACGCCTAGTCTGACGGTAATCCTCGGTCAGGATCGAGCACGAACCACTGTTCGTCAGAGGAGCCGAGCGATCCTCGAGAACGCGGCGCACCGGCTGCATCCTGCGCAAGGATCCCTTTCCTGCACCGTAAATCCATTCTCGTGGCTGATCTCGACCCACCCGAACCCTTATCCCACGGGAACTCCACCACAGATAGAATTGATCCTTGATTATTTACTTCGAGACGACTATAAGCTGGCGTGGTAATGAACTATTTTACCTTCGTGCCGTATAAGTTAGATAAGGAAAAATGTCTTCTCTTCGACGAGTAATGTTTTGTCTGTAAACTGTGTTTCATTGAAGCAAGATTCATCGTATTTATGATTCATTGTGCACTGCGTTTGGAAATGGGGTTGTAAAAATATTGAAGTTGATATTGAACAATGGTTAAAATGAAGAATCGTGGATTTCACGTTTGAAAGGCATATCGAATCAGAAAGAAATTGTAGAATCACGATTCCAATATAGTGGATCCTGAAATAATTCTTTATTTCGTAAAAGTTGTATGTTACAATGATTATTAATGTTTTAATATTAGGAAAAATAATTTTCACGATACATCACTCTTTCTTTCTTCCTTCAAAGCATGCATCTTCTCACTCAGAACGGACAAACAGGAAAGCAAACAAACAAACAAACAAACAAACAAACAAATAAATAAACAAACAAATAAACAGACAAACGAACAAATAAAAAAAACACCAGACACTCCAGACAAAAAAGAACACTCCTAGACACCCAGACACCGAACCAAGTTATCACTTTCATGATCGGTCGATCGCCGACATTTCTCAGTCCCTAGACGGAAGAAACTTCCGAGCAGATTTTCATCTTCGCTCGTTGAAAGTTAATTCGTGATTATGGCAACTAATTGTCTGTAAACCGATATCGGAGTTTACCAGCTTCCCCCGGCACGTCAATGAAGAAAGAAAGAAATTAAGAAACCAAGAAAGAGAGGGAAAGAGGGAGACGGAGACAGAAAGTAACGAAGGGGTAGGGGGTGAGAAAGAGAAAAGTTTTCCAACTCGGCCGGGACCGTTAAATCGACTCGGTCTGGAGTAATGATTCGCGTCCGATTTCTGGAAAATAATTTTCTCGCGTCTGAAGAGCTCGTCGCGCCACCCCTGCCCTTCCCCGCCCTCGACTTCGTCGAAGGAAATGTCCTCGAGGGAGGCTTTCGTCCATTCACAGCGTCCCTTCTTATTTTCCTCCGGATTCTCGATCCGCGGAGCAATCGATACGGACCCGGTGAAATCGAGCCCGACGAAAAACGAGAGGACTGGCTGGTTTCCTACGACGTCGTCCGTCAGGCTTGAAAATTAACCGGCATACCCCGCGGCGGGAAGAATAATTTCCTGGTCTCTTCTGCCACCGGTTTGAATACTTTCGAAGATTCCCTGACTGAAATTTCGAAGGTATCATCGTTGAGACGAACGCTCCTTCCGAGGTGGCTGTTTAATGGTCTTTTTCAACTGTGATTGATCGACGAACGGAAACTTGGTAATGAAGTTTGTAACCGTGGCAACAATCACGAAAGAAGTTTACTCGGGAGTTGTATTATTTAAAAGTGAAGTTGATTATTTTCTAGGGACAGCAGAGGATTCATGTGATCATCATAATTCTACGTTTATTATCAAGATTAAGCTATTTAGTAATGAAAAGAGGTTATTTAATTTCAACTGAAAAAAGAAATAAAATATATAATATATTTATTTACCGAAATTAATTGGAAAACTTCAATCAGTCAGATTCAAAGCTGAAAATCAATATAACTTAACATTAATATTAAGTCTTCACGCAATAATTCCTCACCCATGGTTCATCAAGAGAAGCCATAAAATCAACACAATAATTAGAACTCCAAGTTCCATCGATTCCCTCTGATTTTCACGATCCAATAAAATTAAAGATTAGGTTAGAAAGTCCCACCCCTAGCAGCACCACCTATCCGTACACTCGAGACACCGATTCTACCCTATTCAATGCGTCCTTCGACAATTTCCAGCCTGCTGGTACTCTTACCCCGAAGAGCCAGCCGAAAACTGCGCGGCAAGGAGGGTCTAGGCGTCGTTCACCCCTGGGCAAGAAGGGGAACGGAGGCATCGAGCTGCGACGCCGTTATCGAGCCCAGTCAACATTTTCCAGATACCGTGAGTCCAGACTGGTCCTCCGGTAAGCCGGCCGGTATATCCCGGTGAGCGGCGATCGCGGACAATCGATAATCCGATCGCAGGCGGCGGGGCCAGCCGCCGCTTTAAAAATTAACCCCTGACACGACACGGCTAGGGTCGTGAAAAGAGGGTTCGGTTCGGGGCGAGCAGCTACAGAAACGCTCGTCGATGTCACCGGCGATTTTCCAGCAATCCGGCCTGCAAACTTCTCGAGAGCCTCGACCCTTCCACCACCCTTTTCCTTCATCCCCTATCTTCGCACACATGTTCCTCTTTTCCCGGGTTAACCTAGCTCACCTGGGGTCGCTTCCTTTCCTTCTCTCCTCGCTGTACATTACTTTATTAACTGTTATTTCTATTTGTTGAAAACAAGGCAGCTATTCATCCCGAGGTGAGGAATAGCTGATGATGGATAAAGTAGCAAAAAGCTTTGGAAAAAGCTGAGCTGCCTGCGTCGCGAAGCTTTCATACTACTTTTTCTCTGTGTTTCTTTGTTTTTGGTGTTTCTTGTAGTTTATTGGGTGCTGCTCTTGGTGGCTCAGGCTAATTTAAGCACTCCCGTGGTGAGGTTCTTTTAGTAAATAAAAATAGATGGTTACAAAGAAGGGAACAAAAAGCTTGTGCACAGGCTGCGACCTGGAAGAATATAGGATGAACGTGAAAAAAAACGCGAGGTAATTAACGTGATGACAAGATCAGCATTCATCAAAGTACTATACAGTTCACAGGATATTCTTAATAAAATGGAAACAGAGAACTCGATATTTTTTCATAGCAATTGCTTTCTCATCTCTTTAGTTTTTTCTTAGTTTTTATAAATCCAAAACTCGTTTTCTTCGAAGTGTCACTAAGAAAATTAATTTTTCAATTTATAATATAAATCGTGCAAATTCAAACATAGAAATGGACATGGGAATAACAAGGAAGGGAAACGAGGGAGGAGAAGGAAAGAGAAAAATCCTCGAACCGGTCGCAGCTTCGAACGTCGTAAATCTTGCAACGAATCGCATCCTTTTTTCACTCATCCCCTTCGTACACACACCCTCCTCGCCTCTCACTCCCGCTCGCACTCAACAGCCTGGTCCTTTCTTCGTTCTTTTCCGTTCTAACGCGCACCGCGCCGAAAAAGGGTGGAACTCGTTCGCGAACCGGCTCAAGAGTATCGCATGCATTTTTTCGAGGGCTAAACGTCCTCGACGATGGTGAATTTTGCAACGACGTCTACGTTCGATGCCCGGATGTCGAGATGCAGGTTTGAGGTAGGGTTACCTTCTAGTTTTTTAATGAGAGAAATGGATCGATGACCGGCTGCTGTCGAAGGCTTCAAAATTCGTTTTTGAAAGCGTTTTTTTCTAGTTAAATAAACTGCTTAGAGATTTAGAGAGCTTATTGAGATTTTCGTTCAGTACAAGGATTGTTAATTGGAAATTTGAAGTACCTTTTTGACTTAACTCTTTGCAAACGAGAATTCTTTAAACTTTTGGAAACCATTCCAAAATAAATTCCTTCTAAAATTGATCTCCAAAAAATAATGTGCGTTTCCCTAAAAAATAAATTCACGCTATCATCGCCGCGTTTCGCGTTCAAAAGGCCGAGGCCGATTCAAAACTGTCAGAAATTTCGGTGAACGAACTTGAATTCGGAACCGACAATAGCAATATATCCGAACAGCAATTCATTATTCCATGGGAAGGGTAGAAAGGGATTTCAACCCTTTGCCGCTTTCGCCGCATCCCAGGAAGCCCGTAAATTTCGCAAACAAGCCCACTCCGGCCGGGTTTCATTATCAGTCGGGCGCAGTTCGCGAAAAATCAGCTTTCAGCGTGACCGGGACGCGGAGATTCGTAATTTCCAAGCGGGAAATTATAATCGGGTGGCCGAGATAAATATCCGGCTCGCGTCTCGACGCTCTCCTCGCAGAAAATGATCAGCCACCGGACCCGACCGCGTTTATCTCTGTTTGTTCACGCACAGAACCCGCGGGAAACCGACGCTGCGGCCGGCAAAAACCTGCCCCTCGCCGCTGTAATTTATGCGGGATCGATAGTCGATTCTACTCGCGCAAGGAATTTTTCGTCCACCCCGTTGAACACCGATTTATCAGGCTCGCAACATGAATTATTCGTTATAGGGTAGTTCCTGGCGCAATGGACCGATCTCATTTAGATCGTTAAATCTTTGCATTTCCAAATATTTTTAGCAATATACTGAATTTTTAGAGCTTTATTTAACTATTCTTATATGTATTTACTTTGAATATATCGTTCTTGTCAGATGATATTTATGTTTAATGATATTTATAATAGTTCTTTTAAAAAATGGACCACTTTACTGGGGATTTACGCGATTATAAATTGCAAGTAGAATTTTATCTTCGCAGTGAATTTATGACGAGTTCCCTGAATCGCGTGAGAATTACGAGTTCATTTAATGCATTTTACACGCCCTATATCGAATAACTTATTCAAGTTCATTTTCGAGTTTAAACAATTCCAACGTAGTAACGTCGACTTCAACAAATGTTAACGATTCTCCTTTATTCCTATCTTACATTATATTCTCATCTTCCGTTCGACTAAATCGATATTGTCGTTACAGATTTCACAAAAAGCCAATGCGAGAAGCTTCGAGGTCCTATAGATAGCCAGGATCCAGACGATAAGCGACGTGGCGACGCCGAAATTTTAGTCAGTCGTAAACGTCCAGCGCTCGAAACGTCGAATAAACGTCGCTCGCATTTATCAGTTCTCGGTAGATCGTAGCGAGAAAAAACGCGGGACACGATCGCCGGGAAGTAAAATAGGATGGACGTGAACGCAGATCGCTCGACGAGAGACAGGACAAAAAGAAGGAGAAGAGGAGTGAAGGAAGATAGGACGTGCGGAGGAGGAGACGGTCCGTAGCAGAATCGAAACGGTACCAGGGACATTTGTCAACGGAGCGCTGTGTCCAAGGACGGCCGGCCCCGGACCCGGTACAACGCGTAGTTTGCGCGTTGGTACACGCCGCTTTTCAACGGAGCTCCCTTGAAATATGGGAGTCACCGGACAAAGCGACCCTCTCCCAAGGGAACCCCTGATAACCCTCGAAAGTGAATGTAGTCTGGAGCTCTCGCGCCGGCAAAACACCGTTCCCGGAAACCCGTGGCACCCCCGCGCGCACCTCGACAAGGAACCGGCCGAGATATATAGGGTGTTCCAGTTTTCCGTACGAATGTTGGTGGAATGTTCTGTGTAGGTAGAAATAGGAGAAGTGGATGAATTTGATGGGAATATTGTTGGGAAGTTTTAATGAGGGGACTGTGTGATGTAATTGTTTTGATATTGTAATGAACAGATTATATATTATATTTTTGTATTGTAGTGACGAAATTGCAAATTATTAATGACTGTTTTATTTTTATATTTATATATACAACAGTATATTGTATAGTGTTGTAACATGTTAGTTATAAGATATAGTATTTGATTTAAGACATTTAATAGGAATTAAAGGATATAGTATTTCTATAACTTCATTCACTACATTTCAAAGTAAACAGATACAAATATTTTAATTTCTATTCATACCTTGTACAGTAGTAGTATTAATAATAGTAATAATAATAATAATAATAATAATAATAATAATAATAATAAATTGTTTCTTATAAGTTCTTAGCGATACTTCGAACGAAAGACATTTTTTCTTATTTTATTTTGGTCTGAAGGATAGACTGATAATGTTTGGCTTGAAAAATGAGACACCCTGTATCCTTGGACATTTTCCTCGACCCCCCAAACCCTTTATATACTTTACACGAGGAACATATTCGGACGAACTGTACCGCGATTAATCATCGATTCACCTGCGCGAGACTTGAGGGCCCCATACACGTTACGATTTATCGCGCGACCAATTGTTACCGCTCCCTGCACCGTTCGTAACGATTTTGTGTTCGTTGTTGTTGCACGGTGCAAGGTACCGACCACTCCAACCTTTGTCACCGGTTTTTGGGCGAAGAAAAATGGAACGACGAATTTGTAGATTAATTATTTCTCTTCGTATTTCGGCATTTGGAAAGGACTTTGATAACAATTTGAAGAGCGCTTTGAAACCAATGTAATAACAATATTGCGAGACGTATTGAAAATTTAACGGAACAGCAATAGTTAAAAACATATAATGGAATTCCGTTATGCGATGCAACTTCTCCGAGATAATCGACTTGCAAAGTTTGTATTCCAGTATTTAAAGTAAGTAGAAACGGTCAGTCATGAACAGACACCCGTGCGCGTTGAGCAAACTTTCCAAGTCGATTATCTCGGAAAAGAAGTTTCGTATGAGAAGAATATTTATTCTACCCTTTCAACTTGGTTCTTCCGCGCAGAAACAATTCTGCATGAAATCTCGAGCAAATCAATGAGATTTAAAATAATAAACTTTTTAATATCTTTCAAAATTCTTAAGATTCATATAGATTCAAGGGAAGCACAGAGAGTACGAAGGAATTGGAAATTCAGTTATACTGAATATCTGTTGGCAGCAATAATTTCGAATAAAATTAAAAGATTACAGAATCTTCATTAGTAAACTATTTCCTATTTTTTTAAGTTAATAAAATTCATGTAGCTCCCAGAAAACCACAGAAACTTCAAACTGAAAATTCAGTTGTCAACTTTGAACATCTTGATAATTTTGAATAATTCAAAAGATCGATCCATTTTCCGGCAGTAATCATGAATTACGACGAACTTACGAAAATCGCCAGCCGGCGTATCTGTTTACCGCGCGACGCGGTGCGGCGGCGCGGACAGGGCGAGACAACGTGTAATAATAACGCAAACAGAGCGTGCGTTAATTGCCTGTCCCCCGGTCCCGAAATTTTCGCGTGAATCGCGTCGCGACGTTTCTCCCCCTCGCATCTCGCTAATTAAAGTCAAACAACAATCCGCTCGCACGCTTTTTGCGTAATCCGACGCGGGATGGAGAGGGATAGGAGAGAAAAGGGACAGGGGAGGCAGCGACGGAGCCGTTTTTCAGAATTTCGTGGACTAAAATTCTGCGTAAATCGAAGTATAATTAAATATGAAGGCTTTTAGCGAGACAAATTAATTTCGTCGCGATATACCGCCCCATTGTTTCACCCTTGTAACGCAATCCTCTACAATTTCATTGTTATTCTTTTCTTTCCTTCGTTACTTTCTGGAACAGCTAGAACTAATATGGAAATAATAGGAATAATATAGTTTAGAATAGTAATACAATAATATAGTAGTATACAGTGATATTATAAATATAGTAACGTAGAAATGAATAGATACTGATATTGCAACAAGATGAAAAATAAACATATTAATAGTTTAATGTAGAAATAAGATAACAAATGATAAGAACAATGTTGGACATAATATAGGAAATAACAATAATAATACAGAAAATAATATTGAATAAATAAAAAATAGGACAAATGAAATTTGTAGTAATTGAACAAACACGATATAACGAGGCATCGATCCCTGTTAGACGCCAGCGGGGAACGCCGGTTGAAAATGAATTGCTCGGGCATAAAAATTTTCGGAAAATTCGAACGTCATCGGTATTTATCCAACCGGTAAACAGAGGGGCACCGTTTTCCGGTCGAGAAAACGCGGCGATAAATCGCTAACAACCGGTAATATTTATTTTACGGCCGGGCACGATTATTGTCTACGTCGGGAGACTTTATGGATACAGGCAGCGTTTGCATATAAATTAGCCGATTAGCGCGTAAACATCGATACTCGGTGTCGACAACTTCGGCTTCATTCGTTAACGCCTGCGTGCGCGCTGGTCGCGCTCGCGGAGTTAAATAAATCGAGGACGCGCCCCAACCAGCGCAACGAGCTGCAGCTTTTAATTCGTTCCATTTTTGTTGGGGCATTTCGTTACGCTCCGCGCATTCGACGACGCTCTCGTTTCACTCCAATTCGGATCTGCGTAATACATTCGTCTGCAAGAATCTTTCCGTGGGTCATTCAGATAATTAAGAAATCGTTTTAGCCGAAACGTAGATTAGTATAATTATACATTGATTAACCTGAAGCAAAAGTCATATATTCTCATATCTTCACACCATCCTCCGATATTTCGAATACCTGCAAATAGACTGTAATTGGTAACAATTGATAACTTCACCACCGATCGAACCGTAGATTATTATAATTATAAATTAATTAACTCGAAGTAAAAGACAAGTTATTCTCATATCTTCTCAGTTTCCTTTAACATTTCGAATTTCTACTGATTATAATTGATGACAATCGATAATTTTACTGTCAACATTCCGTTCATCGCTTCATGCATCACATACAGTGCTTCAGTTTCGCCTCTTTCGTTTATTTATTTAATACCGAACTTATTTATTCAACTTCTGTAGTAGTATCAATTACAATAAATTGTGTCAAGCATGCAACCATCAGAATTCAATATTTCAAATTTATATTTTTTCTTGCGATATTAAAAAACCACCGAAAAACCAACGAAACATCCCTCTTCCATCTTTTCCCTCGTTGTCCATCGACGCGAGACAAAAATGTCGGCTAGACGAAATCGTCCCGTCGTTCCTCGAAATGTTCCGCGGCTGGACAAGGCACAAATGAAACTCGCTCACTCGCTTGCGGATGACGCTAGGTTCTCTGTTTGCCGGCCCATCCGTTGGAACACGGGGATGAAACCCGAGGGAGGCGTCCCGAGAGGGAAAGAGGAAGGCGTGGAGACGGAGAGAGGAGTCAGACTTGGCGAGTTTGAACAGATTGCTCATCCTCGGACCGTCTTCCGCACGAATGCTCTGGGAACCAACACCGCCCCCCGCGCCCGCTGTACTTCGAAGTTTAATGAGAGATGATCAAATTGCGCGACGCCCAGACTGCTGCGGGTGCGGAATCGATTCTCGCGGAACGACAATTCGTTTGTTTCGTTCGGGAACGGCCAGGCAGCGGCGAAATCGGGGGTGGGGACAGAGGGAGACAGTGGGAGGAACTATGTTTGTTAGAGGGTGAGTTAGCGAACGAAACAGAAAAAGAGATAGTGAGTATACGGATGAAAGAGTGAGAATGAGAGAGGATGTGAGAGATAGTGAGCGGAAGAGAGTAAAAAAGAGCGAAAAATAGTGAGAGAGTGTAAGACAGTGAGAGATAGTGAGTGGAAGAGAGTAAAAAAAAATAAGGAATAGTGAGAAAGTGCAAGAAAGTGGGAAATAGTGAGTGGAAGAATGAATAGCTTAGTGACCAAACAGGGAATGAGAAAGGAAAAGAGAGTGAGTACAAAATGGTGAAAGTAGAGTGTGAGACGAAAGGAAAAGTGAGTAGGAAGTACTAAGTAAAACCGAGACAGAATGAATGAATGATAGGAAGAGGAAAATCTGAAGGATGTAGTGAAAGAATGAGTGAATGATAGAGAAAAAGTAAGGAGCAGATAGCGAGTGAAAAATGTGAGTAAATCACTGAACGAAAGAAAGAGAAAAAGATTGAGTAGGGGATTATGAATGCAGAACTGAGGAAACGTGAGCGGAAGAAAGAGAAAAGGAATGAGTAAGAGATGATGAGTGCAAAAGCGAGCAAATGTGAGTAGAAGAAAGCGGAAACGAATGAATAAGAGATTGTGAATGAAAGAGCGAGTTAGTGAATGAGCAAACGGGTAAGACAGAAAGAAAGAGTGGGTTTGTAGCAACGGGTGAAAGAACAGTGAGCGAGAAAGTGAATGACCGAGAGAGGGGAGGGAGAGCATTCTGAATGGACAGACTGATTGCTTGCTCCCCGAATCAGACGAATTTTTTGTCCCACTCTTGCCCTTGTCCCCCCATTTTCCTTTCTTTCTTTTCGCTGGTCGTGTTTAATTTTCCCGCCAGTTCTACAGCGGAACTTCACCCCGACCATTGATTGTTCGTTCAACGGTGTTTAGTTGGGTGTCTATTGTTGGACCCTCTCGTGACAGTAATTAACGAGGCGGCGGGCGAACGTGGCGCGGATTGTAACGCGGCCCCGACCCCTGTTATCTACTATTTATTGCCTACTTAATTGTACACATTGTACCGGTTGATTCGTTTCCAGTGAACGGACAACGATTTCGCGGAGCACACTTCGTCGGGGAGTGGCTTCGTTCCTGGTTGTTGACGGAGAAACGTGCACTGTGTAGCTCTCACGCCCTGAGTCAATTCTAAAAGCTAAAATGTCACAGAAGCAAAGTCCACTCAGAATGCTCGGGTCAATAGCTATAGAACAATAGTTAATTTTAAAAAGAAAGCAGATGGAACTGAATGCGACAGAGTGAAATGTAACGAGCATTAACATCGAATTTCATTTCTACCCAGCGACAGCTTCTTACGTTTACCGAATCCTGGGGACGCGGGAGCTCAATTGCTATGTTTCCTGGAAGGACCGAGCTAGAGCTTGCGACCAATTCCCTTTGCCCCTGTGACTTTTTAGTTTTTAGGATTGACTCAGAACGTGAAAGCTGCACAGTAAGTGTTAATCTAAATTACTGATTCTTGATCTAATCCTGAGTAGAAACTGATCAAATGTAGTTATATAATAGATGCAGACCACTATAAAGTGGTCACTAAGACCTATTATAATAATTATAGATTATTAATAGCCTTTAAATAGCACCCGCAAATTATAAGCTGATTGCTTAGGCGTTAAAAATCTAAGAACTTAAAGAAAAGTCTAATCTGAAGTAAATTCCAAATACACTGGAAGTTTTATAAATTTTACATATATTTTATATGTATCACCCTGTATATATTTCATGGAGTAATCGACGCAATATATTTTTGGTGCTCGAACGAACGTTAAGGCTGAAATGTGATTTTCAAAAGCAACAGGCACACACCGAAGCGTTTCGGCTTAATTGATTAACCACGTATACATGTAAATACTAGGTAAAATCCTTTATAGAGGTGATCAGGGCGACCTAAATTTCACTCAAAGGACCGTTCATGGCTTCCGGCATTTCCGTCGGCGACGGCCGCGCGCTGGTAATCGAAAGGCTTCGATCAAATTCAAATTAAACCCGGGACTTAACCGAGCACGACGACAGAGGTAATCGGTTGGCTCAACCGATAAAAGGTGAAAGAATCCAATTCTATACAGGCCATTGCGTTCAAGTTTGATTATCACGAATATATCAGCATTCTTTCAAATATTTCAGTCTTCGGGATATAATACTAAAAAGCTTGGATACTTGAACTTCTAATATTTGAATATTTAAATTTTGAACATTTGGACGTTTAAACATTAGGCTATTTGAAAGTTTAAACATTGGACTATTTGAAAACTTGAGAATTTGAGAATTCGAAAATTTGAGGATTTGAAATTTTAAACATTTGTAAAAGGTAATTAGACTCTTTGAATGTTTAAATATTCGAAAATTTGAACATCAAACTACTTGAAAGTTTAAACGTTCAAACTTCGAAATCTAGACCGTTTAAAGGCTTCAATATTTGAACTGTAAAAGCTACACTGTTAGAATGACTGAATAGTTGAACTTACGTAATACATTTAGACCTTTAGCGTAGTATAAAATAGCAGGATCAAAAAGCTCCCCATTCAATTTTTCTAGCGTGTCCCGGGTATCGCGCGCTCCGCAAGCAATACGTTACAAAAGTGGAACCGTCAAAGATAGAGACACGTCTCAGTTCGACACGACACGTCAAAGCAGTCATCTAAATCTGATATTGGGTAAATCTGCGCGAGACATTATCACTGAATTTCATTCGAGGCATTTATAGAAACGATGACGTGAAACGGGGTTAGGCCAGGAAGTTGAATGAGATAATGGAATCGCGGACGATCCGCTGACACACAAACCGTAAAAATGGCTGCGACCGTTCTGCATGCTCTATATAAATTTGAAGTTCAATATTCTACATACAGAATTAATAATGACTAAAATATTACATTATTATTCATACAAGATAAATTTAAACTTTAATCTTCATACGTTAATACTAATATTTATACATATTCTGTAACTTTATTTCATGTTTCTTATATTTTCAATATAAAATACTGAAAATACAAAATTAGAAAATATAATATAGGGGGTGATCTATGCAACTTGTTCACTCTCAATAACTTCTTAATAAGTACGAGTTGTATGAAAAAACTTTTTATAGAAAAATTATATGGTTTGGAGGGATACATTATGTAATGTATATTTTTTTTGTAAGTAAAGGCATTTTGAAAATTAGAAGGTCAACTTCATTTTTTAAATGGAATGCTATATTATTTATGTCAAAATATTGTAATAGCGTTAAATTTTTAGTAAAAAAAGTACTGATCTTTATTAGCCGTAAACGTAATAATTAACGAATAATCTCACTTTGTTTCTTGAAAATGGTCTGTGTGTAATATCAATATCCGTGAGACCGCGGAGTTTACACGACAATGTTTATCAATGTGACCGATTCTCCGTATGGAATCGTAATCGCCACTTCTCTCCGTGATTCAGTATTAAAGCTGTCGTCAATGTTTATACATGATTATCTCAGTAAGATAACAGCAAATATTTTATAAGTGAACGATTAACGCGACAAAAATATTCGATTTCTTACGTGATATTTTACCGACTTTATTAGAAAATGTGCCATTAAATATTCACACAGACATTTGGTACCATCATGATGGTTACCTCGCACATTATGCACATGTATCAACGTAAGTGCTGGACAGACAATTCCCCAATCGATGGATCGGTCGTGATGGACAATTTCTGTGGCCGCCACCATTCACTAGGTCTAACACTCTGGGGTACATTAAAAGATATGGTGTATCGTGAATCAACAACAACACCAAAGAATATGAAAGAACGAATTCATGAAACATGCAGTATGTTTCTTGCAGAAACAATTCAGAGTGCAGTTTCCTTGTTGATTAATAGATTATGTCAGTGTATGTATTAATGTGAATGGGTACCATTTCGAACACTTACGTTAGTGAATGGAAGAAGCCTTACGGAAATTTTTGCTGATATTGAATCTCTAACTTGATATTACACACAGACCATTTTAATGAGACGTACTTTAGAAGTTATTCAGGGTGAACAAGTTGCGTGAATCATCTGTCAAATATATAAAAGAAAATATAGTATATAACATTAAAATAAAAATGTTCTAAGCGTTTATGATTAATCTCAAATTATATAGTAACTGCGATTAAAATGATGTTATCGTTATTATTATTTCTTTTTCCAGTTTATCGATAACCATTAATTGTATTAGCTTGATACATACCCATTAATTATATTAGAATTCTTCTTTTACTATTTCTTTTACTATTCATACTATTAGATTCCTTAATGCAGTTGATATCGATATGCTGCTCGTTTTTATCACCGCTGCATCGTGCTCCCTTGACTAATGCCGTCCCAGTCTCCATTCCAACGTTCGCGTTTCTCTACCCCACGTTCAGTAATATTTTCTTGTACTTGTCCCGGTTATTTACTAGACCCTTTTATTCTTACTTCCGTCGGTTACACGTGATTTTTCCGTGCCCCCCGGTTCACGTTCACGTGCCACTACCATATTCTGATTTTCCGACAATGTCGCCGCCAGCATTTCCTCCTTCCACTAACCGTTATCTCACGTTTCTATTCCTCTGTTCCTCTGTTATCTCCGTTCGCATTTTTTGCTTCTTCCATTTAACCGTCGTCCCACGCATTGCCGCGATTGAGATAAGTTTGTTAGTGTTTCTAATACTCCTAAATTTTAATAATTCTGCAACCTTTTCCTTGTTATTTCCTGTTTGAATTTTTTTCCATTACTTCCTGTTCTCTTGTAAAATTGAAACTTCGTGGATACTAGTCCATGTCGTGCAACGTATTCGATCAATAATGCAAATTTAAAATAGCCGCTGGACGGCGGGGCACCGGAACCGCCGACTGACCTCACAGGAATGGGTCAATTTTCGAACTGTTCGACCGGAAGCTTTTCCATTTCCGATACATGAAATTGAAACTGGAAGTGTGCACTTTAACATGCAAGAAGTCCGGTAGTGAAAAACTTACGTTTAGCCAGTTAAAATCGCGAACGAACGTCAAAGGTCGCCGAGGTCAAAATCGAACTCCCGGGAACGGAGGAATTTTTAAACTAATCAACTCGAAGATTTCTCAACCCTTTATATATGAAATTGAAGCTTTAAGTCGCTCCTTAAGATGCAAGTGGTTTTTTTCGGAAAGAATCACTGAAATCCATTCAAAATCGCATTCGATGGTCAATAGTGACTAAAGTTAAAACTTTTGGGAACAGACATATTTTTCAACCGAATTTGAATTTCGAACTCGAAGATTTTCCAATTTCCTATATATGAAATTGAAACTCTAACTCTGCACTTTAAAGTGAAATTAATATGGATTAAAAGGAATTACAATGACGCACTTAAATTCGCGAGGTTTTGCTTTTTGAAATACCCAGTGCAAAATCCGTAATATTTAAAGATTGTTATGTTCGGATATATTGTACGGTACATACTGTTTCTGTATTTTTTATTGATTGTTTGAAGAGAAGAAAAATAACTGTCGAAAGAATGTTCTATTTCGGACAATTTTGAAGCTTCTCGTCCTCAGCGTTCTCGTTACTGTTACTTCTCTAATTTCTGTCATTATTATTCTCCAATTTCAGCCATTATCGTCTTCGCGTTTCCCATCAGTGGCCCCATTATCGTCACTTCCATGTTCAGCAACGCCGTTATTGCTTTAAACACCGATACTTCCGGTAGATAAACCCGGGAATACGAACGGGAGGAAAAAGGGCGCTGGAAATTGAAATGAATTCGACGAGGGTGAAGCTCCTGATCGTTAATTAGTTCCGTTCAATCTAAAAGACGGCATCGAAATCGACGCCAGTTCGATGAAAGTTAATTTAATCCAGGAATTAATAGAGTACCCTTTTATTTTTTAAATAGCAATATCACCTCGATTCACGCGAACAACAATTTTCATTCCGGCGTTATTAAAGGAGAGATATAATATACGGTTAACTCAAATACACAAACCATTCAAATATTTATTCTTCACTGTTACCGAGCAATTGATTACGACACGATTAAAAGTTTAATCAATTTCTATGAAGATACCAGCGAGGAGCTGCAAGTAAAGCATGCCGACCACTTCATCAAAAACTCGACAACAGGTGGTCTGTATATAGAACTGCGCTTCATCATTGAATTTCCGTTGCACCGAAACTTCGTCGATTAATATTGCAATGAAAAAATTGCATTCGCAGACCGTAAAACGAACAATCCTTTTAGAATCTCGATCTGCCATCTGATAAAATTTTAAAAAGCAATTTATATCGATCTGTGAATACTTCATGACATGTTGAGCAATGCGGTCGAATGGAATTATTTAATTTTTAAACCCGCGCGTACGTCATCGTTTGAAAACATTTAACCGCTTGTTTATATTTAAAACAATGAAGTTGGCATTTTTTAGTAAACCGTCAATGAATAATTGTTACAATTTATTCTGTTCATTCAATCCTCTGTCGATTTTACGTCAATTTCTCTATACTCGAACTAAAGAAGTCACATAGATTATTTCAATATATTCACATCTATTTTCATTCTTTTGAATTTCAATCAACCCTTATCTATTTAATCTTTATGTATTATACGCTACTATTGCGGCTTTCGTGTATATCATCCTTTTGAACGGTACGCCACTATACTCAATTCTTTCTTTGTCATCGGTAGCAGTGCACATTATAGTCTAATCTAACGTAATTGCACACTAGAAAATTCGATGAGTCTAACATCGCAGTGCTGCATTTATAATACGCAAATGTGACGGTGTGAGTCTCCGGAATTTAAAATAAAAATGCACCGCTTAGTTGATGCTATTTAAACATCAAATAATATTAAAGTTAGATTTCCGAGACGGGAAACAGTTCAAGGTTTAGAGAGTTTAAATATTACGTTCTTACTTTAATGATTTTCATTGCAATCGATCGGCTTATATATAGTTTTTGTCGTGGTAGTTGTGCAGGTATGCGAGGCGCGAGGTCTGCGGAGATGACACCTGAATTTATCGATTTCAACCCTAGATAACTGCGTATTCGTCTGAATAGTCTACCGACCTTTGCACTTCTGCGAATTGGAATTTAGGAGCACACTTTTAATATATGCCACGACTGTAAACATTACTTTTGAACCCATTCCAATTTCGAATTAAATACTGTTAACATGTATCTTATGTTTTGCCACTTTGTTTCAAATAAAAAGAATACATATAAAAATATGTATGTTTCTAATTTGTAGTCTATGATTCAAATGTTTAGTTACAGAATGACACTGTTTTAAGTTTAGTTATCTAGGGTTAAAATATTGGAGGTATGACACAGACCGCGACAAATCTTGCTGTACAAAGATATAGCTTTGAGGCTAGTCCCGCCGTAGCTAAAAAATAAATAAAATAAAATATTTATATATCAAAAATAAGACATATATTTGTCCTTGAAAAATACAAATTCAGTCACCGATGTCCCAGAATGAAACAGCCAGAATCAAACGACAGTGTCCCAGCAACAGCAATGACCAGCCAAATCTGTCGCAGCATGCACCACGTCGTTTTGCAATGTACCCCGCACCATTTTGCAATGTACACGCAACGATACACGTATAAAGGAACAGTGTGTGTCGTTACATTGGGGCGCGACAGAACGTAAACATAACCGTGCGGTCACGTTAGAAGCATTCTATCCGCGTCAAATTGTTCCACGGGCCAGCTACGTAAACCGCGATAAGCGTCCGTGTAAACTGCTACCCGTGTAAATCGTAATACGCGATTGTGTAAATTAATCGCGAATAATGCGAGCGATGCACGCATATTCGTGTTACTGTAACCCGGGCATGATTATGTCATTATGCCAACGGGTTATTATACTATCTGCAAACAATCGGACTCGCGACCGCCATTGTCAGTGATCCTGATATTGTTAATAACACACCCCGTTCCTCATCATTTCTCTTCCCATTCATCTCTCTCAATCTCTGTTGTTCCTCCTTATTTCCCTCTTTATCGAATAGTCAGTTGGCAACCGAGTATTCATTTCAACAATTTCTGCTACGCAATTTTGGTTCGTTCTCATAAAAATTGGACAAAATTTCTTTAGATCTATTTTGCGAAGAATTTTTATGTCGATTTTTACTTTTGAAATAGAGAATTTATGCAAAAACGTTGTAATACTAAAATTTGGATAAATGTAGATTTTACTTGCCAGCATAAGGGTTAACGCTATTTACTTAGTGCATGGTATAGTTATGAATACTTTTGCGTCCATTTTTACTTCGAAAATAGAGAATTCATCCAGAAATATTTTAACATTAAATTTGCATAAATGCAGGCATTTTTCTTGGCAACATAAGGACTAGCGCTTTGATTACTTAGTATTTTTGGAATGCATCTCCAGGCTATACTGTACACCCCTCTCCGTCTCTCTCCGTTGCTGTCTCTTCATTTCCCTCTTTGTCGTATGCACACGAAGTCCCATTGACTCGAAACGAGTGGCATCGAACGGTAATCCCGGTCGTTGAACGACGCCGATCGCTAAACACGATCTGTTTTAATCGACGTCGACGCCCGGGTATCGACGAGGCGACGGAATTTCGACGTCCGCGCGAAGCAAAAAATAAATATTTTCCAACGTTCTACCAGAGTCTGTTCAATCGCGTTGAATCATCGGGATATTTATTTTCGAAAGATTTTTCTTTTATTGTCCACTGTTATCAATTTCAGTATGCAGTGCATTCGAGTATGTGATGTTTGCATGATGTTTGCGAGCAAACACCGTGCTACTTTCGGTTCGTTCTGAATAAACTGTAGGATGATTACGTCGAGTTGAGCTTTGAAATGATGTGATATCTTGAAAGGATTTGGTAATAATTGATAACAACATTATTCACATTTAGTAGTATATTATTTGTATTATTAGTGAATCGGTTCGAAACAAAGAGTTGAGAATATATATATGTGCTTATAACATTTGTACTAAAGAATATGCACGAAATTTAATGTAAAATTCCTTCATAAAGCTTGCGTATAATGTAAATTTGATTACAGATGAAAATTACCATTCGTCATGCTAAGATTAAGGGTTGGAATAAAAGTTATTATCAAAGAACAAAAAAATAACAGTTCGAAAATGGGTTCGATTCGATATTCGTCTGATTTCGTCACGCATGAATACTTTAACGGATAAATTACTCAATCATTCTCGCCGGTGAAAGAGTTACGACCCACGACTCAGTCGCGTGACTTTTTACCCTCGACCCCGGCTTCATTCACAGGGACAGGCGTTCGAATGTCCTGTTATCGTCTAACAAGCGCTCTCGGTGTTTCTATGTTCATTATCCCGTAATTATGACGTCCATTATCCGGGTTTCCATCATTCATGGTAATTAGCCAGTTTACATTCCCCCTGCGTCCGGCCGTAAACTCCGCTATTATCATTCACAAAAATTCAAAGTGACTAATGGCCGAATTTGTCTTTTCTGCGAGCGATATGCCTTGAAGACCGTAAACATAAGGAATTTGTAACGCAACGTTAACATGCGTATTAAAACAACGAAATTACAAGTAATCACTCACGGATCCCTGAAATATTAGAACTCATTGGCACTAAACCATTAATTACTGAACTGTTAAACACGACAAGAAAAGGAAACCATGCGTTGATCCTTTGTTATTCGAGTAATTAAATTGTTTATCTGCGATTTATGATTTCAAACATGGAAACTTGATGGCACAGATCAAACTTTGGAAAACTACTTGTTTTCTGATAATAATTTGAAAAGGAACATTAAATTTTAGAAAATCCTATGTAGTGATTAGGTAAAATTTCTTCTGTAGCGATTGGAGCTTTTAATGATACTTCATTACAAAAATAATTTTCAAGGCCCTTCAATGTGATTATTTTGATCACAAAATCAATACTTTTATTTCATTCAAAGTCTCAGTCCTATCGGTCATTATCACTTGCCCTCAAAATTCTCGTCTCGCTTAATTTCCGAGTAACCTTAGCATATTAATCAGATTCTTAGGATCGTTCTCTCTCGTTGATCTCCCTGTAGTAATTACAGTATTCCGTCACGTTGGTGGCTGATCCGTGCGCGCTGCGCTCACGAGCGTCGTGTCAAACTAACAACTAATCGCGAAAATCGCGGAGAAAATTACGGATAATTCATCGGCGCAGTCGCAAATTGAAATACCCGGTAACTACGAGCGCGTTTCTTGCTCGTCACCGTTAATTCGAACGCATTGTTGACAACGGGACCCGCCGCGCATCCCCTTCGCCCGTCCGGGGGATGATTCCTATCCGCTCTACCGTCTTCTCATCCGCGTTTCATCCAGCTTTTGTCCCCGGTGCTCCGTGTTTCGTTAGCGGACGATTTTTGTGCGTCCTGCGCGTCGTAGTTTGATCAATACAATGAACTTTTGTTTCGGACAGGATGCATGCTTTTTGTTCGTTGACACTAGACCAACGATTTTTCTGTTTTTTTGGTGGTTCTTTTTACACGATAGTTTAATATGTAATAATTTTTTTATGTTTATTTAATATGATATTTTATGATAATTTACTATACTAGGTAATAGTTATAAATCTAGTAGTATATCACAGTTCATGGTACAGAATAATAGTGATCCAACTACAATTCAAAAGCTTCTTTCTCTCGAGAACTCAGAAATAGCAGTAGACCGTTCGCCCTATAATTTATTCCTCCACTGTACTTGACAAAACAACTTTATCGCAAATAATTCAATAGAAAAGGAAAAGAATTTTGTACTTATTCTATGTCTACGTTTACTACAAATCTTAACGATTGATAATAGTCAAGTAATATTTCATTTATGTTAAAGATAAATAAACGATACTTTAATTTGTCGAATTCAATTCAAAACTTTCATCACGTGTCTGACACGTTACTGAAGGCAAGTTGAACTATAATATAACCCTTTACACTCGAGAGGCAACACTCACTCGCCATTCCACTTAAGGCAGCTGAATTATAAACTTTGATACTGAACCTCAAACCTCGTGTAATGCTTCAATACATAAATATTCAAATAAAACAACTGTATAAAAAAAAGTCGTTTATATATCTCATCAGAAAATATTCAATATCTACTAAAAAACCTTCGAGTGCAAAGGAATAATAATATCCATACAAATACCCAATAACAGTATACAGTATCCAGCTACAGTATAACAACAGTATACACTGAATTCCAGCAGTTACGGCGCGTCTACGATCATGCACGATCTACTTTAACCGGTAACAGACCATTACGAACTTAATGTGTCAAAGCGTTCGATAATCCGCAACAGGTAACGACAGTAACAATCAATATCGCCTGCCAACGCTCAAGATACCGCGTACACGATAGCCCAAAATTATCCCACAACGTTAAACGGCAGCGCAAGACGCCGCCTGATACCGGTCCACGATATTTCCTTTCGCTGCCACGAAGTTCCGACATTCAATGACGGGAAACTATGCCGCGCAACAATCTATACTATCTACGACGGTGCCCGATAGCTCGCGAATTAATGCACGGCCGCACAGAGCACCACGTCGCGGCGTCTAGGCTTGCGATGCCACGAGACGTTTCCTGATAGCGCGCGCCGCGTTTCAAACGCTAGGCCGCCCGCGTGCACGCCATTCAAAGACGAACGCCTCCGTCCTCCACCAGCCGTCCCGTAAATTAACAATATCAAACAACCGGCCGCGAACTTCGAAACAATCCGACGACCCTTATCGCAGCCAGAGTAGTGCGTGCATTTGTCTCGGGCGGCGCTCAACTACCAGCGGAGTTCAGTTTCCGCGTACCCACGATAACGAGGAAATTCGCGAGACGCGACCCTGAAGCCATCCCCTAAGCAACTTTCGATGGTTTTCCTGCTTTCAATCGGCACTCGAGCGTTTTGGGAGATATATGTGTGAACTGGGGAGTGTATAAAATTTTGCATTTTTGTTTTTGTTCAGAAGTTAGTTTTTTTTGGGCTGTATCCAGAGAATTTTGTTGGGTCTTGGAGATGTGAAAATGTGTTAATTTGCCAAGTTCTGTTTGGAAAATTGTGCTGATTGTGTGGGACGTTGGTAATTGATAATTTGGTAGTTAATGTTTAAAGAAAAGTTTCGTTTCTCTACTTTAAGAAATAGAACTCGTTGTATAGGAGTAGGTTGCTTCTTCAATTGTTACAATAAGAAATGAATTATTTTCCATAGAAATAAGCTGCTTCATCAATTGTTATAATAAGAAATCAATTGCTTTCCATATAACTAAGTTGTTTCTGTAACACTAAAACTATGGGAGGGGTCAAATTGATCAACTGCGGAATATTTATTTTGTCAGTATTTAAATTATGGAGGCATTTTTGTGAAAGATTTTCAATTACATTTGTGTATTTGCACAGATAAAAGACTAGGAAACCCTTCGAATCTCAAAAAGCGTGTTGTTTGAATTTTTATTAAAAATTGGAAATAAGTCACTCTACTTGCTCGGTAGTTAGTAATAATTACGAAACATAGTTACGAAACATCATGTTACGAAATGCAACGAAAGAAAATTGAAAGCCAATGAGTTTTCAAGTTCCCCTACAACAGTCACCGCATTGCAACTTCGAACGAACAATTTTGGTATTTATCAGCTTCCGTCTGAAAGTTTCGTAGAAAGTCCGATTCCATGTTGCCACGGGTTAAAAGAAGCCGGGGGTGGTCGTGAGAGTATCCGGAACCCGGTAACAGTTGCGTCGGGAAACTTCGCGGACGAGCACGGCCACCCTAGTTCGAGCGCTCACGGAAATTGCGCTGGTTGAATTATGACTGGTCGGATCAAAGGGATGAAACGGGTCTGACGGGGTGAAGCTGACGAGTGGGGGCGGAACACGCTCGACAAAGACTGAAACGGTTGACGCTGCCGGTACTAACAAAAACGCCGGGTCAGATCGCGCGGTGAAGACCCGCCTAAGGGCTATCCCAGTGATCCCATTATCCTTAGGAAATTTCCCAAGCGAACGGGTGGAGATTGGGACACGGTGCTGTGATTACTAACAATAGCGAGATGAGAGGAAATATTGTCGTTAGGGGTCTGATTGCTCGATTACTATATACTATACAATATAATCTTGCATATCAGGGTTTAAACTGTTGTGGTATAGTTGTACAATTATTTAAAATGTAATGTAAAATAATGTAACTGTGTAAAATAAATTAGTGACTTGATGACTTAAAAATTGATGTATTGAGTTTACAATGACAATGACAATGACAGTGACAATGCACCTGCAGTATATTTTACTGAAAAATCAAAGCAAAACAAAGAAAAATTACATGTTTATCTGAAAAAATAAAGAATTCATTGTTGAAAGAATTAGCATCATTTCAAGCTTTAAGATGACGTATATACTCGGCAAATGCAGTTAACTGGTTAAATATTGTGAATATTGTGATAGTTTGACGTAACTGATGATATCGGTCGATGTATTTACGACTGTTATGAAATATTGAAGAATGCAATAAAGATCTCTGGAACACGCAGGACAATGAGTTGTTAAAAGAAATGATACAATTAGATCTCTGTAAACGTTGTTTGTTAGAAAACCTGAACATCGAGGACGAGCTGCGCTAATGGCGTTCATATAAAATACATTTATAGTAATGTACGATAGCGGTCGGCGCATTATAGGAGCACGAGACAATAAAACAAAGATTCCATTGAACGCGGGAGACCGACACAATCAACATTGTTTTAATTCGTGTCCGCGATAAACCAACGAGGTTTATTATCCACGTGGCAAGACAAGAGCGGAAGCTTAACGCGGCGTTGCGCTATTCTGTCTGACACTAATGATCACAATCGAAACGAAACGGTACGCGTGTGCACGGAGCGCTCCATATTTTAACGACCGAACATTTTCAGTTTATTCTATAGGCCTATGAAAGATGAAAAATATAATATAATAATGTAAATGTGTTAAAAATGACTGCACATTCTTAGTTTATTCTGTAGGTCTGTAGGAGATAAAAACTGTTATATAAACAGATTTGTAAAAGCTTTATTTGAAAGTTATAAAATATCAGATACGAAGAACACGTGAGTCACGAATATCTAATTATCTAACGATCTAAGAATAAATTAATATATTATATATTTTGCGTAACTTTTCACTAACACTTCAAACGAGCTATGCTCATATACCATTCGTTTTACTCGTTCAGGCTCATAGAATATACCGTCAAAGTTTAACCTTTATAACCTAGGACACCCTGTATACGTAGAACCGCGACTCGGTTGATAACATTATCGTTCCCCACTCCCTTCTTTCGCGCGAGTTTCATCCGGTAATTGGATTGCCGTGCAACCAGCTGAAAACAAAAATAAAAAAATGGAGAAACAAGGGAAGGGTCGAGCAGGCGACAAGGGGACAGCGGGGATTGTATCATATGAAAATACAAAGAGAAGCTCGAACTTCCGGAAGGATAAGTCCTCGCATTTTATATTAGAAGCGACGTAATTTCCCGCGAAAGCGGGAACAGGGGCGAGGAGAATGGGATAACGAGGCTGGCTACGAGCGAACGGGATGAAAGTGGATAGACGATGAAAACGTGTAAGCTGGCATCGGTAGGGAAACGAACGGAAAAAAAATGGGTGGAATGAGGTAATTCGGTTGCGAGACTCCATTTGTCGAAGACAATACGACGACAGTTCAGTGTTTTGAGCATGGAAGACAAAGCTGCACGAAGTTTCGGCGTGGTCAGATGTGAATCAGTGGAGACTGGTGCTACGATGTAAAAATTGAAAAAACTAATGTTTTTTAACACATTGATTTAAAAAATTTTTTATTTATTAATTTGATCAGAAAAGTATGTAAAGCCTTTTCTCAAAGGGTAGGCTCTGCAACAAACCAAAATTATTTATTCCATTAAAATTTACAAAAATCAGAAAATATAAAAAAATGGACTTAATCGCATTGACTTCTGAGCGACTCATGATGAGCTATATCCGCATCAAGTTTCTTCATTATATAAATCATATATAGTCATACATAAATCATTCTATCATATATAAATTACATAATAGGATAAAAATGTTTACGGTTGGTCTTAGATGATTGTTTAAAAATTGTATGAAGCTGCTAACTACGCTATCCTACCACCAGGCTATTTCAATCAGACTCCACTAACAATTGCGAGGGTATTTAAACATGACGCGAATGGGTTAAGTTAAACAAAATAAAAAAGTAAGTTGGAAAATGAAATAATGTGCAACATTTATATCGAGCAGTATTAATAAATAGTTCTAACATGAGTTAATAAGGTGAAGTGAATTAGAGTTCAGAATGTTCTAAGTTATACTATGTATAGTAAAAAAAAAAATCGAAGAAAGGAAAAGGAAATTCATAAACGCAATAAAGTACAATCAACGAACAAAGGTTCGTCTGATGCATCAACTGACTCCAGAAAACACGAGTACTCAATTTCAATCCCTCGAAACTGGAGAAACAGAAAGGAACCGAGAATGAACGACCTAGAGAGGCCGGCTAACGAGCACAAAAACGACATGCACGCGCGAATTTCCATGAGCAAACAGACACGCTGCGGCGGCGGCAAACGGAGAGAAAGGGAGGGAACGAATTGAGTTCAAATTATCAGGGTTGAGTGTGAATAAACCAGCAGCGGGACGAACGGCGGGCGGTTTTCATCTAGGCGAGGCAGTATAAATGGGAACGCAAATATTCGAGATAAACGTATGAAAACGTTGAACGAACGCCAGCCGATTCCGCGATTTGACATTCTTTTTCTCGTTGCTCGCGCGTTTTTCCGCGCCTTTTTTCATCCCGCGAACATCCGTTAATTCGAGACAACGATGATCCAGGAGGAAGGCAGCTATCGGAACGAGAGCATGAAAAATTAAAAATTATTCGCGGAAAACGCGGCGCCGCGTTATCAGCCTGTAGCTTTCGCGTGCGGGATTCGCAGGACCGTTCGATAAACACGCGACACCCTTCCGCGAAAGGAGTTCAATCGATACCTCGACTTTTATCGCACGAAATTACGCGATTATTTATGTAATAAATATGCCGTAATCGTTATAAATATCTCGCTGCTGGTGCAACGAAGTAAAGTATCCTTTTCGAGCGATAGAGAAATTTCTGGCATTGAGAAATTTATTTAAACTCAACCGATGAAAGTGCCACGATAATAACTAATTTATTTCATATTTTAAACTTTATCTATCTATATAATATCCATGCCATCGATATCTCTTTTAGATAACATATACGTTACACGACTTTAATTCCACTGAACTCAATCGGTATGAATAATTGGTTGATATTAATCGAAAGAAAATTTCATTTTTTGCCATCAGATATGTAACTTTTATGATAGATTTACCTAACAATGAATATATAATTTCATAATTATATAATACTATACAATACCATAATAAATACACGAAGAAACTGAAGAAATATTTATTGTTACAATTTTTGTTACGCATTAATGCTAAAACTACCGAACATTGAAATTGACTTTTTGAAATTCCTCTATAGAAACTCTAAGAGTGCATCCATTGAGACTTTAATTCATTTACAATTGAGTTTGCGTGTCGCTAAATCAATTTCTTTCATTATTTCTCAGAGAAACATCTGTCACCTTTTTAATAATTGCAAAGAAAAGACATCAGGAATAGGTCATTTTCAGCCGTCCGGTAGTTTTAGTGTTAATCATGTTAAACTCTCTGTGGTTCTAGAGTCGAGAAAATCCATTTACCATCGTAATTCCGTTTTCCTAATTATCTGCCCAAAAATCTGAATTTGCACAAAGATCCACAGTTCAGTAACAAGATTACTTTCCTTTGATTTATGGGTCCATAGTAAAACGGATTCAGACGAATGACACTAGCACTCGAAGCGTTAATATTCACCGAAAACGTTCCTAAGCGCGTCGGTCGATTGTTCCGGCCGGTGGCGGCGTGGGCTTATCGCTCCAAGAAGAGCGTGTTAGATAATTTATACCAGAACGGCCGGCAAACGGGACAAACTACTTTATCAGGAGACGAGTGGACGGCCTCTTCATTTGCATCAGAATCAGCGTAACTATAACTATACGTGATTTTGTAGATCGTAACGGACACGCTCGGCCGGAACCGGGCTTGCTGTAAATTTTCAAGCAAGAGCCACCAATCGCCGGGATAGCCGGGCAAGCAGTCCGAAACAAGATCCCTGTGATTCCGCGGGATCGTTTAAACGCGAGAATTATTACTCCTATCCGTTGATTTCTCGAAAGAAAACAATTTCGCCGTACAACACTAAAACTAACAGTTTCTTTGAGAAATTATTCAAGAAATTGATTTAGCAATACGCAAACTGAATTGTAAGTGAACTGAAGTTTCAGTGGATGCACTCTCGGAGTTTCTATAGAGAAACTTCAAAAAGTCAATCTAACTACTAGATAGTTTTAGTGTCAACACGTTGACGAAAGCGTGTATACATACACTCAGATGGTTCATACTTAACACTAGGTTCACGGATATTTATTGTACAGTTTATTTTATTGCTCTTAGAAAAATTGTTGTTCATCCAATCATATCTTGAAAACTAGAGATTCAAAAATAGACAGTTAGGATACATACTCAGGTAATTGTATGAATCAAAATCAACGTAAACATTTAGTAAATAATGTTTATAAGATTTAATTGCATGAAATTGACGCGTTACGTAAACCTAGTGTTAAATGTCATATCAGACAACGTGTACAATCAAACATGTAGTTCATTAACATTAGAACTATCGAGCATTTAATACGATTGATATGTAATCCCTATAAAAATTGTAACAACTGATTATTTTCTACGCCATAAAAATCTAAAACTGCGTTTCATTCCTCTTCGAACTCTTTCAACCCCAAGTCGAGCATCGACTTCGATATCTTTTCGTTGTGAACGAAACCGACTCCTCTATTTCTGCAGAAATTGATCATTCCCTTTATTGATCTTCCTTTATTTTACAAACCCACGAAAAGTTCAACATTTCTGATGCTTTCGCTTTTCACCCTCGACTTCCCTCCTGTAAACCCTCCCTCGGGTTTATTTCGATAAATTGCAGCCAATAAATCCACATTTCATTATACATCGTGTCACCGCCTGCAAGCCGATAAATTAGCATAAGAATATCGTATCGAACTGCTGGCTCGGCTTTTCAATTCTCCGGGGCGAAAATATTTTTCCAGCCCTCAATCAACCCCTGGGGAGACTAAACAACTCAGCCGGGTAAATACTTATTACAATATCGATCCTAAAAGTACGGGCAACAATAAATAATTTCTTCATTTTAAAAGTGGAAAATAATATTCTTTCAATAATTTTGTATAAAAAATGTAGGAAAACATTTTTTAATTTTTTTTAAATTTTAGATGACAAATATATACTGTTTCATGATTTAAGGCTTAAAAGATAGAAGACAATAAACAGTTTCTTGAGATATTCGAAATGGAATAGAGAAGTGATATACTTTTAGTGACTCCTGTTAGATAATGTTTTCTCCGGACTTTATAAAATAAATTGAAATTGAAAGGGACCCACGTCGGTACAAGGCTCCAGAAATATTGAATTCGTCACGATAGTATCTCTCCATTTCGGTAAGCGAGACGGTCTCAAACCACAGAATTGAAATGAAAAATTAAAGGTCGACTGAAACAGCGCTGGCTATCTGTGAGGGTGTCACGCCGTCCATTACCCCCAGTGTCCATATGCTCGAAACTGCGGTTGAAAAGGATCTGTTCGTCACACTTTTAAACATTATGTGCCTTCTACTCACCTGAAACTGGAACAGTAAAATTAAGTTTCCATCATGAAAATGTAGGTGAATGTGAAATAATAAATGAAAATTTGAAATTAAAATTCTTAGCTGATGTTAAAATGAAACTATATTGAATATGATTTAATGAAATGAAGTTATATTGGATTTTTATAGAATTTAATAAAGAAATTCAATTAAATATTAAGAAGTCGCTAATAATGAAATTAATCATTTAATTTTATCATTCATAGCTAACATAATAAGCTATAAAAGCAGTAAAACTAGATTGTCTGGAATCTTGAGTAAATCGGGATTTGACAGCTCAGATTCTTAGATCGCCTCAAATATACGATGTTTTACAAATATTAGAAAACTTTTTCTCAAATCTCCATTTATCTCGACTGTTAATTGCTCAATTAAATCGGAAAATCGATGGTCCACTGTATTTTACAATCTAAATAAAATACAGGCATTTAATGTACAAAGCTAATATTCTTCGGCTCGTTTCCTCCGTTTCGGGTGACTGTAAATGGCAACCGCGGACCATTTCCCGCGTCTGATCTCCGAAGACCAGAAGGGACGATCGATTTAACCAGTGAGAGCTTTCAAAGGAGCAAAACGGCGCAAGGGGACCGTTTGTCTCGCGAGCTGCGAGCAGTCCCTCTCTCGGTAACGCGACGCTTGGATTCGAATTAGCGGGAATTCTTGGAGCAAGAGCGGAAGGCGAGACACGCGAATGGACGTCATAAAGATAAACCAAGGAGCTTTGAAAACCGAACCGTTTGAATATTACTTTCTTCTTCTCCTTCGTCTTCTTCTCTGCGATTCCCGCTGCGACACGGTAGCAGCAATCTTTCGGATTAAGAAGCCGTTCCTCGCTACGCCGGATCAAAAGTATCCAGTTTCTTTCATCCAGTCCTTTCCTTCATCCTTCAATTTTGTATCTTAACAAGCTGTTAACTAAATATCGGGTTGCTGCCTCAATTTTACACGAGATAAAGAAAGAGTCTTGCTCGTTATAAGGTGTCGTTTAAGAAAAGTGTGGAAGAAAATGACTTTGACTCGGATTTTGTTTCGCCCGTGCGTGATTTCGACGATCAAGCATGCAAAAGATCAGACATTTTTTCTTTAGAATTAGCTGTAACGCAGTTTTCCGTGCATTTGCAAATCTTTTAAATTCTGAAGTTTATCTCGCTTTAGAATATTTAACGTTAATGGTCCTAAAGTTTGTAAAGGAATTTTTTAACCTTCCTTTGATGTCGATCTTGAATCTTAAATTGACATAGAATTTTAAATTTTGTAATATTATGACATGAATTTTAGAATATTGTACTATGCATTTTGAAACATTGTAATGTGGGGATTTTATAATATTGTAATATGAATTTCACAATATTTTATAACTATTTGCAGTTGCAAGATTTTTCGAATCATTACTGAAGAAATACGTGAGAATTCGCGCTCTGATTTCAAGTCTGTTTATTTTCATCGTCGATACGTATTGCGTGAATAGTAAAGCATGCAAAAATGAAGAATCTGGAGCAACTCCGAAGCGCTGAACAAAAAGTGAATGCGGAACGAGGATACACATGGCCGAAAGACGAAATCTTGATCGGTTTCAGGATGTTTATTCCGCGTTTATACGTCTATAAAAGGTATGAGAAGTGAAATTCATGAAACGCTCGAGATTATTTCGTTTATATGAAAATGGACTTTTACGTTCCGCATAAAATATTCTCGCCCCGTTATTCTTTCTGGCTGACGAGCGCGCCGCTCTTATTTCGTTTTCTTCATTTGGATAATCGTTCTGGTCTCCACGACCACAAATATCTCAAATTACTTTTATTTACCGTTCTGCTGCATTTCGCGTCGCTAATTTTTATGATTCATACTTCTTAATCCTATCAGAACAGATCAAATATTTTCAGTTACAAACCTTCGGTTTCCAAATAATTAATGCTAGTCACTCAAATAATATTTTATATCACAAATTTTTTAATTTTATATTCAACCGTTTCAAACTTTATATGTAAACGTTTCTTTCGAATTTCTTTCAAAATTTATACTTACAAAAAATAATACATAATTGCCTTTTTCAATATCCTAATCCACTAATTATCTACCTAGGAATTGTTTCACTGTCAATAAATATATTTTTTCCAAATAGCTTTATCATACCCAATTATAACACCCAAACTTATCTCTTGCTCAAATGTCATTCAAAATCTGTACCCATAAAACATAAACAACTATTCACTTTCTCATTACTTCGTAATACTATAATCTAATCTATCAAGAAGTAATAATTCTTTCACTATCAATATACCTTTCCCAGATAACGTTACCGCGTAGCGTAACAATTGGTCCAGGACGAACGACCGACAGATTTCGTACGCGTCGCGCAGATTGACTGTCCGGATCTCCTGTCCTCTTTCCGTGCCATCGGTATCCAATAAAGGGAAAAGAGGGGAGAGAGAGAGCTGGAGGAGGGGGTTCATCAGCGTGAGTGGAAAGTTCGTTACCGGACGATAACCATATTCGAATCCATCCTAAACACTAGGGCTCGCTCTCCCCGGCGCGACGGTCCACGGTGAAATGAACAAACGATACGGTTACCGTCCACTAACGAGAGGATTTTCGGTCTCGGCTACGGGGGAAACAGTTACCGTAGTACCCCCGGAATTAACCACGGTAATCGTCGTCACGGAGACCGCCGAGAGAGCATTTCCATAGCGCTACCGCCCGCTGACCGGGCCAAGGCTCCGTTAACGCTATCCGGTAGCCCGCTGATACGATAAAGGACGATCATGAACTATATAACGAGCGGTGTTATCCGAGTGACCTCGATTTCGATTTATCACCTGATATAAATCTTGAAAAATCGCTCTACGCGTAGCTTATTTTTTCGTTGGCGACCGTTCGCGTTTCGAGGGTGGAAATGAACCTCGCTGTTGGGGGTTGGATTATTGATTGCGGGGAAGGATTTATGAAACAGTTCGTTATGCTTTAAATATATAAAATTCAAAATTATAAATGTATTAAAAGAAATTGTATGAAATTTAATAAAATTTTGCTGTGAGTTGCTTGGACTGCAAAATAAATATTTCTTTAACACTATTCCTACCGCGACCAGTCAAATGATTGTTTTTAAAATTTCGATTAGAATTTCCTATAGACAACGTAATTGAATCGCCTTTATACTTCACGACTTTTCCTAAAATATATGTATAAAACATTTTTCAATATTCACACCTTTTTTATTGTTTATTTTCTGAGAAAAATTTGTAGTCCGTCTTACCTACCACGACCGATCATTTGACCGGTAGAATGATTTATATCTTTTTGTAATAGTATTCTCTCAAAGACTCAATTCTGATACTATAAAGTCGTTACAAACGAAAGGTAATGCAGTTGTGGCATGATTTTAGCCAAAAAGTACCTTTCAGGGACTGTTTTACGGTACTTCCAAGTGTTTACAGTTCTCGTTAGCCTATCGGCCTCGGTAAAATCGGTAAAATCTAAATGTCGGAAATGGCCTTTAAAGGTATTTTTCAATATCCTAGATTTAGCCGAGATAAATGCATGGATTTTATATAAAAAAATCCACGGGAGAAGAAATTTCGAGGCAAGAATTTTTATTTCATTTGGCAGAAGAACTTGCCATTAAATATCAAAAAGAACTAGACTTAGGCAAAGAAAATCAAGCAACACACGTCACAAATACAAGTACAGGTTCAGGCGAACGGAAACAATGTCAAATAAGATATTGCACATACAATAAGATTAACAAAATCTGTCTAAAATGTAAAAAGTACGTGTGTGGGAAACGTACAATCGACTATTTGTAAAAAATGCAGTGAAAAAGAATAAAATGTAAATTATATACTTCTAAATAAAAGAAACTATATTTGTATACTGTCAAATTGGCTATTATATTCATTCTATATTAAAAAATATAAGTTGTGCTAAAGACCAGTCATTTGACTGGTCGCGGTAGGAATAGGTATACGTGGAGTGTCGGTAGGAATAATGTTAATTGCACTGTTTCGAAATAGCAGTGTGATATCTATGAATGTTGATGGTAAACTTATACCATCGAGAATGTAATATAATGATATATCGGTAATAATATAATAATTTCATATCGATAATAAAATAATAATATATCGAGAATTGGATTAGTTAGAATATTCTCCAAGTATCGATGAACATTTCACAGGATAAGTCCCGTTACGTTGAAAGAGGTATTCGGAGTTAGGACTTCTACTGAAAACAATTGATGAAGTCTGGACGGTACACGGAAAATCGTGTGATTTTCCAGTCCGATCGTCCTATTAGCTCGTTGAACGGCAAATGGTCGAGCGAACCGCGGATGTTGAAGCGGCCGGGCTGACAAGAAACGGGACTTAATTACTTCAACCTGCCGGTAAATTCAACGGTAACACAATTACGAATTCACCGCTACGGGATATATCTTTCTTCCCTTGAAAATTCTCTCGTTAGCCTTGCAGAGGGCCAACCGTATATATACGTACGTACGGCGTAGATTTTGCTCGTTTTATAGCAGGCGACCGGCGGACGTTGAATTTGCAGCCGAGAGGGTCGTTATCCGGCCGTGGCCATCGAGGGCAACATTTATCCGAGAACTAACCGACTAATTTTATTAATGTCGAAGATCGAGATCACCGTCCCAGAAAAAGGGAAGATGGATTCTAAGTTTCTCGTTTCGATCGCATCAGCTTTCGCTTTCTTTTATTTTATTTCGGGATTTTCCGAGTTTACGAAGAAATCTTATAATATGGTTGATTTTTGTAGAAGGAATTTAGAATATTAATTGATTTAGGGGAAGTGTTAAGGGGATTGTAGATATTTCTGAAAAATTAGAATGTTGTTTCAAGGTTTAAAGAGATGATGTTAAATTATAGTTTAATATGTATCTATTGTATTATACATGCTCGTAAATTAGTCGAGAACTTTCACTTCCTATAAATAATTAATTGGTAATTGAAAATTCATTTGAACAGATGAATTAATTACGTGAGCACACCTAATAATATTCGATTCACATAGACCTGAACACATCAAATGAGTGTTAATTCCTTGATTATGTAGGTGGCTGAAATTAATATTTTAATCGATATTTAATAGGCACTTTAAAGACCCAAAAAAGAAACATACACCTGACCCTCGATTTACGCGGACTTTTTCTAAGCGAACCTCTTTTTTATGCAGAAAATTGACTACTAAAAAACCTACACTCCAAATGATAAAAACTAAACAACCAGCTATTCCAAAATCAGTTACCGAACCAATCTGTACTACTAACTTCAACAGAACATTGTATACAATTAAATTCAATGCTAACGATAATCCAGCAACAAAAGGCATGTTCCAAAGCATCAAGAAAAGTACTGGTCTAACGGAAGCACGTCCCGAGTAAACGCGGCATCCTTATTGGCGTGGGGGCGAGCCACTTTAATTTCGCGAACAACAAGACACGGAGGCCGAGTGTGCTCATCGCGCCGAAGAAAATGTTCTCGATTCCGCGCCAGAGACAAAGGCGAGGAAAGGGACGCCGAAAAACGAGGAAAAAGAAAGGTAGGAGGGGTGAATCGAGCGGCGGGCCGGCTAGAAGGAAAGCAACAAGGCCGCGGAAAAATTTTAATTTTCTCGAGAAATATAGCGGAAACAAAAGGGGGGCCGCAACGTCGAGTCACAATTAGCGAAACAACGCGTGCGAGGAATGCAGCCAACCCGAGGGCGGTTTGGTCCTTTCCTGTCCGAGCAAAGAAAGAGGGAGTCGTCTCGAAAGGGTCAGGTTTCCTTTGGCAGCACCCATGCTTCCTAGAATTACTCCATGGGAGAGCTGCTCCTCCAGTTTCGTCTTTGTTGGGCTTGTCCCTCTCCCACCCTGAGGTTCGGCGGGGACTTTCCAACCCCTCCGGTGAAACTTTCCTCTGTTTACCTTGACCGATCGTGATTGTTTGCTCTCGCGACTCCTTTACACTCGCGCTACCGCGGTATTTTTTCCGAGGCCTATACACACACCGACGGTTCTGTGTGTTCTCTTGCTTCACGTCTGTCGGGCGGTAAGATTGAAAACAGACAGGGAGAAAGAGTGAAAGAGTTCAAGAATGAAAAGGCTTGTTGTAGTTGCAATATATCTTGGATTTGGGGAGTTTTATTGATATTGAGTTATGCCGAGATTTGAATAATTAAAGGTTATATGGACTTGGAAAGACAGGCTTGTGGGTTGCAATCAAGCTGTTCCTATACATTCGAAGTTCAATAGTAATTCATAAAATCGTGCTGTCTGTACAAAGTAACAATAGCTAATATATTATATTCTGAAATTACAGGAACAAACGTATAAATTTCACGAAAAATAAATCACGTTCCATATGTATGGAAGTTTCAATCAACAGTGGAAACGGTACATATAACAAACTCGTAAAATCTTCGTACGACCATTTCCGTAAATATGGCGACTGGGCAGGGAAAATGGTGGTCAGGTGTTTCCTCCGTCGCGATTTATGTGGCGGGTAATCCGTTTATTGTCTTCGACCAATTAAGTCGATTTAGCGGAAAAATTCGCGGGTAGCGGGGTCGGTCGAACGAAGAACCATCGAACATGGATGAAAACGAAATAAAGTCCAGTGATACGCGGTCTCCGCGGCTAACGCGCACGGCTGTTGAACACGGCAAACGCGCGATGCATCACGGTCGCGTCACCATCTCCGTTTCTGCTCGTAGATCAGCCAAGACAGCGAACGAATTTAACGCAACAGTAAATAGGCGGCAATAAACAAAGTAAGAATGACGCGGCGCGCTGCACGCTTAATTTTACTGCCACCGACGATCCGCGTCACCTTCCCCCTTTTCACTCTCGCCGCTTTTTATTGTCCCGAACAGCACCGCGCGCGCGACGATTAATCGCGATCTCACGTGCTCTCGTAAAAACAAGCAATTTCTAACATCACTTATTTCTTTCGGACGTTACCATACGCGGACTGTTTGTCGTCCCTGCACGCGCGGTTTTTAAACGCTGGCCGAAAATATCGTAAGCCTCGGCTATCCCAATGCGTTTTAAATGCAGGTTCCTCGATCCGAATGACGAAAATAGATCTCTTTTATTTATGGTTAATAGTCCGCGCGAACGTTCCGCTGAATAGTTTCCGCTCGAAATCCCACCGGCGTTTTTAATTGCAGAAGATAAAAACGTACGTTATGTACCCGATTAAATGAGTTATTCCACCTGGAAGTCTTTGATAGAGTCGGTTCAAATTTTCGGGGATCGGTATTGGCGTGCGTTACATTCCCCCCGGATATTTCTTCCGACATTTCGATACAGCGAGCTCGAAGTGTTACTTAAATCCTTACGAGTAGGCAAAAATGGATGGCAAATCGAACGCGAGCTTCCGTGGAAATTTGAATTTTTGTAGACTGTTCGAATGAAAAGTAAACGTTCTTAAAAGTGTAGTTCCAACGTTCTTTTTGGTTGTCTTGAATAAAAGAAAATCTGTATTTCAGTGATAAACCGTGCAACAATGTATCCGCGAATCACATTATCCGTGAAATTTAAATTCAATTTCGAATCGCTGGCTGAACGAACTTCCAATAGAATAAACAGTTTACGTTCCAACTCGCGACAGAACTAAACCAATTTTTTCATTGCTTTGGGTTAATACCCAGCGCGGGCGAAAAAGTTACAGGGAAATCTGCTTACAGCGCTGCCAACTTCTTGCGGCGCTCGCCCGCGCGCTCGACAAGATTAATGTCGGGTCCGGGAGAATAAAATAAATCAGTTTAATTTGTCGACATCCCTTTCGCGTGCGCGGAAGTTTAAGCCCGCGTTTGCACGCGGACGAACCCTCCTCCCTCTCACCGATCAGTGCCCAGCTTTTTCCGGCTAACGCGTCGAGGCCGTTTCGAGCCCCTCGCCCTGTAAACTCACTCCTTTTTCATCCCCTTCGAGCCTTTACAGGCCACGCACGTGCCGGCTCGTGTATTTATCGAACGATGCAAAAGAACAATGCCCGATGTGTGGCGAAAGACCGAACGTCGCGGGGATGGTTCCGTGTTTCCGACGGTCTTTCACCTGTTTCGCGGCGATTTGGAGGTCGTTAACGGCGAGTTCGTCGATTGAACACCCTCGTGATACTGTGAATATCAAATGCGTGCGAATGACGTACCTTTAATCGCTCGTTTAAAATATTGTAATAACTTTTTCTATGGAATTAGGCTTTCAAACCTATCATGAGAAATTTTGGCTTGGACAACAGCAATCATTACTCCATAACTGCATCTTTTCCCGGATTTCTAACAATTCTCAATACATCTATCTTCTTTGATATCTAATCTGAATTCTTCAATTTGAATTTTCGGTAACAAAGAATCTTTACAGTATTTCGCAAAAGAAAATGAAAGACACAATCGATTTACACAGAATCATCGGCAAAATCAGCGCAGAACATCCTTATTACGATCTCGAAAATCGCTAAGGAACCCAAAGCCAAAAAAAGAACCCCTCCGTGCCAAGAATTCCGCGTAAAGAGGTACGATCGCGTGTCGAAAGAGCAAACAAAGGCCCGGGTCAACAACGAAATTCCGTTCGCGTTAAGTCCCGCGTGCGTGGCCTTTCAACCGCGCACTCGCTGGGTCGCAGCGGCAAATTAAAATTGAATAATTCAACGCCGCTGGAACCGACAATTACAACGAAAGGAAACAAAGACGACAAAGACGCGCGACGAAATAACGAACGCTTGAAAAACGCACTGTTCCCTGGCCGCGGGGGATGTGCCCACGGTTGAAGACCGTGGAACGCGGCGAGCGGAGGACGGAAAAAGAAGGAGCAAGTCGCGGTTTATTCCACGCGTAAGCATTTAATCACACTTCCGCGTGCGCAGCGCCACGGCTGCGACCCGAACGACCCCACCATGGTATGCCGCGCACCCCTCCACCAAGCCTCCCCTATTCTCGAGCTCGTACATCAGGCCGAAGCGTCCCCTTTTTCTACATTTGCAGCGTCAGGTACACACGTGTACCTACGTGCCATCCCGTTGAATATGCAATGAGAACGGGCGGCCCAGCAAGGGAACCGTCGCGTTTTTCACCCACAACTCTTCCGACACCGCCGACCCATTCGTCGTCTCGCTCTAGCCACCGACGCACTTTTTCTCCGGATTCTCCCCCACAGCTACCACATGACGAATCTCCCGACAGTGGAAAATCTTCCAGGGGAGCATGGTGATTCACGGGGAACGCCGAGACGGGATCAACCATGTCGATTCGATGGCTCCGGGTAACCCCTGTTAAGACCTCGCGCGTCGATGAGGTAAGTTTGGACCATTTGAGACTAAGTAATAACATGTCACGCGTGTAATGCAGAAAAAAGACGAATCGCACATCGCGTGTAATGATCGTGATTATTATCTGTTACTAGATTCGAATTAGCTTGTTTTACTATGGAATTAGTAGTAAAAATTACAGGTTGTGTCGGTTGCAAGCTGAGACCAAAGAGAGTAATACGATCAAGGTTTTGCGGAGTACGAAAAACGGACAGTGCTGAAAGTGACGTTAAATTGAAAGTCGCGATATACTTTTATTTTTAACAACAATAACGCGTCTTTCTTCGATAATAGTTACTACGAATTACATTGTATTTCGCTAAAAATTTCACTATAGGATACAGAAAGATGATTCGATTTCATACCAACTTTAAATTGAATTCCAACGGTGCGATTCAAGAAAAATTTTACAAAGGGTCCGATCGTATTCGATTTAGGTCAACGCTTTAATGAAAAACAGTACTTTAAAGTGCCTTCAAAATGGAAGTCCGATTGCAATAGCTGCGGTACTTCAAGACGGTCGCGCCGGAGACCGAAGAAAAAGTGTAAAGAACTGGTTGGATCGGAACGCGAAGAATTTCAGGTCGGTTTACGAGCAACCGAGGCGGCAATCGACGAAAATTTTCACGATTCGAACGACCCTTTTCGGTGGTCGTAACGGAAGACACGGCCGCGTGAAGTTTCATCGGCGGCAAGAGAGGCACTTCCGGCAGCCATTGAAACGCAATATCGAGCTACCGCGTAGGAATCGCGTGAAACGGAACGACGCGACGAGGTGAATTACAACACGCGCGACGGCCCGGCGGAAAGCTTCTTTTCGGGAACGCCGTTTCGAGCTAATTCGAATTTATGGCCCGATACCGAGCGGAATTTCGTGTCGCGAATGTCACCCCATCTCTACGGGGTGAGAGTGTTCCAATATTTTCCAGAAAAGAACCGCAAATCGCGGAACCTCGTGACCGGAACATTGTAGCGTGTTACATTGCATGTATTTGATTTTTAAATTTGAATTTGGATATTCTAGTAAATAATTGTGCCTATAATTAAAAGCTCGGTACTTTTATAGTGTATTTTGCTTTATATGTAAAATATTAATTTTACATATAATTAAAAGGTTGAATAATGAAACTGTCGTTGCACTCAATTTATCTGAATTCAAAATTTGAATTTGTATATTCGTAACATAGTGATTATGCATTTACTAGAATTAACAGGCAAAAACTACTTCGAATAAAAAAGTACAAGCATTCAATCCTTTAGTAACAATTTACTCATCGTCACTCTAGACGCGTACGCGATTAAAGCGGTTTTACTATTCAATCACGCCTGACGAATGTAATTTTACTGTTACTGCATGCTTCGGCATGAAAAATGTACGATGATTCATATTCATTGTCTCAGCGTGTTAACTTTATTTCAGGAGACATTATAATTGCTAGAAAATCCCATAAATTTAGTAAATATTCACAAACAAATGAAGTACACCTTTCAATTCTTAGCATTGCAACCCACAACGAAACGAAAACAAACCATAAGTTCTTTTACAAAAAAAAAAGAAACACCAATTTCCTGAGTAAATAAAAAAAACAACTTCCTCGAAAAATACATAATTTCCCTATGAACAGTAACTTAAAATAAATAGACCAAGGAAAAGGAGACCAACGGACTGCCTCTAGAACAAGATGCGTGGGAGAACACGAGTGTTCTGAACATGTCAGGGCTGGTGGACGAAAAATTAGTCGCCTCGGGGCACAGCCCCTCGTATACTGTGGCAGCCGCAACGCGACCGTTTCGACATTATCCGAAATGGAGGGCCCAGATGGCATGATAAATGTTCGCGGGCGCAGACAGCGCGACCGACACGAGCCGGGGGATCGCGCGACGATAATAACGACGAAGACGAGAAACGTCGAAAGCACCGCGCCGGGATTAGCTTCGAAACGTAAGCGCTGTACGCCGCTGTTGCCGATAAATAGTGCCCCTAATAGCGATACGTTTCTACCCATCCCCTTCCCTGTCTCATGTTCACCGTTGTCCCGTTTGCTTGATGCTTCCGTTGGTTACATTTCCTACGAATTATTTGTATGCTTGAGTTTCGTACTGTAGACAGATTGATACAGCAGGTAAATGTCGCATATAACTTTTCAAAATTTATCCTTTCGCACTAGAGTGGTGGCACCATTTATTTTCATATATAAAAATTAGCCAATTCGATATTTAAATTTTACCCAACGTACATAAATATGAAGTACTGAAACAAAACAATTCTAACGATTCATATATTATTTCTATTACAGTGATTTAGTGAATGCTTCATTAGAAAATAAATGTATGTAACCAAAAAGTTTTCGAGTGCAAAGGGTTAACTGTGACACGTTGAGGTTTAGATTGCTGTATGATGGCAATTAACCCCTTACCCTACAATATCGTGTGAGACTCGTGGTAAATATTCTAAATAGAACTTGACAAATATAAATATCACTTGGTTTTTCCACGTTCGAATTGAATATTATTTTTCTATTATTAATTATAATGCTTCTGAGTAGACCGAAACACAGAATAAGTGTAGAATTTTCTTCTTTTTATGATGAACTACGAGCAATAAAATTTCTCTGCTGCGCGCAATTGGGAGAAAAACCACAGAACAAGGGGGTAAAGTATCATCTATATAGTAGAAACAAATTATAAAATGTAAAATCCACAGTGTAACAATACTTTTCTCTTGTTACATAATAAAATTCACATTTGCTAGAGGTTCGTACTTACTGAAATATAAAGGAAAACAGACTTCATAATACACTACGAAATCCCAGGTACTTAAAAAAGAATGGAAATCGTATAAAGTCTGATTAACGCAGGCTCCACGTTCGTTGGAAAGAAACTCGTAACCCCGCGGAAGTTCGAAAATTTAATAGGACTTGGAAGTTTAAGGAACTAATCCCATTAAGCGAACTGAAATGTTCGCGAGAGAAAAATAATCCTTTCTAACCTGTGGATAACAAAAAATTTGTTGTTTGCGGGGATGGCGGGAGATGGTCGCGATCGAACACGGATGATCGTTGCATGTAAGGAACACATGTCGGCCGGGCGAGGGAGAGAAAAATGGGCCACGGGTTTTCCGGTTCGCTCGTCGCGTCTCTTACGAGTTCCCAGGGGAGAGCTCTCAGCGCTGCCCGGGGCTCATAATCCTCGGCGTTGTACGAGACAGAACAGATCATAACGGTTACGCAACGACCGCACTTTACGAAGTTTAGAAGCGTTATTTCATCGATTTCGGGGGACAGAATGCATCGGGATTCCGTGCACAAGCATGGACGATACCACCGATCATGTAGGTACGCCACATAGTGGGTTGAAATCCTCAAACACTAGGCATTTGACGGAAAAATAATTGTGTATCTCAGTAATGTTATACTACATTTCTACTTCTACTATTATTGTAGAAACATCCGTCCAAATTTTGTAACAGGAAACCATATTTTGCTTATAATTCAGTAAACTTCATTTGAAGGACCCAAGGTTTATCCAAAATGTTCTTTAGATTTTAGTTTATACAAAAGAGTTAACCGTTTAATTTATGTTGAAATACTTTTAAATGGTGTTTTATTTAATGCAGAGTATAAATACTAACAATTTTATTATCTTTTTGGTCAGATTATCACTTCTTCTCGGTATTTTCAAATTTCGTTAAATTAAAAAAATTGTTCACATTTGTTCGAAAATTTTAATGTACCCCATGATTCTGGATACATTCGAGAATACAAAATTCAAAAATTTATATCCGGGCGAATCTAACCTTTTGAGATTTTGACGTGTTTTTGTATGAGGGACTCCGCTTAGAGATGTTCTAAACATAGGTAAACTTCAGGATTTTTTTTGTTAATAACTATTAAGTGAAAACTTCTGATTTCTTTTGGGTATAAAGTTGTGATTTTCTGCATTATATTTTTATTTTTTTTAAGTCAAAATGTTACAAAATGGCGCAGTATTCGCTAACTTCGAAGCCCCTTCTTGAAAAACATCCATTGTTGACGGACTCGACTGCAAATAACTGAGACACTCGAGAGCAACAATTTTTATGGATTTATAAATAGAAATATATTATCTAAAATTATCAATAAAATGTTTTTGTTTATCATTTTCCTGCTGAAGTTTCATGAATTTAATTCACGATATTTTCTAAAATCTTTATTTCAAGCCTGGTTAATTGCTGAATTGACAAAATATGTTTGTTAATAATGACTCAGTCATGAATTAATATTTCATATATTAATTTATTTATTTGAATTAATTCTTCATTGAAGCCGGTCATTTCTGCAGCGCCAGTAAGAACATAAATATAAAACATAATTAAGAAGATAATATTTTTCTACAAACAAAAATCTAGAAATTATTTTATGTAGATGTGAAAAATATCAAAGGAAATTTATTGAATCATATGAAAAATACAATTTTAGGTTGCAAATACATATTCTGCAATAACAGTATGCATAGAAAATTATTGTAACAGTACAGAAACTATAAATTATTTGTCCACGAAATGCCTTAGTGTTTGATGATTTTGACCCACCGTGCACCGACTCTACTGCATGCACGTAATCGTTTATGATTCACCGATAACCGGCGAAATGACCCATTCTGGCGGGTTCTTTCCCATCGTACCGCCGGATTTCCTGCTCACGGAAATTCGCTTCTTATCTGATTTTTAATCGTATCTCGGCGCGCGATACGCGCTGGAAAAATTACTCGGTTCGATTACGCTTGAACGTTGCACCCTTCAATGCAGAATTTTCGAATATAATCGATATCGGAAAACGGATAATCAACGAGTGGGGGAATCGTATTTTTGAGTGTGAACTTCGTTCGTTTACACTTTGAACTCTTGTGGCAAAAACCGAATTCTGTAGTTGATGGGAATTTTATTTACTTCTGGAAATTCAACACTGGGAGAATCTTCAAAAATTTCTAATATTATTTAGAAAATATAATTATAAAATGTATAGTAAAAGCAAACTTCCGTTCAATTTCAGAAACAACAAGAATGCAAATCACCAGAAAGATCCTTCGAATTATCAGGCATACAATATTACCTTCGTTTTCCTAACCTTCACCGCTAAACCAATGTAAATGCCCAGCGTTCGTCGAGTAAATCAATCAAACACTTTTAAGCGTCAGTGCATGCGCTAATAATAATAAGGACGCAACGAATCGCGTCAGTCTTCGTTTAATCGCAAAACAGGTCCGGCAGGAGTGCAAGAGCCAGCTGAACCATGAACCGAGTATATAGCCAAATAGGCGCTTGCATTGGGAGAGAGAGCGCCAATTTCATCCAATTAAAATCGCGAGTGAACCGTAATCCATTAGGATGATCAGAGCTGGTCGCGGGAGGTAGACGGGTTCAAAGACGGGACACCGAAGGCGGAACGCGTGTCGAAGGCACGCGCCGCCGCTCACGCGAGCCTGCCGCTTTCGAATCGGTCCAGGGGGTGCGCGCGGCGTGTTCCGGCGTCGGAATTCGCAGCATCCTTCGTTCTAGAGGTTCGCCCCAGAGAGCCCTCGAAGTTGAACGAGCAGAGAACGCTGGGAGCAAAGGGAAAGCAGAATGTTTCCTGCTCAACGGGGAATTTGATCCCGCTCTCTCTCTCTCTCCCTCTCTCTCTCTCTGTTTTTCCATAAACTATTTTTTACGTTTTATTGAAAAAATGAGAAACGAAAGTGTGTATCCTCTTTATTATGTAAATTTCATGTAAACTTTTGTGATTATGGATCCTGAAATTGATAATTATATAAATTATATGAAAATCGATATGCTTCTGATTGAATGTTTAAACACCAGTTCATGCTTCAATGGAAAAATAAGATATGCGAATGTATGGTTCCTTTATATAAATGTCTGTAATTGAGGATCCTGAGATTGGTAATTACATGAAATGAAAATTTTTTATTGTAGGAATGTAATTGAATGAACTGAACAGTGAACATTTAGATACATTACAAATGGATTACAGATAATTTCTATTTGTTGATTAAACATCAACGTTAGTCTAATTTGGCATACGAAATCATTATTGTTGTTACGATTGTTCTAATTACGCAATAATTGAATACACACGTTACTAATATGTAATGCATGCAATATTGTGCAACAATTACGTACTGCCGGAGGCTGTTTACAAACCGGAGCCAATTAAACGACCGCATGAATAGTGTATAAGGGTTAATTTGTAACTTTGGACATATTTATTATGATAATGACGTTTTCCCGCCTTTCTTCTCACTTGTGTTAATGATATACGTATTTGTCTACCGTTGCAACCCAATTTTACTATTCGAAACTTATTATTCTGATCCTTTGAGACTGACAATATTCTAAGTTTTAGTCCAAAGGAAGGGTTAGGGCAACCAGGTTTCATGGTAGCTGACATTTTCTCCGGGATTCTAGAGGGAAACTATGCAAAATGTAGTCCAGCCTGATGAAAGGATTTAGGAGTTGATGTGGAGCATGCAGACAGACAATCTACTTAAATTATCACGAAGTTACAAGGGAATGGAAATCAAGGAAATGCAGTGTAGTGACCGGATTCCAACGGAAGTCTGTGTTTTCCGCGGGGTTTAAGGGAGGAACTATGCAAAATTTCCTCGAGATCGATCCTTTGCGATTTAATGGACAGAATGCGGCCAGGCAATCAACTTAAATCAACGAATGAACGAAAAGATCAAACGCATGATATCGGATGTAGCGTCCGGAGTAATTAGGTTTCATGGTGGCCATCGAAAATCATGGAAACATTATAAAGAACTATTTGTTATTATAAAAGTCAGTCAAAGAAACTAGAAATAAGAATAATTATACTAAATGGGAGACTAGTCCAATAAAATAAAATAAAGTTCAAAGAAAAAAAGAAAAAATTATCTATTGTCCAATTATTTAAAATTTAATTAATCAAATTTAGTTGTCTGAAATTCAACTATTCAAACTTTAATTATTTGAAATTAAAAAAAAAATAGTCTTTTTCGAATGGATATCAGTGACAGACAAAATAGTTTTGAGATGTTGCCCTATCACGATCCCTTCAAAGATAAGTGGCTGAAGGGTTAAACCACCCTCCTCTTTTATCACTGCTCCCTAACGAGGAATCGGCTGACGAGGAGGCGTTTTTTGATTACTCAGTACCTGCATCTTTTGGGGACAATCGATGAAGGAAGGTGTTTGCTGTCAGACCTGACCCCGTCCACCGCCTTTTCGCAATCTTCTACCTTTGATCTTGAAATTCGTTTCACGGAGGGTAGTTGTGCAGCTTGCGCACGTTTCTTCCGCGAATCTCAAGAATTCCTTACATTTTTCGACAGTTTGCCAACGTTTATTTATTTATCAAAAGGAAAGAACACCCTTCCAACGCGTATAAACGTTAATTCCACAAAGTGATTAGCTTCACCCCCGTACCCTTTCCATCATTATTTATAAATAATACTTTTAATAAGTCGATACACACTCTATTAAAAATAATTTTCATAAAACTTGTCAGAGAAATAATAAATAAAAAACGATTATAATTACACAAAAATGAAAAGATTATTTAAATTGTATGCTTTCGTTAACTCGCCGAGCTTCAACATCATTGAAATAACTGTTTCCTCGAAATTAAATTGCGCAAACGTATTCAAAGGTCCGCTTTTAATTCGCCTAATGAATTTTTCTGCTGTTCAGCAAAGCTTTACTCAATAAAAGAGTTGAAATCATTCCCAAATTAAACAAGAAATCCGGGACGTCTACGACGAGCTTTCTCGAGAAATCGGAAGGACGCAATTTAATACCGGAATCAGTGTTTTTCCGTTTCCTGCGCGCTCGCGCACACAGCACGGTTCTCCTTGTCTGTCTCCGGATTTTCAGCGTGCGGAGCGCGGCCCGATCGGACTAATGGATTTCAGCTTCGCTGATCTTAATCAAATAAGCCTACCGTGACTATCGAGTGCGAGCTACAGATATTAAGCTCGTAATATTTGAAATCAAACTTCCAGCGCCGAGCTTTCCAGCGACCCTTCAACATTAAATCCCGCGCGAAGATTACAGCAAGTCTTAAGATTTCCAACGAAAGATACACACACAGACGCATGAATACACAGAGCCGCGTGGTTCGGTCGGTGACTCCAGTTCTAATGATACAGAGTGTCTCAAAGGAAAATGAGAAACCACGAAAAAAAACATTTACGAAGTAAAAATAGTAAATGATTTACGGTTAATTGTAAATATAATTAATCGAAGAAAAAATCTGAAGAAAGATACTATTATATGTTGCGTGCAAAATGATTTTTTGAGGATTATGTTATTGTAATAATTTTAAAATGAGAAGGAAATTTAATTTTAATGTTAATACTGTATAAGCGGTATATGAAAAGTGATTAAAATTCGAAAGATGATAAAAAGTTGAAAAAATTGGAACTCAAAAAAATGATTAATTCAGTCTGAAATCTAACAGAAGTATTACAGTTTTCTAACCGTGGCTGAATTAGGTCACACGTGTAAGAGTACATGGATACATATGTATATGCGAGTATCGAAATCCGGCCGGAGCAAGACCCTCTGTTTTGGCCGGCAAATAGGAAGCAGGTCGAGGAATGCGTTCGGTGCAATTGCATTTACTGTGTTCAGCATCCTACCACCGGATATACTGGCGGTGCAGCACGCGGGTCGTATGCGTTTCATGGAATTTATGTAATCGTAATGGCGCGTATGCTACTGGCAAGATTTTCGACGGATTAACCGTCAGATGCCTCTGTTCCCATTGCCAGATCTTGGTTTCATGCATTGCGAAAGCTGCCCAATGGCACCATCTTTGTTATCAAATCCCCGGAAACGTCAGTAATTAGATCGCAGATTTTTCAGACAGGTATAAAGGCAAATTTCTTGAACTTTGAATGAAATGATAACCTTTTCGTGTAACTTCTTTCCTTTCATTCTGAATCCAATTAACATAAAACGAAAGAATACCGAAATTTACTTTAAAAAATATATTAATATACGACCTAATTATAAATTTGTTGGAAGGATTATATTCATTCAGTGCAAGGGTTAATGCTTCGTGTCATCTTAACGTTTTGTCTGTTTATTATCATCGTTTGAAGTAAGATGCCCTAGAAAGATACCGAGAGGTCAAAGTTTCTCTAAACCTTAATGTTCAAAAACAGTATAATAGTTTATAAAGTAATAAAAGTAAAAGGTCGGTAAATGCTATTAACGGTGCTCTCGTAAAAAAAATCTAGGGTTGGAAAGCGTTAAATATTTCGTGAAACGAGCAGACCGTTGTTTTAGGGTTAACAACCTCTCATAACCTGATTTTATTCTTCACTTCTAGAAAAATACCATAAGGTCAGTCATCAAAGTAGTTATCAAGCAGCACCTCATTTTCTACACTTTTATATACTAATTAAATTTCCCGCATTATACAAATAACATAATTATTATTACGAACAATTTAAATGAACAAACATGTTTAATACACCGTTCTTATTTTCATTATCATTATTATTTTGAGTGATATAATTATTTGAATAATGCTAGTAAGACTATACAGTATCCTAATTCCGATAATTACTTTAGATTTTACTCCGTAACAGTATTTAAGCAATACCTCTTCCTGACGGCGGTGACTACGTTTCACCGTTAGCACAGTAAATTCCGAAAACAAAGGGATTAAAAGTTTCGAGGGAACCCTAGCAAACAATACGTCCCACGCGAACCCTTTTCAACACCTAAATCCTATTCCTTAACTTGGCCAGTCGATGCGAGGAAGATCGGTTTTCGACGTTATTTACGGGATACAAGGACCATCGAGAAGTTGTTTAAAGAGAGGAAAAAAAATAAGACGAATGTAACATAGTGAAAAATCTATCCAATTAATTACAAGACCAAGTGCAACAATAGTGTGAGTACCTGATAAATGAAAAAGACTCTATCTTCATCACTCCTTCCAACCATTCAATTTCCGTTGCCAAAATTGTCCATATATTCCACAGAAAATGAGAATTTCCGTTAAAAATATCAAACAAATCAAATATTCGTAAAGTTTACATTTCATCCAAACATATTTACACGAGCATCAAGGAAAACCCGCTAAAAAATTACCAGCGAACCCGTATCGAACCGAATATTTACATCAATTTCGAATATACAAACACCAATGCCCAATCATTCCATATATCTCACGGAAAATGAAAATCCCATTTAAAAAATGTCACGGAAACTACAAATGTTCAGCATTTGCACTTAATTTAAAAGTACTTACTCGCTTGCAGGATCGAGAAGAAAAACCGATGTTAAAAGTGATCGACGATCGCGCGTCAGGTGGAACGTCTACATTAATTTCAGATGTGTAACTTCCATTACCAATTCACCATCATCTCAGTAAAATATTAAAAGAAAACACATTTTCTCCTCCAGCGGAGGAGCCGTGCCCAGCCGCTGGAGAAGTTCTTCGATAGCGTCTAGACGATGCGCCCGTCTGATACGTCGATTACGGCTGCCGCGCGTTATCTATAATTCCGATTCACACGGTCTGCGAGCTTTAATTTCGCGGGGCCGGGGGCGGACGGGATCTTAATCAAGCCTCAGCCACCGAAAATCCCTTTTCGACTCGGGAAAGCTGCAACCCGCCCGCCCGCCCAGTCTCGGCTTTCAGCCCCACAGCCGCCGTTGCGCCGCGCCGCCTATCATTAGACATTGGCCCCGGCAGCTCTAGGCCAAATTTTAATGAGAAAACTTAACGAGAGAGAACCGCTCTGCTCCCGACACGCATTTCCGAGCCCGATTATGCAGCCAATGCGCCTAAAACTATGAGTAAGAAGAGAGCAACCGGCCGGCGGGCTCGGGCTACGCGGTTTCTGCATCCGTTTAATGGACGCTTAACGGCTGGATCGTCGAATCCGTGAGTGTTCCATTCGTTACTAATTGCGCCCATGTAATTGTGCAGTGTTTAGGAAAAAATCGTACTGAATGCTGCTGAGATGGTGCGCGGATTAAAAATATTTGATCGTTTGATGGGTGAAATTTGGAGCCCCTTTAATGAAGAATGTAATAATATTATAATTATACTAATAATAATGATAATAATATATTAATGATAATAATACAATTATATTAATATTAATACTATATAATATAGTAATTATATAGTATATTATATAAAATAATATATGATATTATACAATATTAATATTTTTATTATTAAAGTTATTAATTACTAAAGCTGTGAAACAAAAGTTGAAATAATTGACAAAATGAAGTTGGTCACTGTAGCTTGTGAAAGACTTATATATCAATAATATTTACAATAAACACACAATAGATCAAATATTTTCAACAAATATATCAGATGAAATACATTTAACCAAACACGTTACGTTTAAAATACTTTTATACACAACGGAGTAACATACAATACGATTATATCGATTCCAATAAAATAGAAATTTAACGAGAAGTTGGTCGGTTCCCGTAAATATCGAGTTCCGCTCGAATCCGTCGCTAGCAAGCCGCAGCGTGCGTTCCGCGGGCACAAAAGCGCGGTTGAATTACGTTTCGAGCAACAGTCTCTATTCGCCGAGGAGTTCGGAGGGGGTGAAAAGGAGGCTAAGACCGGGCCGCCGCTTAATTTCCGCTTTAAATGCGGAACAGAAAGTGAACGAGGCGAGCCATGGGGTGAACGGTGGCGGAGGTGGGGGGGAAGGTGGAGGTTGCAAGATGAAAAACCGAAATCGAATGAAGGGACAACGGCTGCCGGGAAAATGGCTACGCGTGTCCCCAGAGCGACGGACTTTTTACACGGGATCAAACGAAATTTAACTTCGCGACTCGGTAAACTGCATCCGGAACGCGGATACAATTTTATTTGAATAATGAGCACCGCGGAATATTCAACGGACACGTCTGAATCATTTGGGGCAACGAAACGGAAATTGAAAGGGAAAGAAATGCTTGCTTCGGTTGTACATGTTCCAAGATCTTATTCTTGGCGTGATTTATGCGGTTCTTTGCGGAACGTAGATTAAGCGATACTTGAGGGACTTTAACAAGGTATAGTAGATTGTAAATGTAATGGGAATTTAATTGGTTGTCATAGTTTGTTAATGAAAAAAACTTGTTGGTACAGGATGGACGTTCATGAAAATACACGTTTTTGTGAATTCGTTAAAAAAGAAACTAAACGAATATTTAATTGTTCACGTGAAGATTTAATTACGCTAACAATGGAACAATTTATTACATTTTTTTCGGAAAAACCAGAAGATGCTTGAAATGAAATATTTAATTAAATTTTGGGGAATTTCAGATGCTTCCCAGGAATTCATATCAACGTCAAGCTTTATTAATAACAATGGATGAAATATATTTGTATTCAGTATGGATAAAATATGAACTGTGTTCGATGGGGGTTTAATCGGAAGCAAATGTCAGGACAATTCATCATTTTACGTGAAACGCGACTCGACAAGCGTCATTGTGACAATTATTCGATTACACGTTTATTCGCGCTCGTCTGACAAATAATGGACAACGAATCTTCCTTATCTGTTATTACAGATTCCATTTATATTTCTATATACGCCTGGAAAAAATTGGTTTAATAAACAAAAAATAAATATCTCTTCGATATTATCTATGAAAGTTTATAAAGTATGGAATAAATCCTAGTTCAAAAACGGGCAGCACGGTTTTTCCAGTAAGTCCACTCTCTATGTTCGCGAATTTTCGGCTAACGAGGAAACTGCGAGCCGTGTCGGAGTTCGGATTATCTGTTGCGAATTACGAATTAAATCTCAAGCGGCGATTTACAGAAAATTTCAGTCAATAATCCCCCACCCTGATAACGCTCGAGAAAGTTTACAGCGAACTCGGTAATGAGGGAACTGTGCACCACTTGAGACCCGCGCAGATAATATTTTCAGACGTGTAATACGTGTTCAATATCCGCGAACGTTTTCTCAAAGAATACTTCTCGCAACCTGATAATTTTCTCGGTCGAAGGGCTGAGAATCTTGATGGAATTTCGTAGAATTCGTGGATACGTGGAATTTATTTCACTTACAAATTGATAACAACTAATATTAATAAGACGAACCTTAGTAGTTCCGAATTTCAAAAAGATTTGATATAAAATGAATAACTACTAATATTAATAATATGAATCTGTGGTAGCTTCGAATTTTAAAAAGATTCGATATAAAATGGTAATAATATGAGTGATGTAAACGAGAGATATAAAGTGTAATGAATTTTGATCAGGGTAAAAAAGAAATAGTCGAAAGGTATTCGTCGCTGAAAAGTGTTCGCTCGTGATTAATTTGAAATTTCGCGCTTTGTCGCCGCGAGCTGCACGCCCGAAACAATTTCCAATCCGATAATTACCGGCTGGTCACGGGTAAATATTTTAATGCTCGAGGTTTCATGAATATTAATAAGGAAAACACAAATTAATGGTTTCGCGAGTTAAACATTTATGCAGGCAGGACGTAATTAACCGCCATCGACGAAATTGCATTTTGATGATCCGAGGACTCGTTGTCGGACGGATATTCCCGTTATCGAAACAAGAAACTAGCTTTGCATTGTGTTAAATAATGTCCGGAAGAAAAGTGAAATTTTCACGAGAGCAATCAATACGACGAAGTAGGTCAATCTTTAACAGAAACTGGGACTATCGAGGAAAAGTAATCTCGATAAAAGTTCTGATAAATAAACGCAGATTCTTTGCAATTACAATTTTGTGAACATTCGTACAATTTGTAATTAACATAAAAAATACTGAAATATCAAATATAAATAGATATTTACAATGTAGACATTGCAAAGGAGCTAACAGTAAAATTATACAATACTGATATTTTTGAGTCCTCTTTCAATTAATTTCAATATTATTAGTGGAAATTAAAATACTCACAAAATGCTTAATCATTTTGAACTGTTAATCATATTTAAATATTTAGAGAAAATGTTGTACATCAATTTTATATACCCATACACATACACATACACATGCACATACGCATACGCATACGCATACGCATACACATACACATACACACACACATACACCCGGTATATACACACAACATGCGTTCGAAATTTCCCTGTCATAAAGCTCGACTAGCGCCGTAAAGATAGACGCACATGGCCGCTTGGAGAAATGAGAGGTTGGCTCCCTGAATATTTCAAACGAAGCAACCAGGCAGGCACTATTATTCCCATATTTTCGAAATGGCGATAAACTGTACAGAATATCCGACCCTCTCGTTTGAATACCCCTTCGTTAACTCGTTTGTTTAAAATATTCGCCAGCCGTGGCCAGATCGGAAAAATCTCTACTAATGATCACTGGCTGTATTTCCAATCACGATATTTTACAATCGCGAATTCTTTTTGTTTTATTTTCTTTTTTTCTTAACAATTACTTCGAGCAACGTTGTTTGTATTTTCCGTATTAATAATCAAAGTTTAATAAACATATGAATACAGAGAAAATGAATTCATTCTTGATTTGTTCCTTACTGAAACTGTTAATATAGAATATAAGATATTATTTTACTCCAATATAAATTCGTTGTTTTGAAAGAGTAACCTTGCAGACAAGTTACTCGAATAACAAATTAAATCTTGAATTATGTTTTCATCTCTGGATTCAATGAGAAATATGCATATCACGCGAATAAAAAATAACGTAACTTACGATGGTACAGTTACTACAAAATTCTGCTCCCATAAAAATAAATATGAGATATGTGTTTCATTGTTAATAAATTCACCGCTGTGTATCGCACAGAAGTTAACAAAGGTCAGTTTCTACCGCAATCTCGGTTAATGTTTGGTGCACACTGACAAATTGTACTGCGCGGCAGGGTGATGGGGGTGAAGCCGCGACCCACTCGACACACTCGGGTAAGCTATAGGTGGGTCGCAAGAAATTGGGCCACTCAAGGTCACTTCCCTGGCCATACATCACTCCAAGCACAACTTCCATTCTCACGGTTGTCAGACGGTACGCTATGATCGAATAATATATTCCAGCAAGGACAATAGAGTAGAGGGTAGAGGAAGGAAGGTCGTGTGTAGAAACCTTGACGCGAACTATACACGTAGGAATGTCCAAGAAACTGTAGTTAGCAAATTACGTCACACTTTGGAATGTCACAAAAATTGTAATTTATTTGTATTTCCCATTTAACGTTTCAAGATAAAATCAAACGTTAATCGCGTTACAAATCATTCGGCTTTCAATTTCATCTTCATTATCAGCTACAGGTATACCTTAAGCAAATGCTCTTTTACTCTCGGAATTTCTGACTCTGGAAATTCAATTACTTACAAACTGATAATAGAAGAAATATAAAACTAACAAGAACAAAACTTTCAGAAGTACACAATAACGAAAACGCTAACGGCCTCCGGAAAACGTGCTCAACGATAAGAAATCCATTCACAAAACTCACATTCATCCGCCAAACCCGCAATGACACTTCAAAAGACGATAACATTGAATGAAAACGGTTTGCACACAGAAGATATCAAAACACTTTTCAATGCCCAATTCTCAAAGTACGGCCCACAGGTGACTACTTAGAAGCAATGCGGAAGAACCGTCGCTCGCCTCGGAAAGTGGAGTCAAGGGGACGGGAGCGGGCGCAAAGCGTGCAACCAGCAGTCGAGGCTAACAATAAAGGAAACCAACGACAGACAGTCTATTTAAATTCCGACGGGGGGACTGACTCGTTTTAACGAGAGTGCCTTTATTTCGTCCCGCAGGGTCGACGAAATTCACGGACACCTTGGAAGAAGGTGCGTGGCGCGTTGAGAATAGACCGGAACAAGGGAAGTCGAGGGCGACACGCGCTCCAGAAGCCTGTTGGATGGACGGGTGCTCGAGGGAATCGGAAAGGGTTGGTTAAGGTCCGAAATACACGCCGGGCAGAGAGGGAAAATGGGGATGTTCCAGGGCTGGCAGGGGAGAAGAAGAAAAAAAGAGAATCGCAAGGGTGCGCGGGGTTACTAATGCGACGGACGAGGAAAAAAAGGGTTTAAACGTGCTCGTGCCGAAGGAAGAACAAGATTAAATATAGAAAGAGCGTGACAAGGGTCGGCGCCGGGTCGTAGATTTGAAAAGGACGGAGAACGATTGTGCCGAAGGGGGAAAAGGAGAGTGGCGAAAACAAGACTCAGGTGAAGAACACTGGAACGGGGAAGTGTTTCGTGCACAGGTGTGTGTATGAGTCTGTGTGCGTGTGAAAAGGAGATACAGAGAAATAATGAATGCAAGGGTGAATGGTTACTAAAAAGGGAATAAAGAGGTGAAAGGTTACAGCTAATGCGGGAGACAGAGAACGAAGGGGGTTGTTCCGGGGTCGGCAAAAAGGTAATCGCGACGAGAATAATAGGGTAAAGGGCGTGCAAGGTTACTAATGCGACGGAGAGAGAGGGTTGTACGTGCGCCCGGTATGAAAGCAAGGGAAGGGGAAGGGGTAGATTGAGGGCCACTAGACGCGAGAAGAAAAACGAAGGAGAAATAAGTTTTTGGTCGGAACGGGAGAAGATAGCGTTGCATAGATCTACTGGAAGAAAGCTACGAATGGAATTGATGAAAGTCACGAGGAGTAAAAGATACTATTAATGCGGGAGAAAAAAAAAGGTTGCAGTGGTTGGACGGGTTGAGGTGAGAAGCGTGAAAAAGGGGAACGTGAGGTTGTGGATTAGAAGAAGAGAGGAAATGAGATTGCGCGAGCTCAAGAAAAACGGTTTGTAAAATAAATGGCGAAGAAAGCAGGGAAAATTATGAGATACAAAATCCTAGGAAGGGAGAGGAAGATAAGGGATGGAAAAGAAGATCGTCGCGGTGGCCTAGATTTTCGAAAGAGGAAACGGCAAAATGTTGTGAAATATACGAGAAAAATAAAGTAGAAAGAACAGATATTTGAATGAAAATATTATTACAACGCAGTTATGATAGAATTTCATTATATCACTTTAAAGAAAAGAAAATAGTTGGGCAGAATACAATATATTCGAAACAGAAACTTATCTAAAACTAAAGGAAGGAGGTAAAGAAGTAATCTCACTCGAAAGAAGCGGAAGAAATCGAAAGCAAAACAGAAGAGAACGTAGAGAGGAATCTGCGCTGACAGAAAGAACCAGAACTAGATCACGTGAGAGAAAACTGTCTGGAAGCCGAGGGAAAAAAGCTGATACATAATATACGGAGGAAGCGCAGGTGGCGTTCGACGATGAAACCAAAGACGAAAGTTAAATGTACGAGGAATGAAAAAGTCGAAAAGGAACGTGAAGGAAGCAGAGCTTACAATCGGAGAGAGAAAGAGAGAGACGGAAAAAGAAGAGGTATTCGTAAGTTTGCAACAAAGAAAGACAGAAGAAGGGCTTGCCAGAGGGAGAAAACTGGGGCCGGTGGACGGAGGTAAGAGAAATAAAATGGTGGTGGGTAAGCAAGGTCTCCGGGCGGATAAGAGAGCAAAGTGGCGGAGTTCAGTAGCTCGTTTTGGCCCGTATCGCCGGGTTTAACATAAAAGAAAACGGCCTTAACTGTGTCGAACGAACCTCTCTCGCCCCGGCGCGGCCCAGGAAATTTCCAAACAATTCCGTGGAAAAGACCGGCCCAACTGAACAATCGCCGTCGCCACGGGGCCACCTCTTCAATTCATTTTAATTCGCGCGAAACTCCGAACGACACGCGTGAATCCCCCGAGGATAGGGAAAAATGTACTGTGCGTTGATAGAAAGAAGAAGATATAAGGTGATACAACGTGTACTATTAATACTGAAACTACCGTGCCAGTCGAAATGAATGGTTCTCATTTCTTTATTTCGCAATTATTGGTATCTTGAAAGTATTACTTATTCGACATAATTTACAAAATACGTAGTTACAATTTTGATTACCATTTTTATACAAATCACATATCAATCGTGTTAAATTCTCGGTGTAGTTCCAGTATTAAGTTCGAATAGATGTTCAATAAGAATTTGTTTCTTCTGTTTGGCAGACACTACGTAACTTTGAAGTTTTGTGAGTTTTTTTGAAACACCCTGTATAAACGCAGACTACAATTTCAAAATAGGACAGTAACTGCAATTCGACTGCGCTTCGTTCGAGGGGAATGAAAGAAGGGTTCGGAGATTCGACGCGATGAATTTTCATGACGCGTCGGCTAATCGATTTGACGCTTGGTTACGTATTAGTCGATTTCAGTAATTCGATCACCGTTAATTGCACGGCTTTTCGGAGCTAATTGGACGGACCGACACGCGAGAATTTTTGAACACTTTCGTCTAACCGCCACGCAATGGGAATTGTTGTGCAACCGGACTCTGGCTACAGGAAACGGAAACAGCGGTTGTTGATTGGTCGGATTCGGGCATTAATTGGACGTACACGCGGATCTTGCACTGCAATTATTGTCTTATACTAGTTTTAGGGGATGATAATTGTTTTATGATGTTAGCGTTGTCGATGAACGTGTTTACACCGTTGGACTGTTGATTGAAGGGTGAATGGGAATGAGAACGCGGTGTACAATTAACGTGAAGGTTCGGAAACCGATTTAATTGTTTCGTGATGCTCAGGGTAATGAATGATGGTAAGAGAGTATTATAGCATTTAATCAACGTAAACTGGAAAATCAGTTCTTACAATGATAAAAACAAATTCATCTCGTACATTTCTTATATAAAATTTCATGAAATAACGTCTACAATGCAGGTGGAATTTCTTTTGAAGGCCATGTGTCATCAAGAGGAGATGATTAGAGCTTGATTATGCATGTGAAACCAGGCCGATGCAACTTATTGTAAGCTAGGCACCCACGAATGCGTTGGCGGCGAGTTCTCCTTGAAACCTTGCACAACTCTAACACGAATGTCAGTCAAGGTTAACCAGCGTCCTAATATTCCGAACTGAATAATATTACGTATATCGAATGCAATATTAATAAAACCTGTGTCGTATTGTTGTTGTAGGTAAATTCAAATATTATAAATAATTACAATTACTCGCAACAAAAAGAAATGAAGTTGATTAACAATCGTTTATTCCTAAATGTAGTCAAAGATACCAAAGAATAACAGTCAGTATACCTAACGATTTTCAATTTTCAAAAATTAAGATATGTATAGGATACAAATATGAACAGTGAAAAAAAACTGGAGAACAGACACCTAACGATTTCTCCATGCACATTTCTGAATAACCTTTAAAGTTTCTTTGCGAAGAACAAACAGAAGTTTACGAAATTGCGCCTTGTTTCCGACGCTCATCCCCATTCAGGAAACGCATGATCGGGGCAAAAGTTTCGCCTTTACCAATGCCCCTCGCCAAAGACGGTGCGACGTTAAGGGATAATGGAAGTTCCAGTCCGCAGGAGTCCCGTGAAAATTCCAAGGAAATTTAAGAAAATTCCGGGAACCGTGTCGGACCACAACGGAAGAGGGAGATAAAGAGTAGCGAGGACGTTGTATTTCTCATAATCGTAAACACGAGAGAGACAGCCTCGCTGGAAAGCAAACTTCTCCCGTAGCATGAATCCTGATAACTCGTTTAAGCCCGGCTTAATCTGGATTGTTATTTCTTTCGTCGGTTATTACGGAAACGCGGGCGGAAGCGGCGTGACCTCGAAACGGATGTGGAAAAAATTCTCGACTGCAGTCCATTGCAACATTATGTAATATGAGCTTTTTCCAGTTCGTGGGTATGTTGGGTACTGAATATTGAGTATCCTTGAAAAATAGATTTCGCGTGGAACAGAGGAAACTTGTGGATAAAGAGTTGGGGATTACTTGAACACTGAAGAATTTAATATTCAAAGAGTAGGTGATTAAGAAAATTAAAGATATAAAGAATTGAAAAGAGGAAGAATTTAAAATTAGAAGAATTGATCAATTGATGTATAAAATCATCGAATAATTGAATACTCGAGAAATTACCTAGAAGGATTCATTGCTCCAAAAACTGAATACTCCAAATGAATACCTACCTACTCAAGTAATTAAATGTCTAGAGAATTAAATTTCAAAACGACTGAATATTCAACGAATATCATATAATTGAGTGTTCGGAGAACTGAATACCTGAAAAGTTCGAAACTCGCAGAATCCAGTACTAAAAAGGCTGAGTGCTTATACAATGGACTACTCGAAGAATTAAGCGGCGTAATAATGAAGGCGCCGGCCAACTGAAAATAAACGAATGCGAAAAGGGAATCCGCGAGAAGACAATTTTCTCCGTCTTTAATGTGACGTTAATGGATACTTTGCAGATCCATCGAGCAGTCCTCGGAGAAAGGAAAAAGTCACTGGAAAGCGTTCTCAATTTCATTACTGTTACCGGCGCAATGACTCCAAAGACATCTAATGAAATTTACGACTCATAAATTTCTGAAGTAACGACACACCGTTGCAATGGTGCCGCTCCCGTCATAAAAACCGACGGACAGCTTAATAGAACGAACGATCGATCGCCGAATATCATTGATAGACGTGCGCGCACATCGACGAGATCAACGATCAACAGATCCAACCAACGTAACCGCTGTGACACACTTCTAAATTATTCCTAAAGCCGAGTTCTCCGCGTAGCAGTTCCCCTTTAACCGCGGGCCGCTTTATCTTCCGAACCACTGCCCTGGCCGACTAAATTGATCTATGATTTCTCGGAAGGATCCATTTCAGAGATAGAGGCATGCCTTTATGAAAGGAGTAGTTCCGAGATCTCTCCCTTAATCTCATGCCATTATCATCGTTCATCGAATTCAACGACTCCAATATACCCTAAACAAAATCATGATATCAAAGTTCGACTAGAAATAATTAATAATTCATCTTTCGTGTTCCGTTTACATAAATTTCCTAGATAAACCAAAGCCTCTTAAAAAGAAAGAAACTTGAATGATAAATTTCCAACTTCTTCAAATGATCCTTGATTAAATTATATAATTCGCCGATCGGACCAATACAGCGTTATGGTATAGCTTTCCCACAAAGAAAATGCATGATAATGAATTTTTTTCCGATGCCACGCAATCGTAATGCTAATATTCGCGCGGCGGAATGAAAAAGGTTTCCGAGAACCAGTTCCTCCTCCGGCGAGCTCTTGGTGGCAGGTCCAGACACTGTTTTGAGAGAAAGCAAGTCGGGAAGACGTTATCACCAGCACGGGTCCAGGCGCAGTATAAAAAGACGAGGGAAAGAGAGAAAAAGAGAGGGAAGCCGGCCGCAGACCGGCACGAAGTTTCGAAGCTAAGGCGGGTTCTTCAATCGGGTTCGCGAGAGTCAACGACACCGTCCCGAGGAACGATTCCCCCGGCCTTAATAGGATGACGCCTACTCAAAACTTCTCATGATATAAGAATCTAATTATCTGCAGGCCGGCCGGACATAAATTTCTCGCGTGAAGAACTTCGCGAGTTCGGAGGGAATCGGGAAACGTAATGACCTTCCCCGAGATAACTCAAAAACTTCGGTGAGAGCCGAAGGAAAAGGGTGGGCCGGAGGGTGTTGAACAATTGAAGAATAGGCGAGACGGGGGATCCGTGGGGATCAAAAATGGAGCGGGACCGGGAAGCGCGGAGGGGTTTTAGGGATTCGATGAATCGGAGTATTGACAACGGACGAACCGAGTAATTATCTCCGGAAGAAAATTTTGTGGACGACGGGCGAGCTGCGTCGAGAAATTGAATTAAGCACCTCGAGGGAATCGATGAACTGTCGGGTTGTTGATTGAGGGAATTGAAAACGTTGGATTTGAATTCTTAAGGGATCGAGTACCTGATAAAGTTGAATATGCGAAGAATTGAATGTTTGAAAATTGAAGTACTTGGAAATGAGTACTTGAATAGTGAGTACTCAGAGGTGAATACTTAAGAAGGGATGATGAGTACTCGAAATATTGAGTACTTAGAAAATTGAGTATGCGAGAGAAACGGTTATAAAATTATTTAATTATTCGAAAAGCTAAGTACTCGATTGAGTATTTCTAACGTTAAGTACTTCAAATATTAAGTACTCAAGGCAACACTGAACTCTAATACAGAATCACAGGACAAGAAATAAAAATTCGAAGTCACTAAGAAAATACAATATTCAAACATTAAAGTATCAACTAAATCAAATTCAAATTTTAAATTTTCCCGCGCGGCGTGTAAATTTTATAAATTTCGAGGCGCGAAAATTCCAACACGCTTTGCATTCCAAACACGAGGTGTGTACGCGCAATAATACGTCGCAGAAAATTCCACTGGAAACGTGTTTACATTAAGGGCCCGACAAGCGCAGCCTAGGGCATCGAGGATACATCATCCAGCTCTGGAACGGCGTAACATTCGGTGCAGCTCCATATTTTAAGACGCGTCACGGAGAGTACATAAAAACGCGCGCGGCAAGTATACGGCCAGAGTGCAACCGCGTGTACCGTCTGCCCCCCTGTTGAACGCTTCACGTTATACCACCCCGGACAGTGGCCGGGGACGAGCGTTGAAATACGTGGGACGTATTCTCGTGTGACGCTAGTCGGTGACACAACGCAATTGCAACGCCAGCTGTCACCGGCATTTATTAAGTCACGCTGTTCTCTGCGAATCGAGCTATCCCCTGAATTTCTTTCCACCTAGACACGCGTGTCAACGACCCTCGAAAAAACTGCAACTTTATATCGCCCATTCAAGTCAAAACTGGGGACCCCTCGTCATCCTCACGGCTCTATAAGCAACGCGTCAAATCTATTTGCGTACAATGTTCAATAAGCGGCGCAACGCGTTTAAATAGAGAAAATAACTGGTGACACTTGACCCTGTTTATCTTTCATACAATTTATTCTGTCTACTATGTGGCACGCTATAACGTTCACGTGGAAATATTTCTGCAACCGTACATTTTTGATAAGAGTACCTTTACGAGCAGTGTTACAGGGAAATATGAATTTCGTGTTCGCCAGAGTTCAGCGGGAACCGGATGCCGGATATCGCGTTTCGCATTGAAAATAGCACGCATTAAAACGCGACGGTTCTAAACACGTGAAACTGTGATGCTGACTCACCGGTACTCTCTTCTTTCTTCAGCGATCTTCCCGCTGTGGTGTACAGTCCACTGGTGGTATTCAAGACACAGTGAACGATTTGTTTAGGTAACAGTGGAATTTCACAGCGCGCACAGGAGAACACCAACGAAGAGCCACGCGGTTCTCGGAACCGACCGAAAGCAACGAAAATTCTATTCTTGACCCGCACGGCACGAGATCCGACAGCCGACTGACTTCACGCGGATGCTGCGGCAAGCGTGTTGCCACGAGTCCCCTGCCGAACGCTGCGCTCATCCCCACCACCGCACCGCTCTTCGGTCTCCGTCGCTCGCATTCGCCGCTGTATTGTCCCCTCTCCTTCCAGACTTCTCGTTCCTGCACGTGGAAGCAGCAGTTGACTCGTACCGACTTGAACTTCGTCAAAAATGAATATTTGGAGTTAGTTGCATTCTTTTCGTTGGACCATGTGGATGAGTGTTTCAAGAAGTTTACATTTTTTAAATAATTTACGTGGATTTGCTGGGCAAATGTGCAATAGCAGTGACAAGAGCTTGCAGAAGTTACGAACACTTCTTTCTAAGGGTCTGTCAGCTTTAAATACGAGTTTTTAGCAGTGAATGTAGGTTTATTCGTTTATGCTACTCTTCGTAGATATACACGAAGTTGTTCACGTGTGCTTGACTCCGAGTCCAAACTATTTTATATTCTTGTACATATAAATGCAATATAATTGTTATATTACTATAATCAGTAACATTCATACCATTAATGCACCACTAGTATCATTAATATCAACTCAGAACGTTTACCAAATAACCTTCTAAGATCACACAAAATTCCTAAATAACCATTACCAAAAAATCAGAAATTCAAAAAATCCCAATTAACGGCCCTAAAATCAAGCAACAAATTCATTCCACGTATTCCCTTCATACCCTCCAAAACTAACACATATAAAAACATATTTACAAATACCCCTCAAATAATCCAACACCGGGCAAACACAAAAGCTTCAGCGGATTTCGAGAACTCTCCCGCACACAAACCCAAAAAATCGGACTGTACGATCGACACAAAGTTCTCGCGGAAACGCGCGTGTCCGGCTTACAGGTATCCCGTGTTCTTCCGAGCTTTCATCCTCTTCCGTCAGTACGCTTTATCCCGGCTTTCCTTCGCGACCGTTCTGTCCCTCTCGCTCTCTTTCTCTCTTTTGCACGCACCGCCAATCCCATTCGCCGCTCCCTCTCTTTCCGGACGAGCCAGCGCACCGTATTTCTCGACCGGGACGTTTTTCTCTCGTCAGGCGGTCCCGCGGACACCCTTCGCCGTCGTCTTCACCGTCGTCCGGCTCATTTCGCCCGCGACGCCTCATTTTCCTCGTAATCGTTTCACTTTTTTCACCTCTCCACCGCCACCCCCTCATAACCGGAGTGTCCCGTTTTCATAATAGTTTCACTCCACAGCACCCGCAGCGGTTTGCTTTCCCATGCGCCGCCATAAATGTCTCTGTTACTGATTCGTTTCATTTCAGGACTCTTTTTCCACCGTCTCGCTGCCTACTTCAGCGACTTTAGCTCCGTCGCCTTTCAGCCCGCGGCTTCTGTAAACAGTTTCTCTCCCCCTACCGTCGCTCGCGAGTCGGACTTCCGCGTCGTGGGAGCCCGTGACAACTACGTCGCGTTACGCTCGCGTCACCGCATTAGCATAAACTTACCCCGAGCCCTTTTAAGTATCAAAAATTCCTACTACGAACCCCAACAAAGTTGTAACGGGTTTAGTTGCTACGTTCGCCGGTTTTAAGAGCGATTTTACGAGAACCGAGTCGAGGGAAATTGAAAAGAATTGTCCTGGATTGCGACTTAATCCGAATTTTTGTTGTGTTTATCGCGGGAATTCGTAAGTGGTTTTAATTTGTCGCTTGTTCCACGGTCTAGCGTTTTTTTTTAATGGAACATGATATAAATTGAAAGCGTATTTTTTATTTAAATATGAGTTTCCTTTTTAAAAATAAATATGACTTTACGCGGATGTTCATTTTCTCGAAGTACAATTGATTGTTCCCTTTAGTCAAGTTTTAATTGGTTCATTATTTTCTTTAATTTCACATGCAAATGAATGCACATACATGCAATGAGGACGCAATTGCCATTATTTTCTGATCGCCATCGTTACCATTCGGTATCTCAGTCTTACGATGCTCCATTGTATTTCACGTCCCACAGGAATGGTCATGTTACACAACCCTAAATTCTTGACCCCGTTTCCGGGCAACGCTTAGCAATAAAATAAACCCTTTTCGAACACTATATTGGCATCTGTAGTTATTTGGCACTCGGCTCCTTGGAAACAGCGAACCCTTTCCTCGGAATTCCTTAAACGTTCACCATAGCGCGCGAAGTTGAAGGTGCTGTAGTATAATATCCATGAAACTGTAAAACTCGGAGAGTTGATTGTTTCATTTGCTCGACGCGAAAGTTTCCATTCTTTCATTTTCGCGGCAATAAACTATACAGCCCGCTGAAAGAATGTTCATCAAAATAGCTTAAGCAATTATTAAAGTAATTGTAAAATAATTTATGAATCGTTTCCTTCGAAGATACACATTTCACTGCTTAATTAATAAAGAATGTTTCATTCATTGGTAATAAAGTGTTTTATAGTTTCGCGACTGGATTGTCTGCGTTTAATCGAACGCTAATGAATAATAGATTTTTCAATCTTTATACGTATTCCAAAAGTTTCCTACTGGATAACAATTTCGTCTACTTCCGAGACGAAAACTTCCAGCGGGCGATCGAGAGCGCTCTCAGCCAAAAGAATTTTTCGAAAATGATGTATCCGTTGAAAACAAGGATCGCTCGAAGTGCCATACATCACGGGCAGAGTTCGCTTCGCGGGTAAAAAGAAGCGACTCTTGTATTGACATTCGCGGCGCGACTTCCTCGTAGTTTGACCTCTTATAACTTCCAGGGGACACATTATTTTGACAAACTGCTGTTCAACCAAACCTTCGCCTGGCAGGATATGAAATTTGGGATTACGTATACATTCAGAAACACGAGTTCAAAGTCATTTATCTCTTCCTTGAATTGGACTTGAAGAAGACCGATTAATTGTCATTCTGTTAACGTGGCTAGTGAAAATTTTCTTCGAAAATATCTTTAGAAACACTTCATCTACATTAAAAAATAATTCTCACATACAACACTACTTTCTTTCTATATTCAAACTAAAAATTGACAAAGTTGTTAATTCAATTTTGAATTTTCAAACTCTTTCCTTCTCCCTTTCATAACGTTCATTAAAATTCAAACTTAGTACATTACTCAGATAACCATCACCCAAATACTTACCAAATACAGAAAACTGAAACTCTTATTCTATTAAATACCCTGCAACGCATGTAAATTCATCAAAAGATTAGAACAAGAATCCAAAATGAAGTTACAATCGGTGAATAAAAAGAAACTCTCCAAATTGTCCATTCCAAAAAAACGAGCACCCGGATTTCATTAACAGAAAGCCCGCGAACCCTTTCCAGCAGCTCGTAGAGGTCCTAAAAAACTTCGTACAGGCCCCCGAATAATTATACAGGCACACAATTTCCGGTTTACAGTTTCCGCGGCGCAGCTGCCGCGGCCGATAATCCGCGTAAAGATTAAGGGAAAAATGTTTAGACGGAAGTAGAGGCGGAGAGTAGTTGCGCAGCGGCGCGCGCTACACCCGAGTAATATCTGAGCTTACAAGCGAGCGTGTTAATCGCTGCTGTTACTTATTCCCCACCCCCTGGCGTCTCTGTATTCCGGGACAAAGGAAAAGTCGACGAATCTAGTCTCTTTCCATGCTCCCGTGGGAAAACGTTCTCGCTTAACCTGTACAGAAGCCAAGAGTGAATTTACTCGGCGAGATGTTGTTTTGATATTATTAAAAAAGATAACAGCTGGCAAGACTAATTTATTGGCTTTTTACTTGAGCAATTATTTACGATAATGTTATTCTAAAATATATACATTCTCTAGTGTACTTCAGTGTGAATGAAACAATAACTATATTGACATTATATTTCCATTGATAAGAGAGATTACTCAACATATAAAAAATACATTGTTTTCTCATTTAACACGTTGATCGACACTGGTCAAATCACTCACACAATCAAGGCAAGTTTTCTTATTAGATTGGAAAAAAACAGAAAAGCTAATTGACTCTAAATTCTCCCAACCTTCTCACACCTCACACATCGGAATTTCAATTCCCTTAACACATCACTAAAAAAACTAATTTTCAAATTTTTAAATTTCATTTAACCAATTTCGAAATCTATAAAATTGCATGAAATCTTAAGGACCACTACAAGATAAACGATTTTAGATGATCAAAGAAAGATAGCTGCAGGGGTTAAATCCCGGATCAGTAATCCCGCTCGGTAGCGGGAACAGCAAAAAAATTTCGCCAGACCGCGCGCGGAACGCTGCTCGATTTATTTCAGCCGCAATGTAACCGAGAGTTGGCGTTCACTTCCGCTGGAAACGGGAACTGCGAGTACCGGGCATGAAGTGGTGAGGGAGAGGGTGGGAAGGAGAAAAGGGGGCGGGCGTCGACGTCCGCGAAGACTGCGACGGGGACGATGCAGAGGAGAACGACTTGCGGCGGAGTTTCCGCGGGGAAACTTTAATTTCTTACGAGTTCGCGGAAAGTATTTCCAGCCGCGCGGCGCGGCGCCGAGCCGAGCCGCCGTCCTCACCACCTGCCGGGGGAAAATGCAGACGGAACCGAAAAGTTTTCGCGAGCCGGTGCATACATATAAACGCGGGGGGCGAGGTGATACCGAACACCACCGTCGCGGAATTTATTGGCTTCGTTGGGCGTCGTCGCGCCGGAATTAGGGGCTCCAATGAACTGACCGCGCGTTTTCGTGAATTCGTAATTTGGCCCGAACGATTTACACCTCGTTTTCTCGATAGTTAGTTCTCTGGAGAAATGAGTTTCTTATTAATATTCTATCAGGGATGGTCTTTGAGAAACATTGTTTTGTGATTCTTGAGATAACGTGGATGAGAAGAGTTCGAGAAGATATATTTGGGTCATTTTAGGCTGTTAGATATTGTATTAATTTTAGTTGGAATATTGGTATTTTATTTGTAACTAGTATATATTTTTGTTTTGGTTTACCGTTTGTTTTGGGAACGAAGGCTTTTAGAATTTCATTATTATAATTATTACTTTTTATTTTACTTTGTATTAAAATAGTTGCCGGAGTTTTTATTAACTAAGGCGATTATTACTTGTGCACTATGTGAAAACTGAGATTTTATTATAGTGAAGGAGGGTTATCTGACTAGTTAGAATTAATATTATTATTGTTGTTGTTGTTATATAATGTCTAATGTAATAACATATATAATAACTAATATATACTTTTTCTACTTTCTTTCACAAAGTCAGTACAAAGTCTTACACGTTATATTTGAGCAACGCTTACTTTTGAATAATCCAATACATCCATCGATAATCTTAATCCCATACCCTCCGAAATTAGAATAGAGCAGCTCATCTGTAAAAAAGGGGGAAGGAGGAAATGCCCATTTAACGGGAGGCTCCTGACAAAGGATCTCTTTGTTGCTAATCTTTCGAAATGTACACCCCGGACGCTTTTGTTAAGCTCCGGGCCGTTTCCCCGGTCGCGGCGCGGCCGCGATCGTGTATTTCCGATTTTATCGGGCTGAATGAACGGAGGAGTATCGGTTAATCCCGTAAGTAACGCGGTTTTTCCTGCGGACTGCAGCACGATACAAGCCGTAATTGCAGGGGGATGTTCATTCGCAGTGCATGCCGGGTTAACCCGTTGTTGCGGCGCGATTTGTCTCCTTTCTTCTCATGCTGCACCCCTTTCTTTTCGTTTTTCGGTCGAAACGACACGAGATAGTCTTCTTACCGAGATAGTCTGAAAATCGTTCGATGTTCTTTTATTGCTAATAGATGAAGGTGGCAACGATTCTGGAGGAGATTAACCCTTATCATACCAAGTATATCGTAGAATAATTGACAGTTGTTCCACATATGTTTTTTTAATTTCAAAGAGAAAATTCAGTTATGGATGTTGAATGAGCATAAAATAATATCAAGAAAACAGGAAATTTATTCATACATATTTAACTGTTGCAATTGTGATCGATGTATCCGTGCTTGGCAGTGAGACTGCCAATTGGAGTAATAAGAGTTAAAAGATCCAAAGCACCAAATGAGTTTATATTCATGGGACCATCCAATTTGTTCCTTTCTCCTGTTTTAAATAGATATTCTATTTAATATTCCGCTAATTATTCTTTATATCCGAACTGATCATGGAGCTTCGAATAGTTTAGTGTTTTCGGAACCAGCCCCATGTATTTATAGTTTGAACCGAGCCTCGATCGATCCGATATCGGCTCGCATTCTCGTTGCCAGATCACTCGACTCTTCCAGAGTTAATTAGCGACTGCACCAAGCATGTATGGGTTCATTTAATCCTTGCCCGCTCTTGAAGCAAGAGCAGCAAGCTTGCAGGACTATATAGAGGAGTGGCTGGTGTCTGCCCCAAAGGCGGCTAAAGGTGCATTCTCACTGGGGAAGAATTTATGAACCATTAACACTTACAGGAAGTTTCCACGATTTTCATTAAAATCGCCTCATTGTTTCTTCTTTTCTTGCGCGAAAAATTCACTGTGGGGAAGACATAATTGCAAGAAATTAACGTAGACGCAAGAACGTATAAAAAGCCTGTAGCAAGGACAAAACGAGCAAAGACGTTCTTCCACGGTGTCATGTTTGATCGATTATACCAGTCATCCACGCGAAACTTCGTGCACTCTATCTTTTAGCCGATGTTCAACTTCGGTTGAAGTGTGAAGAAGTTAGTCCCGTGAGACCGTGACTCAGATGTTTCTGCTGCCCTCAAGCATTTGCAAAATTTGTTAAAAGAAAATATTAAATCGTGACGTTAACAACATCTAGGGTATTTCCACTGTAATTAAACGTTCGGTCGAATAACATTCGCATGTACAAAATTGATATAAAATTCTTCGCTATTAATCTAAGTCGAAGCTAAGAGGATAAACATTTGAAAATGATGTTATGGGCAAGTACTAAAAAATAGGAAGTTCCAAGAGGAAGCGGGAATAATGCTTGAATTCGCTGTGTAGCTGCACGTTCCGATCCTAATAGTCGGAGCGTTGACGTTCCGCTCTTTTTGCAGTGCAATCGTGAACTTTCGCAACTGCAAATTTTCTCACAGTAGTACTCGTTGCACTATTCGATACGTAAAAGGGATCGTCGTGGGGGTAAAGGGGGAAGAGGAGCAGAAAAAAGGGAAAAAGAAGGAAGAAGAAGGAAGCGGAGGAGTTCCCCCTTCAGGAAGAAGAGTCAACTCGCGAGAAGTGGAAAGCGCCTCGCGAGTGCATCATCGCGCTTGCATTGAGAATCAACTCGGAGGAAGTTCGAGAATATTTCCTCCGTCGTGTCGTTCCATCTTCCCTCAAAGGCCAGCCACACCCCTTGGTCCCGCTTCTCGTCCCTTGCAATTTGTTGCCGCCCGACCGATCCGCCAGGATCCGCCGGTTCCCTTTTTTTTCTTTTCCTGCTGCTCCTCCTCCACCTCTTCTTGCATCCAGACGTGCCACTTTGTGCGACGCGTGTCAGGTGCAAATTGCATCAACCAGAAATGCATCCTCGGCGCGGGGACCCGCAATACTTCTGAAAATCGTTTTGCACCGGGAAAGAATGTGATCACTAGCGACGTCAACGACCGGATGGGTTATTCAGAAATTATTCGACTGCCCACTGAAGTGGAAATATACCTTAACAATTTAACTGTCACGTCACCCGAATTCGTGTGGCATCATTTTTTACATGAGCATGAACATTAATTTTGTTGATGACATATCAGAGGAATCCAATTTTGTTGGATATTCGAAGTATAAGGAAGATAATAATTTTGAATAATCTTGACTTTTTAGTTTTTGTATTATTAAAAAAATTGTTTCGATTGCATAGCAGGTTTTATGAGCGTTTACTTGACAGTCAAAGTATTAATATTCCTTTGCGATGAAGATAAGAATCAAAATGAACAAGTGCTCGAAGGATAAAGTGTGATGTTAGAATTCTTCGACATTTCAAGGAGATTGAAATTCGAAAGTTATACTTCTACATACAAAACTCATCTATTAGAAACAAACACAAAATTTCTACATATTACATAATACGAAATAAATGAGATTTAATGCTCCACCACAAGTGATGCACGGTCCCCTCTGAAAATAGGGAACAATTTGGGCAAAGGCTAAAACGTCGAGAAAATTCGCAATATTTATTCGAGTAATTGATGCACGCGGGCCACCGCACGTACACCATTGTATTTTAAAAAGTCTATTTAATGGGGAGTAGTAAGGGCCGGGGGATGCTCGAATTTTCGTTAAAATTACAAAACTTCAATCTCCCTGGCGCAAGAGTTCCAGCGTGGAATTAGCGCGTTTCCGTGGAATAAGAATATGTAGTAGTACTGCAAACATTTCTCCCCACCCCCACGGACACACACACAAATGGAATGTTTCCCATATGTGGTAAATATTTCATTTGAATTTCATGTCCGTTCAACGTTAACGCCGCGGCGGCCCGCCGACGAATAATTTACTCGAAACGAACGTCGGTGGGCGGCGCGGCACGATTTTTATTGCCAGAAGAAAACCGGACGATGCGACGGCCACTCGTTAGCGTCTCCCGGCATTCACCCCATCCTCTTCCCCGCGCAGAAATGAAATTGAAAATCGCGTGCAGTTTCCGAATAAACATTCCGACAGTCGCGTTTACATCCGTTCGCAGCGTTAACCCGGGAATTAATTGCGGCAAATATATCTTCAGAAATACGCCGTTATTATACCTGGCCGGCTTGACGCTTGATTTAGATTGTTCATTAAGGGAAAAGGGTATGGCAGGTGGCCATTATTGTGCGCGTGATATCCAGGCCACGCGTGAGATGTAAAAATAAAGTTGCAAGACTGGACATACTTCACGAGCACTGTTTGTTTATGTTTTCGATAAGGGTTTCCGGAAATCGATGGACATGGTCTAAGGTGTTCTTTTATTGTAGTAAAACTGTTCTTGGTTGCCAATGTGATAGCGAAAAATTTATATAATATAGAAAATCCTCTAGATTTGTAATAGTTTATGGGAATGTTAATTGAATCTATGAACGTGATTATAGAAAACAACAGTTGTAATTTTCAAGATTTTGAATTGAAACATTTGTATTTTATCATAATAAACTTCAATTAGGTGCTCCGTAAAATGACAATTATGACACACAATAATTTTACAAGTCGAAAAATATATTTGTGAATTGCAAATGTTACAATTAATTAATATTATCATTAATCAATATTACTATTATCCAATATTACTGTTAATCAACATTACCATTAATTAAATAAATATCAACTCCCAAATCCCAAGTAGCTACGTTCTACTGTCTTATAATTTCTTTCTCCACTGAGATCGATCTGACCACATTGTTATTAATAACTTATCGAAAATAAGAGAAAATTCCAGTCTTGTTCCATGTCACCGTGTTAAATTCTATTTTAAATCTTCGCCACGAGTTTGACACGATGTTGTAGGACAAGGGGTTAAACGGTGGATGAATTATTAACGGTTAATAAATCGTCCTCGGATAGGCCTAATAAAGAAGAAATTAATTCAGTGGCTGCAAGTTCGCAGACGATAAAGACGCCGTGCGCGCTACCTCTGCAAGAGAGAGCTTCATCTCCGAGACAAGAATATTAACCACACACACATTTTCCTCGTATCCGTTGTGATCGTCGCGGCAGGGGCGCGTATAATTATCACTAATTACACGTCTCCGCGAGGCGTTCCGCTAAACCGACCGGAGCTTTCCCTTTCTCCCGCTGCTAATAATCGTGAATTACAAGTAATAAATTAAAGCTCGGCTTAATTACGGGCTCGCGTGTCATATCAACGCCCCGGTCCTACGCGCCAACAATTTCCGCGAGCAGCACGAGCGGGAAAGAGAGGGCAGGCGTCGTGCAAGCTCGTACAATCCTGCTCACAAATTATTCGCGCATCACGCCGGCAACAAAGTCAATGTTATTAATGACTTAACGGCTGCCGCCGTACACGCGTGATTCCATTGGTTATCGGTTATCTGCCGACATCGTGTGACCGTGACTCGTCTCTGACAACTTTTATTTGTCGATGTTGTAGTAACATTCTCTGAACATTAATCAAGTATTAGAACTAGTCTATGAAGCGTATGAACTAGTCTATGGCTGCTAAGTTTTCTCTAAAATTTGTTTTAAAACTAGTAGACTGGAAATTAAATGTACTGTGAACTTTGAATTTTGAAAAAGTTGTTTATGAAAAATTGAGTGAAAATTTCTTAGTTTTTTAATATTGGTTGTTTATATTAATAGTAGTGTAGAGAGAATCTTGAATCGTGTTTAAAATTCTAAAATTAGTGATCGTAACCAAGAACAGTTTGAACATTTCAATTCTTCGCAGATCGTCGGAATCGATGAAGTTTCGCGTCACCGGTTTCGAAAAATGCGCGGAAAATGCGCGAAGAAATCCCTGTCTCATCGAGGCAACGAAGAGGCCGTAAATTCCGCGAGAACAATGTACGTGTCAGACGCGAGCGCCGGTAGAAATAAAACGTCGGCCGGCCACCGTTGAAGCGCTGTTTGCACGGGCTTTTTTTCATCCGGCGGGATTAATGCGCAAACCGAGTACCTTATAAACAGGAGGTGGACTGCCAGGGTGACAAATCGTCGGTTGGTCGGACGTTGATTCAAAGGGACACACCTTTTTCTGATCCCGGAAGGATGCAGCCGGCATTCACGCGGAGAGAAATCACCCCCCGACCGACCGGAAGAATTAACGAGGATAATCGATGGCGGAAATTGAATTCTTTGCAAACTGTTTCGCTCCTCCCGTTTCCTTCTTTCAAATTTGTTGTGATGTGATCTGCGATTCAGAGAATTACGAGACTTTACCAGGTAAATTCACTTGTAACAGTGATAAATTAAATTAACCCGTTTGAAAGTGTCTCAAGCCTTTGATTGAAATTAATTCACTCCAACTGATATAGTCGAGCAACATAGACAACTAAAAGCAATTGTGTACGGAATATTCCGTTTCTAGTAATAAGGAACAATTATCGTATGCGGATTATTGCACTTAATGATGCAAATGGGTTAATAAAAATTGTAATTTAAGCTCCTTGTATCTAGAAATTTTACATAAAGGTATCGCTTGATTTAATATATTTGCTTGAAGCTTTATCTGTTTAATAAGTAAAAGATAAACCACTTCTGGCTGATGAACAAATGAAAGTTGTTATTCCTAGAAGCAGCGTGAAATAATTTATGTTGCACAATCAATGTTCAAAGAAATCAAGACAAAGAAACATTAATAATTCTGCAGTTTCGAGTGCTGCAGTTTTGATTAAAATTTTCCAGGTTGTGATTTTGCTCTCATAAACGCATACATTTAGTTTTATTTCACGAACCGGCGCGCTCCGCGTGTGCTCGTTCAAATAATCGACAAGCAATCGCGCGAAATCAGTGGTCCGTTACCTTGCTCTCCCAAAATTCCGGGACACTTGAATTTCAAGGACCGTTGAGAGTCAGACGAGCGTTGCTATGACGCTTCACGCTGAAAATCGCTTCCAGAATCCAATGGGCGAAGTATCCGTGCTCCCTACCGGAACAAACTATGCCCTTTCGCGGCTCAACCTTCAAATACTTTAATTAAACATCGTGAATTCTGACGTTTTAAGCTCAACACTACGCCACGTTTCATCATAAGGCCCTCTGTGCTGCAGTATTACGTGAATATCTGGACTTAATTAGATTTGATTCCATTAAACGGAACAGAATTTATTCCTCGGAATAATATTTCTTCCGTAGACGTAAGTAAGTATATAGACACGAACAGAACCGGATGGAACACGGAAGTGATCAAATATTATCCCAATTCTATTGGTCTTAATACAAATATGTAAATTTTCTGCTTGTTCTTTTAATACAAATATGTATTATTACCTACATGTCTTTCAACTCCTTGCCATGTAATATCGTGTTAGACTCGTGGTGAAAATTTCAAGCGGAATTTAACAAAGAGAAATATTACTCAATTCTTTTGAATTCAAATGAAATATTATTCTTTTTAAAAAAGTGCCTACAGTTTTTCGTCTTCTTTTAGCAAATTAATAATTACAAGACAATTGTATCGATCATAGTTAAGAAAGAAATCATAGGGGTTAATACAAATACGTGAAGGTTCTATTTGTTTTTGAATATAAAAATATGTGAATCGTTTCTTAAACATTAATACTTTTAAAATTATAGACTTTAACGTTTTCAAAAACAGCCGAAATAATATAATATTACCGAATACTTTTAGAGAGAATGGAAATATAAAACGATACATTATTTCGGAATTAAAGTTTCCATTGATTGTCTTGAGTTTCCTAGACAAGTTTCCTATTGTTGCGCTACCTGTTCTACTATTACCTTTCCAGCGTATCGATTTCATATCCTTGCTGCTCGAAATAGAATGGAGAGGGTAGCATTGTTCACGAATTCGACAGATACACGTGTTACATTACAGCAAAGACGTTTAAGGGCGGATTAAACGCGGTGATTTCGACCGATGCTGGTGAATCTTTAACGAGAGTTCTATTCCAGGAGACGATCTCGCCGGATCACGGTAAAACTATCCAGGATTTATCGGTATGGATGCGATGGAACAGCACGGCGACCGTCCCGAATAAAACACGAGCGAACGAGCCGCTTCAATAATTTTCCCGCTCGTCTTCGCGGTGGTTGATAAAAATTCCGGAAATATTGTCTGGCCCGTCGCGATTGGATTGATACTGTTGATCGATCTCCTATATTACCTTGCAGCTCTCTACAGGGTTTATTTAGAAAAAGAAACGACGCTAATGGTAGACAGTGCTCGCTAAATCGAGCGAAAAAGCTTTATCAGTTTCGAAGTTGCAAACGATTTTTCCCCTCGGATTAAACGAATCCATCAACACGCGGATACTGTATTGTATAAAATACACAATGGATTTTGCCATTGTCATTGGAATCAATCGTTTGCATGCAGAATGGAACAAGTAATCCTTTAACGTTTTGTGGAGCGTGTTTACTTTATCTGAAACATTATCCAAAAAGTAACTGACGACTTGGAAAATATTCAGACTAGTGCTTACTTAGACTCTTATCCTTTACTATGCGAGTACCGTCGGGTTTCGAAGTTCTGAAATTCTTTTTATCGTTGCACTGTACAAGTTTCGAAGTCGCGTTTAAGTGATACGATCGACGATAACGCGGACGAGATGCATTTACGACAATCGATTATATTTTAATCTCTTCATTGTTCGATCGAATTACGGTATAATCGTGAAAAAGATTGTTACAGTCTTTTTCGTTTGTTTCGATTGTTATTAGCTTCGAAACGACATCATCATCGTCGATACATTTATCCCCGGATATTTGAACGACAATGTCGCCGCTTATAAAGCAGAAACATTATTACCGAGTTATTTGTTTTCCGCCGTCGCGTCGCGTACGTGAAGGGGGAGGCTGGTGAACGATATCACGAGGACGTTTAACACGGATCACCGGCCGCGATATTACCGTTAAACAAAGTGTTCCCGATTGTTCATGCAAAAACATTTACCGGCGCCCGATTCGCTGAAATATTCATCGTTGAATGCATTACGAGGCATTACGACGGAAGCGTTCGCTAAATAATTCATTATCTTATAATATTCATATCGTCCGATGTACACAGCGATACATTCGTAATAGCGCCGAACTTTGTTCACCCCGTCCATTGTTTTTACCGAATCTACGGAAAAGTTGCTCGCCGTTCGCGATCACCGGAAACCGAAGAGTTGCACGTAAGTAATTCGCCTGGGAAGATTTTAATCGAATTCATTTGGGAACATCGAACAGAAACGTGTGGGGGTATTAACAAATATTTCAAATGAAAAATCAGTCCATTGTTTTAAATTTTCGTTATAATTCGTCTTTCAATTAAGGAACCTCCCCATTATTCCAATCTATAATAAAACAATCTATGGAGATAATAATTTTCATAAAATGTCTCAATTTATCTATTAATTTTCTGTTATTAAAAAACAGTATCCCCAAATTACAACGAAAATAATTATAAAATCTATTCCTCGCGAAACAAAAACACAATATAACTATATAAAAAAGGACTAAACAAATTCATTAAAAAAAAAGAAGAAAAATTTGGTTTTCAAAAAGACCTGAAAAATATTCATTAAGGTTAATTCGATGCAGGGTTGGTTTTTAATGCGGCCCACCTTTCCGTGATTGTTCCGCGATGTAAATCGCGGCCAATGTGAGTTCAGCCCCGATCTTCCTTAACGCTGGCGAACGTATTGCCGTGCAACGGGTAATTGAATGCTCGTTGCTGCATCTGATTATGGAGGCACGTATAGCGGGCCTCGGACTCTGTACACCGAGGACGTGTATACGTCACCAGGCCGACGTGTATGCACGTCGCTCGCCGACGTTGGATGGCCCGCAGCAAGATCCGATTAACCGTTCATTGTCTCCCGCGGCCCGCTGCGGAAATGAACGTCCCCCGTCCGTCGGCCACCCCCATCCCCCATCTCCGATCGGAATGTAACACGAATTTCTTGCCGCGGATCGATGCGCGACCAACAGCCAAAGATTGCTCCCGGCCCGAACACCGGCGGTGCAACGTCTTTAGGGTCAATACCCGAAACGACCCTACCAACCCCTGGCTGTCAGTATTTTCTTTTGAAATAGAGACTTGTAGCTAATGATAAGTAAAATTTTGAAAACATTCGTTATCGAGTGAAATGTGAGTGACGATAAAACATTTGCAAAGGGTACTAAAAAAATTTAAGTCTGTGCTAAACGTCTATAAAAATATAGTCCTGTAGTGAAATTACGATAATAAATGCTAACTCCTCGCTATTGATAGCCAACTGAAACATTAACAGTTTGAGAATGAATGTTGTCATATTGGTGACATTCGTTTTTGTATTTCAAATCATTGTGAGGGAGTGATATTTGACGCATTGATTAGTGAATTAACCATTAAACTGTATGAGCAATTCTCATACATTGGAACGAGTTTTCTTATTTAAGTAGAAATTGACAAGTTAACATTTTTAATAACGATTCAATATCATTAGATATGTAAGAATTCAATACGTCATTTAGCTTACTATGAAAACGCTGAGAAATTAGTGACGATAATATAAACCTTCTAAGTCCAATCCGAAGAGAAGTCGCAAGACGACTCACTTGAAGTAACTCGATCCGGATCGTCCTGCAGTATAGTAAATGAATAGAGGGCGAACAAATTAGGGTACAGTGGATCTAAGAGGGTGTGTTTTTTGTTCATTCCCGGAGTGGTCGGTGGAAGTAATTCGTCGAGTCGATTCGAAGGGGAAAAAGAATCGGTCCCGATCTTATCGACCCAATGAATCACACATCTGTCGCCGAATGTGTGAATTACTTAGGGAATCACCTGGGGTAGCTAGAGGCCTTAATTGGGTACTGTGTAGGGTGGGCTAATGGAGTTTGACAAATCCGATGTCAACGAGTCCAGTTAACGCTGAAGGCTACTAATACGACTTTAATAAGGAATTGTTGATAGAACAGTAATAGAAATTCTTATAAATTCAACAATAAAGTTTTCCATTGAATTACAATAAAAAATATACAGATACAACGAGAATACACAGTACGTGCAATTTAGTTATTTTCTACAGATGTAAACTCACAAATAATCTACATCCTAAGGTAGTTATAAGCTTTCTGAATTTTCAATTTAAGTTACAATAACTTCTTCAATACTTAAGCCTTTGCCCTATGATTTATTTCTTAACTATGATCGATACAACTACTTCCTCATTAATAATTTATTAGGAAAAGGAACAATTTTAATGCTTATTCTATGGCTTCGTTTTCTTCAAAAGTTAAAGATTGATAATAAAAAAGTAATATTTAATTTATATTTGAAAAAAATAAATAGCACATAGATTTTTGAAATTCAGTTTCAAATTTTCGTCACGAGTCTGACACGATATTGTAGGTCAAGGGGTTAATTACACTATAAAATCATTTTCATCTTATCGAATCCTCATCGAATCTATATATATATATATGAATGCGATACAAGCGTTTTTAATCGGTACGGTATAACGAAGATATTCCGCCGGCCAATGTTTATCTGAATTATTCATCCCGCCCGCAAAACAAATATTTTACGAATATAAGTTCCAAAAAATTCTACCCAATTTTCCTAACTTTTTTACTTCGGTAATACCATCGTCGTTATCCCCGTTCAAAGCGTAGAATGGCGGCCCGTGTTTCGTGCATCGATGAAAATGTAAACGGCCGTCGGCGATGAGAAGAAATTTCGTTCGTGGAAGCCCGCAGTCCATTAAATTTCAAGGAAGCTTTTTCCGGTCGCAGCATGCGTTAAATGAAAATTTCTGCGGCCCCTCATCCGACGATCGCACGCGTCCGGAATTATAGTGGCGCGGTTACATTGTTTACACCGCATGAAAATTCATTTGCAAGAAAATACATCGACTGCACGCCATTCTTGCGGTTTATGAATATTTCTGCCTCGTGAAAACGTCTTTATCCCAGCTCTTTTCCCCCACCTCTCCCTCTCTCTCTCTCTTTTGCCTTCTGTCTATTTCAACGCGAGATATTCATTCTCCGTGGAAAAGAGCGAACACGTCCTGAATAATGCTCCTTGAAATTGTAATTAACGAACGTCCGTTAACAATTTCAGCGTTTTCAAACGTTCGCTCGAACGAAAACGTCCCGCGAAACCCTCTGAATCGAAAATTATTTAGTGATGAGTGAAATGAAAATTTTATCGAACGACACGAATAAAGTACGATGAAAGAATGCCTCGTTTTCTTCTTGTCTCGAGCAAAATATTTTAAAGCCCTGGAATCTTTGACAGATGAAACAAATTTCCTGTTTGAATTCTGCTTCCGCGGAAAAAGTCAGATTTTAAAGAATGATCCGTGATACCTACTAATGCGTGTGTTCCCTGAGCGTTGAATTTCACGTGATTATGTAGATCGCTCGTGAAATCGAAGCTTCAACGGGAAAACGTCTATGAAACGATTTGTCGGGCGGATTTTTTGAGAATAATGGGGCACGAGGCACATCGGGTGAAAGCTTTACAGACTCGCAGCGGATATTCCGTTAGCGTTATGAATTTTAGACATGGGTGAATGGGTTTTCGATAGATTTACTTAACCCCGATTTATCGTCTTCTATTTTTCCTTTGTTCCCAAACATTTCTACTCACTTCCAATGCATCCGAAAGTTATTCGCGGGATTAATCTTCGGAGGATGGATTTTCGATTCGTCGTATCGATTAGAATAGTATATAAATAATATTTGTGATATGTGTACCATTTGTGAAGTAACGTTTATCAATTATTAACTAATAATATTGAGAATATGGAGAGAATATTAATATATTAAAAATATTGCGTTTGTACATTCCTTGTGTATCATAAATATTTATTCCCTGTTGTTATTATACAATACCTTTGTATTTTTAATCAAACGCGTGGATGGTAAGGGTTAATGAAGGAGAAGAAAATATTTTATGGATATTCGTGTGCATAAACTCGTCAGTAAAGCTAACCAAGCACAGAGGACATTTTCAGAGGATATTTTACGAGCCTTGTTATC